>NC_134798.1:33519069-33524069 GCF_046742065.1 Oratosquilla oratoria
TTAAAGAGGAGAATCGAGTTCTCCGCTCGGAGGCCCAAAATACGGAAGACAAACTAAGTTAGCCTGGATGGAAAACGGTGACAAATAAGGCGCGGAAAGTTGGGAAAAAGTCCTCACCAGCCTCGCTCGATATCAGGAACTCGTTTCAAGCACTAGCGGATCTACAAGAAGAAGAATCGAAGGAAATTTATGAGAAGAAGGGAAGGGTAGATGCTGGATTCCTGCCCACAGGTAAGATTTTGGTTGTAGGAGAGTCAAGTGAGGTACTTAGACAGGGCTTTCTGTGATAAAGATAGGAAACATAGGACGCATGTTTCCCCGGCGCGGAGATAGGTGATGTTAGAGATAGGATTGAAGAGTGCTCAGTAGGGAAAGGTAAGGACCCTGTCGTTTGCTTAAGTGCTGGGGGCAATGATAAAGGTAAGTTAGGAAGTGAGGAATTGTTTGCGCGGTTCCGGGATACGCTTGACAAGATTAGGAATAAGGGAGGTGATAAAGAATGTCCAAAATCTCCCTATTCGTCCGCTTTACTAGACCATCAGATAAAGGATGATAAGCAGTCACAAAGGTTTTAATGATAACGTAGCTTTTGCAAATGGTCGTTAAAACCTCATTCCTAAATTCAGCCCCATTGTTACTAAGGGGCATTGAGGGAGTAGTGTATGGAAAAAACATGAGGAATTAAAACATGGACAACTAATGGAGCAGACTTGCTACGTAAGGGAGCCAATATTGCAAAACGACTAAACTGGCCCACATACACTGAACCTTGAGTACTACGGGGCAATTGTAAAAGGTCTATAGCTATAATCACTTAACACAGGCAAAGGGTAATAGTCTGGAAATGTGACCTCATTAACTTGCTTATAATCAATAACAGGACGGACAGTTCCATTTTTCTTAGGCACCATGAGAAGCGGCGAGTTCCACTCTGAATGAGATTCTTGGACAACGCCTTCACTTAACAAGTGAACCAAAGACTGTGCTACAAGCCGACGGGAGTGAAACAACCTGTAAGAGGGTACGTAAACAAACCGAACACCTGGCTTTAGATCAGTGCTATGGACAATACGATCCGTAACTCTCAATGGATCCACAGGTAAAGCTAAAACTTGACGGTAGGTCATTAACAGGTCAATAAGATGAGGCGTCACCTCTGGAAAGTTAATCTCACCTACATACGTTGCATAATTAGATGCCAAGTGAGCTATGTTACTTGCTTGTGGAGACCGTAGCACAGAAGTTGTTATGATAGGATGCGAATCCAGGACAGTATCACCGTCAACAACTTCAAAGGAACCTAAACAACTGCTAGGAGAGAGTGTGATGGGAGCACCAGTAACGTTGGTTACTATAACTGTGGTAACATAATCCTCACGAACAGTGGAGAGAGTTCCTTCCAATGCTAGACGACGAACACGAACAGAGTCAGGCTGAGATAAGACGTTAGATCCAATTGGAACTCCTATAATGCGTACCGGGACTCGCACTGCACCTGAAGGTCCAATATAATGCTCGCCTACAACAACAGCAGCACAAGAAAGAATAGGAGAGCCTAAATGATTAGAACTCTTTGAAGACAACTGTATGGTCTGATCATGCACAGAAGGTGAGCTACATATGGAAACTGGCTTATCCGATGCAGGAATAACAGAATTATGAAAAGTCACTACACGGGGCCTAAGAGATATATCTATGCCATTAGCTGTAAGAGCGTCAATGCCCAAGAAACAGTCACACGTAAGACCAATTCCAGAAACTACAACGAAATTAAAATGGGAAACATAGCATGGGAAGAAAATCTCAAGGGAATGCAAATAGACGTGAGAATAGGCAAGGAAGAACCTTGTACAGAATGCAATAAGTTACAAAGGTAAAGGTACACTGTATGAATGTTTCAGAGCATAATGTGCCCTTTTAACTATAATACTACATTCTGCTCCAGTATCTACTGTTACGGAGATAGGTGTTTTCTTTGTGTAAAACTAGAAAATTAGTAATTGAAAAGACTCAGCAGCCACCAAATGGATGATCTGAGACCAAATATTACTGTTCAATCCCTTGGTTTGTGATACGGGCGCTGGTGAAAATGGGACTGAGTTTGTCTAAGTTGTGAAGAGGTTTCTGCTTTAAGTTGAGAATCTTTGAGCACTGTTCAAATGAATGTTTACATTAGCCATGGGCATGACAGTAGGTAAGTTTATCCTAAAGCGTTACTCTAGAGAGGTCATGTGTCATGTTAGAAGAGGTATCAGAGAAGTTTCTACGTACAGGGGTCTGCTTTGACTTGTGCTCGTGACGTTTACGGCGAAGGCAAAAAGCACTTGAGTGACCTGACTTGTTACAATAGGTACATGTAAGTACAGGTGGTGTTAATGTAGACGGAGTGCTTTGTGTAGGTACTAATGACTGAGGGGGTGGAGGAGGAGAACTTAGAACATCGGCATGTTGTTGCGCATTGCTAATACACAAAGAATCATATGGCCCTTACCTAGTTTACTTGAAAGCCTTGTTGCAAAAGACAATAAGGACTCATCCATCTTATAGCTAAGAGAAGATTCTACTCTTCTTTCAGAAGGCACCAAAAACAAAATATTAAAAGGATATTCCAAAATAAGGCGAAACCTATCCAAAGTGATAGCATCTCTACCCAATTTGATTGAAACAATGACTCCAAGGTCTCTAAAACAATCTTGCTGGCCTTGGCCTGAGTACGCACATAGTCGAGTGTTCCCAAATGGGATGTGAGCACACCAGCTAAATGGAAACACCATTGAAAATTATCATCTGCTGGGTAATCTGCAAAGACTTTAAGGATATTTGCTCTAAAAGTGCTATGATTATAGTTTAATGTTTTGGGGTTAAGACATGAGGCTACCATCATTTCAGCTGCCAATGGGTGGAACAAGTTGATATTTTACGAATGAGATCTCTTCAGAACCATTACTAACATTAATATTCACTATGCTGTCCTTGCATTGTTGGAGGAAAACAGCCGCTAAATAATGAGGGTTCTGAGTTGAGAATTTAACTACGGAAGGATCCTGATGTAAAAGGGTAAATGCTGTATTAGCCAACGTCTGATATGGAGTTTGGTTGCTGAAAAACTATGGCAGCTTACTTTTAGTAGACATCATTAAATAATTTGGAATCCGAAAATTAATTCTAAGTAGCATTAACAAGAAATTCTTGATACATTAATTATTGCGACCACTTACAAAAATACATGCCCGTTGAAGTACGAAGATGACTCCATCTGGGCTGGTGATCGTGAATTGAACCCAACACTCGGGTTTTTCCTATAAAAAAAAAAAAAAAAAAAAAAAAAAAAAAAAAAAAAAAAAAAAAAAAAAAAAAACCCGCCAGTACTTTGTAAAAGAATAACTAAAGAAAACGGCACCGCAAGGGTTAACCATACAATAACAAAGTGTAAGCAAGATGGCCGAATATGATGGCGTATATATTATGGCTACCTATGTCGTAGGTAATATAGCTACCTATCTATGACGTAAGCAATATGGCAGCCTGACCAGGGAATTTAATATGGCAATAAAAAATAGAATCACAAAAGTTCAAAACGGTTACAAGCATGCGTAACTAGAAAATATAACAAATTCACAAAATTGATAACCACCAATTTGAACATAACCAGTTTTTCCAGCATATTGAAGCCCGGTAATCACGCAGGCAATTCTTCCACATCCAGGCTTCCAGATGAATCTCCATACATACAGCAACAATAGACAAAGTTCCACTAATGCAAAAGTCTATACGTAACGCCAAAACTGGGGATCACGAGGTATTCTCCCCCCCCCTAAAAATCACATGGCGCACATCTAAATTGCAATGTTCATGAGCACCAACTTTTACAAAACTCATAAAATCACTGTATCACAAGAAAACCTAGCGTAAAGAAGGGAAGGGAAAAGGGGAAAGCACAAACACGCGTAATATGCTGGCCAACATAAGTTTGTATCATTCGACAATCCCCAACAGTTCCCTGTGTTAATCTCACCACCCTTCCTCTCATCTGTCTTACATACTTCAATATGGAGTAATCTTGATTTACTCTGGAATTCCTGGAGGTAATCATAACACAGACCAAAAAGTAAAGAACCAATAATCTGGAGGTAGAAATATAAAAGAAACATAGCTGCACATCTATATGGATATATCTAAGAAAGAACAAGTATACGTAAAGTATCGTAAATCGCGTAACTACATATCTTTTACCAAAATGTCGTCATCATTTAATAACTAAATATTTATGATGCAATTCCTCATTTTTTATCACATACACCTGTATAATATTTTTTCTATATTTTCATCCCTTCTTTCCTGAATAATAGACAGTAATCCTGGCATACTCTTAACTTTCTAAAGAAAATAGCAAAAATTACAAAAAGAATGACTGTCACCACTCCAGAGAAAGAGAGAACGACCACGTGATATGAAGAAATGAGAAAGCAAATAAAGAAGAGGAAGAGGACGAAGAGGAGGAGCTAGCCGAAAATGAGGTCAGACTGGGTCGATCTTGAAGGAGGAGATCGAGAGCAAGACAGAGGCTGAGCTGCTTCTCAAGGAGTTGAAGACGTTGGAGGAGGAAGAGAAGGTGGAGGAGCAGGAGTAACCTTCAGGCAACGCGACGCTGCACTCCAGCAAGGTCAACTCCGTCTTTTGAGGAGGAAAGATGAAGAAGAAGATGTAGATATTGAAGAAAAAGAAGAAGTAGGAAGAGTAGGAGAAGAAGATGAAGAAAAAGAAGTGGAAGAAGAAGATGAAGAGGAAGAAGAATAAGAGGAAGAATAAGAAAGAGGGGGAGATGAAGAAGAGGAAGAAGAAAAAGAAGAAGAAAAAGAAGATGCTGAAGGAGAAGAAAAAAAAATCGAAGAGGAAGAATAAGAGAAAAACAAAAGAAAAGGAAGAAGAAGAATAGGATGAAGAAGAAGAAGAAGACGAAGAAGAAGAAGAAGAAGAAGACGAAGAAGAAGAAGAAGAAG
>NC_134798.1:33529069-33544069 GCF_046742065.1 Oratosquilla oratoria
AGCTCTCACCTTAAATATTTTGTTTTGGCTGACGCCAGACGGCTCTATTCAGCTTCACAGTGAAAGACGAACCCTTCCGTTGCGTTTACGACTTGTAAGCTTATTCTGGATGTCCACAAGCGATTTTAGCAAGCCGAGAGAATTCCCTCATCAAAAGATAAGTCTGCAGTTACATTCTACGACTTGAATGTTTGTTTTGGTTGTCGCAATGTAAATCTTGCTCCGAAGTCATAGAGCGAAACAAAACAAGCCCGCGGCGTCCCGTCTCCCCTTGTGGGGTAACATTATTGGAACATCAGTGTCGCAGGAACGAGTGAGGAACCAAACCTGTCTTTCCTGGATGTGACCGGTTTTTTTCTTTTACTTCTTTGTGTGTTCTAAACTTTCATTTTATCGCATACGTTACGCTTGGGAATGGTGGTAGTAAGAAATTATATTTGTAAGATGTGCTATATTATTTTTCTTTCTCAAGAGTGGATCTTTTCTGAAGACTGTAATTTTGAAAACTATACGAATAAACACTGGAATGGCGAGATAAACTATTCCATATATTAGCTTGTAAAGAGAAACAACCCCAGATGTGAGGTTGTAAATATAAATCGCCCTAACAGTGACGATCATTTAATCAAGGTTAGGTTGGGTTATGTTAGGTTAAGTTAAGTTAGGTTAGGTTAAGCTTGTTAAGATTAGCCACCTCAAATATTAGCTTGTACTCTGGGATTGTGTATCTTTATAACGCCCGAGAGGCAGATTAATCGGTCACTTGTGCCATGTCTGCTTGGATAGCCAGGACAAATGGCAATCACTGTGATGGCTCGGCTAAAATCTGAATTTGCATAGTTACGTGCCCAAAAGGTACACGGTCATCGCTGGAGATGTTTTTAGTATATTTGTCAGTGACATTTAAACCAATATAGCGACAGTAGTATAATCTAGATTTTATCTATATAAAAGTAAAACTTGTAATCATAGTATGTAATTTTTTTTTTTTATTTCTAAATGAACATAACCAAAATGCCGTATGTCTAAGTGGATGCACAGACCTATGGTTTAATTATAGATCGGGATGGGAAGAAGCTATTACTAAAACTTGTTTCTAAATTCAGACAAATGAATTATGAATTACAGAATAGAAGAGTTTTCTAACGTTGCCTGGGTGCCAAGCAAATGCCTTACGGATATTACCTCAAAAGGAGCCCTGGCAAGGTTTTCTTTATCTATACATTATTCTGTGCTGTGCTGTGTCTTGCGACACTGCTTCTGACTCGGGCAGTGGACAAGGTGCAGGGATGACCCGTCATCCAGGAGGTGCTAAGATAAGAGGGTGGGTGGAGGGGTGTGGAGTGTATTCAGGGATGGAATGGGTGGGAATGATTTTATGCTTTTTCCTTTTTGGCTACCTCCATTGTAAGGGGGAAAAAGCCTTGGTATATGTATGTATGTATGCATTATCCTGTAATGCACGGGGTTCTCTGAGGTAAATGTGGTAAAGATCAGGTGATCAATGTCAATGTTCTTTTAAAACAAACGGCAGAGCTATTCTTTCTTGACCAGGTGTCAGAGGGATACCTACAGTTTTTACTAAGGAAGGAGCTCCAACCCAGGTCTTTATCTTTAATACACTATTCTGGAATGCATGTGGATATCCGTACAAAATTTGGTAAATGTTCGTTAACAAATGGTGACATATGATTTCAACATATATATGTTTTAGTCACCAAGAACTCTGGAAAACAGCATTTCATGTTATGCGAGAACAGAGGAAGCCCGCTCCAGGATTTCTTTTGTGTATGGATTATCCTAAGATGCACGTGGACCTTCGTGTTAAATTTGTGGAAAATTTGCTGAGAAATGTTGTTTCAAAACAAACAATGAAGAACCAGGTGTTATATGTATGCCAAACGGATACCCGACATTTAATACCCTTGAGGGAGCCCTGGCCCTGGTTTTCTTTGTTCATGCACTATTCTGGGGTGAATGTGGACCATCATACCAATTTTAGTAAGGTCCAACTTGAAAATGGTCATGTTGTTGTGGAATAAACAAACAAGGAAACAGACAAACAAATGTGCAAGCAAACAGGCAAGGAAACAAACACAAACAAACTAACAAACAAAAAATTGTGCTGATTATATAGATTTCTCTTAGTAACATCACAACGGTAGAAGTCTTACTAATATAAGACAAGTAAGTATATTACAAACCATCAATAACAGCCTTTCTTTCTGTAACAGAAACAATTACTCATATTTTGAATTAAATAAATTTCATTGACCACCTCAGCTTGAATAGAAACACCGTAATATTTGTCATATTTCAGACTGTGGCATATCTTCATGAAGGTATTCCCAAGAAACTTCAAATTTCTTTCAGGCATAATCAAATTTCATGTGAATTTCCCGCAATTATGAATATTCGTTATAAATACACTTGACTACCCTCTATAAGTCTAGGGTCTAGACCAGGGGTGAGCAACCCTTGGCACGCGTGCCAAACCTGGCACATTAAAGACTTTTTCCTGCACGCGAAACCCAGAATTCACCCTGAATAAAACAAGAAACAACAACAACAACAACTAATTGATTAATCTTCGACTTCTTTTGTAGGATCATTGGTCACCGCACGCTGCGCTGGGCGGCGGATTATGCACCTAGTAGGTGAAGGGAGAGGGCTCATATTCGTATGTAGAACTATAATTTTACTCCTTTGGCATGCGAGAAAATTTTGTATAAAATATTTGGCTGATTTTAGCACACACAATTAAAAAGGGTTACCATTCCTGGTCTAGGGTCTAGGCTGTAGAGCATCGTTCTTCGAAGAGTTTGTATTCTGGCTCGATCCCAGTTTTGTCATAGTAGGCGTGAGTGACAGACATACTGTATATTGACATAAACCCCTACATCACCTTCTGTGTCGTTTGGTGTGCTCGAACGCTCCGAGATTCTAATACATCATTTTGACGTCTCAGAGTGGAAGTAGAATTTTCAAATTTGTCAACTGAAGATTTTTGTAAACTTTAGAAAGCTATTTACCACTATCACTTCTATTACCCGTCATTCAGGAGGTGCTAAGATAAGAGGGAGGGTGGAGGGGTGTGGAGTGTATTCAGGGATGGAATGGGTGGGAATGATTTTATACCTTTTTCTTCTTGGCTACCCCCCTTGTAAGGGGGAAAAAGCCTTGGTATATGTATGTATGTACTTCTATTACACCATGCTACTATATAGGCCCGGATTCTTTGTCCCAACTGCTCGTAGACATAAGATACGGGCGACGGCTTTGGTCTGTGCTAAGAGGGTCGAGAATCAAGTCTTTTATCGTTTTGCTTTTAAGGAATGTGAGTCAACGTGTCAGACCTTTTCACTTTTCTGTTAGGATAAAATCACACAGAAATGTAAGTTTTTCCCGGTGTAATGAGATCCATTGCCTGAACACATTCATACTGAATCTTTTCAAGAGTAATGTGCTGAAGAAATTATATGCAGACATTTCTTTAGAATCTTTAAGAGGTGTTGCCTCAGCTTAATTATGTCACATGACGACAGGCAGAATGAATATACTCGTACAATTCAAGTAAGGTACTACGATGATTACTTAAGCTTTCTTTAATTCTTTAGAGTTAAATTTTTTCCTCAGTTGAATAAAATCGCCGAGCGACAGAATGAATAAACATACAAACTCGAAAAATTACTCGAAGTTATTTGTGGCCGATATCTTGAATTTTATAGTACTATATATTGCTGTTCTGGTAGTCATTAAGAAAGTGGTGTAGCAAGTTGCAGTATACAGAAAATCAGAACAGGTCTAACATGCAGGACAGTTATTTTGAGAATCTGCACTTTCAGGAGACAGGATCCACATTTCTCGTCACCACTAAAAGTGCATCTCTGTAGACTGGTGTTCGGTCCCTGGACATACATTATAATCTCACCTCAGTGCTCTTAGGGGTCAGCCGATGGCTGTTGAAAGCTCTCCATTGCAGATGTTGCATGCTTTCTTTTTAGGGGATCTTGAAACTATATATTAACAAGTCAGTCAATTCTATTCCTATATTCAGCCCTAGAGTAAGTTACTCTAAGTAGATACAGCTCATTCTAGAGAAAGTAATCTTATAAAAAGGACATTTAATATAAAGGGAAATGTGACTCCAAATGTATACAGCTCTGTATAAAAATAAGTACACTTATCATGGTAATACGGAATACAATATTGTTATTGTTATACAATAAAGTCATTCCAGAAACCGAATCTTTAGAATGTGAGGGTAGAAATAACTATTTTACTGACACTACGCGAGAAGAATGTTGTAACAGGACCAGAGTAGAGCAGGGGCGGGCAACCTTTTCAGAGTGAAAGCCAGATGAGACTTTTGGAAGAAGGCCGCGGGCCGGAGTGAAAAACGAAATCCCCAGAATTACTCTATTTTGTACAATACATTGAATACTTACTTACTCCGCTGGATCTTGAACCTCGTGTAGATTCTGGTCCGCCAACAGTAATCCTCTCCATGCCCTTCGGTCCTGTGCTGCTTCCATCCAGGTTGCTTTATTTATTCCTCTTCTGTCCATCTCCGCATCCACTCCATCCATCCATCTCATTCGAGGTCTCCCTCTGGGTCTTCTTCCAGGCATTCTACCCATCATAACTCGTTTTGGAATTCTATGGTCCTCCATACACGCCACATGCCCAGCCCATCTCAATCTTGTTCTACTTATAGCATCTGTTATTTTCTCTTGTTTAGTTATTTCTCCCAGCTCATTATTGTGTAGCCCTCTCCACCTATTCTCATTTTCATCAAAAACTGGTCCAGTAATTCGCCTCATTATTGTATTCTCAAACACCAGTAGTCTTTGTTTCATTTGTTTTGTTAAGCTCCATGTCTCACTGGCATATACAACTATAGCTTGTAGGATTGTATTGTAGATTCTTAATTTTGTATTTCTTGATATTGGTACAAGGCTAAAATAACATCTGTTTGCTGAAGCGATTCTTATATTTATTTCTGTCTTCATCTCGTTTCTATTTGTTACTGTTGCACCTAGATATCTGAAACTCTCTACCTCCTCTATTCTCTTGTCTTCGAAAAACACATCCTCTACGTTCCTCTCCTTTCTGCTCATACACATTAGTTTGGTTTTATCGAAATTTATTTGCAGCCCAACTCTCTCTGCTGTCTCTTTTAGTGGGGTGATTAGATCTTTCAAATCATCGTTACTCTCGGCAATTAGGTCCACATCATCAGCGTATGTTAGATTATTTACCTTAATGTTGTCCAGTTTACATCCACCCTCTATATTGAATAGAATTAGTAAATTATACAAGAATTGCATTGAACACCCTACAAATCAATGAGACTGCTGGTGCTGTTCGCTATGAAGAAGTATTTCCATGTCTGGCACGATGGTTGAGGTAGACAACAGAAGAATGTCATTGAGATGGCGGTCTGAGAGTTGGGAGCGAAGGTGAGACTTCGTGTATTTCATTTTGGAGAACAGCTGTTCGCAACAGTAGGAGCTGCCGAACATGGCTACAATGCGTTGAAGATGCGCAATGTATTTTTGAAAATTGTTAGAAGGGAGGACGATGTCGCGGAAGAAGGACAACGGAGAAGAGGTGCGGAACTTCGCTTTCATTTCATCGTTGCACTGCAGCTCCACCAACTCCATCTGTAGGGAGGCAGGGGCGTCTTCCACGGGGAAGTCAAAGGGAGTAGTGAAAAGCTTGAAGTCCGCAGCCAGCACCCTGACTCCTGCAAAACGGGAAGAAAACTACTCACGCAGAGAGGTGACGACACTGTAAGCGTCCAGGTCCACGTTGTCAGGGGCACAAGCAGCAAGGCGAGGAAAATACACAAACTGACGAGAAACCAATTGAACTTCCCACAAGCGCAGCTTAACCTCGAAGGCAGTGATATGCGCGCACATGTCTGTCACGAAAATATCTTTTCCTTGCAGCATCATATTGAGGGCGTTCAGGTGCGCCGTGATGTTCGTGAGCAGGGCCAGGCGAGCTAGCCACCTCGGATCAGAGAATTGATCAGCGTGGGGAAGGTTCTTCTGACATAGGAAGGAGGGAATCTCCTGCTATAGGTCGCACAAACGAGACAGCATAGCCTCACGACTCAGCCAGCGTACCTCACAGAAGTAGAGCAGGTCGTTGTAGTGCACATTCACCTCGTCCATCAGTACCTGGAACTGACGGTGGTTAAGGCTGCGGAAGAGGATGGAGTTGACGACCTTCACCACGACAGACATGACATCAACGAGGTTGGCAGACTTGGCACACAGGGACTCTTGGTGGATGGTGCAGTGCATCATGTTAATGGGCTGAGTGTATCCGGCGGCTTCACAGTGGCGCACTAGAAGCGAAGCGGCACCTTTCTTCTCCCCAACCATCGCCGGAGCATCGCCGGTCGTCATGCACACAAGACGGGAGAGGTCCGGGGAGTGGTGATCAACAAACTGAAGCACGGCGTCGCAGATGTCTTGCCCAGTGGTGGTGCCGCGCAGCGGGACAAGCTGGAGGAATTCCTCACACACCTGGAGGTCAGCGGTGACGCCGCGGATGAAAACGGCCAGCTGGGCCGTGTCCTTTGTGTCGGTGCTCTCATACAGAGCGAGGGAAAAGGCGACAAATTTCGAGCTGCGTGTTTTGACGACATCATCGTTTGTGGGGGAAATGATAGCCCTCTTCTCGAAATATGAAGCATTCAGGTGATTTTCCTCTAAATCATCATAGACTTTGTCCACTAACTCTTTACGGGTCTCAGCGACAATCCCAAACTTCTCGGGAAGTTTTACGGGTCCACTCTCCCCTCTCCCCAGAGCCAATAGATTTTTCGCAAATATCTTGTTCTCTGCGCCATCTGCCTTGAGTCTCACGTTACGTGTTAGTTCCAACTTTAAAAGGTCGTCCCAGAAATAACCGCACTTTATACAGTATTCGAGCTCATCATTCATTCCTCCCCCTCTTATAACTGGGAGGATTTGACGAAAATCTCCCGCACAGACAAAGACTATCCCCCTCATAAACCTTCCTGGAACACCCAAAATGTCCTGAAGGGAAACATCACACACGCACGCACACACACAATTTTACAAATACACTTTATTCTAACAGAAGACTGGTTTTCATATGCGAGGACGGGAAGTCCAGGAATGAGCTAAAACGCTCGACCAATCGCCTCATCCCAGTTATACACTTCTTAGACTCTCTTCATGGCGTATGTTGATGACAACTCGCCAGTGAGACGGGGTCGCCGGAATGAGCTGTCTACGAACACCAAGAACTTCGAGATCTTCGAGACCTTCCAGAAGTTCGAGAACTTCCAGAACTTCGAGAACTTCCAGAACTTCGAGACCTTCCAGACCTTCGAGAACCTCGGCACTTTCGAGAACTTTGGCACCTTCGAGAGCTTCGGCACCTTCGAGAACTTCGGCACCTTCGAGAACTTCGGCACCTTCGAGAACTTCGACACCTTCGAGAACTTCGGCACCTTCGAGAACCTCGGCACCTTCGAGAACCTCGGCACCTTCGAGAACCTCGGCACCTTCGACAACTTCGGCGCCTTCGAGAACTTCGGCGCCTTCGAGAACTTCGGCGCCTTCGCGAACTTCAGCGCCTTCGAGAAGTTTGGCACCTTCGAGAACTTCGGCACCTTCGAGAACTTCGGCACCTTCGACAATTTTGGCACTTTCGAGAACTTCGAGAACCTCGACACCTTCGAGAACTTCGGCACCTTCGAGAACTTCGGCACCTTCGAGAACTTTGGCACCTTCAAGAACTTCGGCAGCTTCGAGAACTTTGACACCATGGCTTAACGATGATCGTTCTTTACTCAACGATGATCGTCCACGGCTTAACAATGATCGTCCATTGCAAAACGATGATCGTTCAGGGCTTAGCGATGATCGTCCATGACTCAACGATGAGCGTCCATGGCCTAACGATGATCGTCCACGGCTCAACGATGATCGTCCACGGCTCAACGATGATCGTCCACGGCTCAACGATGATCATTCTTGACTCAACAACGTCCATGGCTCAACAATGATCGTTCTTGACTCAACGATGATCGTTCTTGACTCAACGATGATCGTCCATTGCTCAACGATGATCGTCCATTGCTAAACGATCATCATCCATGGCTCAACGATGATCGTCCATGGCTCAACGATGATCGGCCACGGCCCAACGATGATCGTCCATGGCTCAACGATGATCGTCCACGGCTCAACGATGATCGTCCATGGCTCAACGATGATCGTTCTTGACTCAACGATGATCGTCCATGGCTCAACGATGATCGTCCATGGCCTAACGATGATCGTCCACGGCTCAACGATGATCTCCACGGCTCAACTATGATCGTCCACGGCTGAACGATAATCATTCTTGACTAAACAATGTCCATGGCTCAACGATGATCGTCCATTGCTCAACGATGATCGTTCATGGCCCAACGATCATCATCCACGGCTAAACGATGATCGTCCACGGCCCAACGATGATCGTCCACGTGTCAAGGATGATCGTCCATGGCTCAACGATGATCGTCCATAGCTCATCGATGATCGTCCACCTGCCAAGCGATGATGTAACCAATTTACCACCGGCCCGCCCCATCTCGGAAAATGACAGATTTTATTTTTATTAAGTATAAGATAATAACTGTAATTGATCTGTACTGACCAAAAAGCTTACGTACCTTGTATCAACATGAAAATCTAACGGACACTGACCACTGGCGTCTGGCTGCTCTTGCAAGATCATAGACCGTGCAGTGAGGGACAGTTGCCAAAACGGTATCTGCCAGCGGATGTTGTTTGGCAGATTTCAATTACATGATTTTGATTACATGATTGTCCGACCTGAACGATGAACTGAAGACACCGTCCAATATATCACACAGGTTTGTGAAAATTTGAGAGGTTGACAAATGACGACTTGAACTGGATGTGAAGCTTGAATTCGATAATACACGGTTGACGAGTGATGAATATGGCAGTTGACTTTGAACTCGATTTGAAGAATGAAATTTGACGATTGCTGACGACAGAATATTCGCAAGAACGATAATGTTGAAAATTGACTTTAAAAATCCAATATTTCCAACAGCTGCCGAGTGTTTTTTCTAGAACATTCGATCTCTTCCAGTAGAGCCAGTTTGGTATGTCAGACAAGACAATCATGCTTAATAGATAAAGTTATTTCGTTGACTGTATTTAATTAAACATTCAAATTCTAACATTTCATATTCAAATATTTGCAATTTTGAAACTCCCCATTAAAAGTTGAGCAGAATTTAGTGTAAACTTTGGTTTTCTAGTACTTCGCTAATCTGATCTAGCTTAAATTTCTACATAATACTACTACTACTAATACTCCATATTATTACTGTTTTCATAGGTGTTTTATTTTCGTACTACTACTACTACTACTACTACTACTACTACTACTACTACTACTACTACTACTACTACTACTACTACTACTACTACTACTACTACTACTACTACTACTACTTCTACAACTACTACTACTACCACTACTACTACTACTACTACTACTACTACTACTACTACTACTACTACTACTACTACTACTACTACTACTACTACTACTACTACTACTATTATTATTATTATTATTACTAACGAAATATAAAGTAATTCAACAATTAAATTTATTTATTTGAAAACAAAATACTTATTGGATTTTTTCTCGCCTTTTGCTGGGAGTTCCGCGGGTCGGATTGTAATAATAATGCCTAGTAGGAACTTTTATCACAGAAACAGTTTTCCATGAATGATTATTGTTTTGCTCTTGAATCATACCCCAAGTGTAGTTATGAGCAGCTCAGAGACTTTTTGGTGCTGCCAAGGAAACGCAAGCTGCAGTACATCACTTCATCTATTGACAAGGATCAGGTGATGAGGGAAACATTTGCCAAAATGAAGACACTGCAGCAGAAGAATGTATTTCTCTTGATAGATGAAGTACAGATTCGGCCAACTGTTGCATTTTTCTGGTGGGGTTCTGAGTGGCATGGCAGTGAACAAGCCAGACTGCAAGGCCACTTCTATGCTATGTATTATGATGAAGTCGCTGCACAGAGGACCTAGTATCATGATTTCTGTGACACCTGTCCACAAACTCACAGCAGCATACCAGCTTGAGCGTGTGAAGGAGGCGGCAGCTGCTGTTGAGAGGGCAGGTGGGCGACTACAAGATGAACCAGCTGTACTGTAAGCTGTTTGATTTTCCGGGTGATTGCCGTGCCACAGCCAAGCATCCTCTTGACAAAGAGCGTGTCTGGTTTCTCCTTTTTGACACAGTGCATCTTCTGAAGTGCATCCACAACAACTGGATCAGTGAGAAGTGCCAGAAGATCAGTTTTGACAATAAAACAACAGCATCATTTGCTGACGTCAAGGAACTGTACGAGTCAGAGAAAGGCAATATTCTGAAGACTACTCCTCTCACTAAATTTGCTGTCAACCCCTCACGACTTCAACTACAAAATGTGCAGCATGTATTGAAGGTCTTCAGTGAAAAGGTTGTGGCTTCATTGAAGCTCAGAGGATGTCATGACACTGCTAAGTTCATCCTATTCATCCTCAACTGGTGGAATTTAGTGAATGTATCTGGGAAGGGGAAAGATCAGCGCATGAACGATCCATATCAAGCTGTTCAGGATCCTCACTCAACCAGCCTGCAGACTTTCCTGTTGATTTTCCAAGAGGCTTCTTCAGGACATGGAGCAAATCGAATCAAGTGTTTCACCCATGACACCAAGAAGATTTTTTTTCCACCAAGAACACCAGAGCCTTCGTTGAAGCCTTAGGAATGGACTACAGCTTCCTGGAACTTGATTTCGCTAAGTGGGAAGGTCGCTCTGATTTCTGGCACTTGAGGATGCCGTGGCCGCTCTGCCAGCCGTCAGTGATGCCGCAGAGAGGGCTGTCAAACTGTTCGAGGATTTCACCTCCCTCATCACAACAGACGAAGACCAGAAACAGTTACTCGTGCAAGTTGTAGCTGAGTACCGCAAGAAGTAGCCCCCTACGAAGAAATGGGCCCTGGTGTAAAATGTTGATGACGTAGACCGATCTCCAATCTTCGAGTTTTATCAGTGAATTTTTGTTTGCAGTTCATTTTTATGTGAATTTTTGTTTGCAGTTCATTTTTATGGTCAAGGAAGGGAAAGAATTACAAGCCCGGTTAAGTTTTTGATTTTCTATTGGTCAAACCACGCTAATACACACACACACACACACACACACACACACACACACACACACACACACACACACACACACACACACACACACACACACACACACACACACACACACACACACACACATATATATATATATATATACAAATATATATATATATATATACATATATACATACATATATATACATACACACACACACACACACACACTCACACACACACACACACACACACACACACACACACACACACACACACACACACACACACACACACACACACACACACACACACATATATTGCTGATAACCACAGGGAAAAACGGAAAAGAAAACTAGAATTCCCAAGCGCTTTCGTGATATTTTACATCTTTCCCCTGAAGATGTGAAATATCACGAAAGCGCTTGGGAATTCTAGTTTTCTTTTCCGTTTTTTCCCTGTGGTTATCAGCAATCTTTTGGATCACGTGGTGTTGTGATCTTTTTTTACACACATATATGTATACACGCATTATCGAATCTTGTTATATTGAAAGCAACTTTGAAAATAATATGAATTTGAGTTTGGGTTTATACAAACTGGATATCTTTATCATTAACAAGGTTGTTTGTGACAATTTGTAACCTAGATTGTATTGACCCCGTTCACATGGGATCTTTCCAGAGCCCCTCTTTCTTCTTATGTATATATATCAACTTTTTGTATGACTACTTTGTACCTTTGAAGATGTTCTAAATAGACGAAAACGTTCAGTAACCGTATTTTTTCATATCCCAATGGTTTCTGAAATATGTACATACATACATATATATATATATATAATATATATATATATATATATATATATATATATATATGTGTGTGTGTGTGTGTGTGTGTGTGTGCGCGTGTGTGTATTCACCACCATGGTCTTTGGATCACGTGTTGGACTCGTGATCGACAGCAATTTCCTTCTCGGAAGAGAGCTCAGGGCTCGTATGACCGATCTATGGGTAATGCTGTGACCCTACACGCACACACACACCCAACTTCCCGCCCATGAGAGTTGGAGTAACGACTCGAAGCACAGCGGTACTGAAATTATTTTTAGCCCTGGGCAGGATTCGAACCCTGACCGCCGTAGTGACAGTAAGAGACTCTACCAACCGCGCCATCGAGTCGTGTATGTGTGTGTGCGTGCGTGTATATGTACATATATATATATGTATATATATATATATACATATATATATATATATACTTAATTAAAAGTGATGGCTAATTGTGCATTTATTATTTTCTTAAATGTATTTTCCACATGACTTAATATAGACTTATGTTACTTTGAAAGGAATTTTATGACTTCACTGTAGGTGGTCCTGTTTGTTATATCGCGATTTCGGGTTCAAGACCATTCTTCTGTAGCTTTTAGGAATATTCTTTCTGGTCAGGATAAGAATTATTCCGGTGCTTTATTCAATGTTACTTAATATACTTAAGTTTTTATATTTGATCTTTACTGGGGGAGGTTACAGGTCACCTGGGAGAGGTTACCTGGAAACTCAGGTAGTGATGAAATGCCACGTGCTGGGGGAAGCCTCCGACTTCGTCTTGTGACAAAATGTCGTATGCTTGGACTTGTGGCGTTTTTTCTCGGGCTTGGATTTGTGTGATTATGTCTCATGCTTGGGTTTGTGGCGATTTGTCTTATGCTTGGAAGGGCCTTAACATCATCTGCTTGTATATTTAGGTTTGGGCTCAACTTGTTAATGTATAATGCTTTATAATGCTTCTAAGATTGGGAGGCGTCTATCATCTGTACATATTTCCAAAATATCAATGTCTTCTTCTAGGATGTTTCTTGTTAATGTTATGCCGTGGACTTCTCTTAAATGGTTTTTAGGAGCTGCTGATGTCAGGTGGTATAAAAGGCGACGGGATAACCTCATTGTCGTCATGCCAATATAGGTGGAGGGGAGGGCTTCACAGTTCCCTCGTGCACAAGTAAGCCTCTAGATGACATGTGAATTCTGAAGTTCCTTTCTCTCTTAGTGGGAGGTGTTTTTAAGAAAGAGGTGGCTGGTCTTCCTTGTCTTATGATAAATCACAAAGTTAATAATTTCCTCTAGGTTGACTGGTTTAATGTTCCTCTTTATAATCTGTTTCATTATACGTTCATCTTTATAGGCTGACCAGATAGAATATTCCTAAAAGCTACCGAAGAATGGTCTTGAACCCGAAATCGCGATATAACAAACAGGACCACCTACAGTGACGTCATAAACCCCCTTTCAAAGGAACATAAGTCCATAGTAAGACATATGGAAAATGCATTTAGGAAAATAAGAAATACACAATTAGCCATCTCTTATCATCTCTATATTCAACAAGCTACATCTGCCTTCAATGATTAGCGTGCACACGCGCGCACGCACAATATGTTACAAGATGTGGTTTCAACGACCAAGACTAGAGTCTCCTTAGGGACTACAATTTTTCGGTGACCAAGCTCACCGACCTTTCTTGACAAAGCCCCTTTTGACAACAAAATATTCTTGGTGTCCCAGGTCGACCTTCTACCTTGAACAATAGCCCAAGCTGGGTCTCGGGTCAACACCGAGGCGACCCAACCTCCAAATATTCCTCATATGGTAACCCTTGTAAAAATATATCTATAATATGTTTCTGGCAACACTCCGAGCCTTCCTGGTGGCTTGCCGTGTATATAGTAGTTAGATCTATACTAGAGTACCACAACCTACACATCACTTTTAATGAAGTATGTATAAGAGAAAATCTCCTGCCCATATATATTCTATTAACACACACACACACACACACACACACACACACACACACACACACACACACACACACACACACACACACACACACACACACACACACACACACACACAGACATATATATATATATATATATATATATACATATATATACAATGTATATATATATATATGTATATATATATATGTATATATATGTATATATATACATATATATGTATATATATATGTATATATATACATATATATATATATATATATATATGTATATATATATGTATATATATATGCATATATATACATATATATAGACACACACATACACGCACGCGCACACACACACACACA
The DNA here is from genome assembly GCF_046742065.1 of Oratosquilla oratoria. Taxonomy (NCBI): domain Eukaryota; kingdom Metazoa; phylum Arthropoda; class Malacostraca; order Stomatopoda; family Squillidae; genus Oratosquilla; species Oratosquilla oratoria. The sequence goes on from NC_134798.1 coordinate 33,543,447, forward strand.
CACACACACACACACACACACACACACACACACACACACACACACACACACACACACACACACACACACACACACACACACACACACACACACACACACACACACACACACACACACACACACACACACACACACACACACACACACACACACACACACACACACACACATACACGAGCGCGCGCTCGCACACAAACACACACACGCGCACACACAAACACACACAAACGTGTACACACACACACACACACACACACACACACACACACACACACACACACACACACACACACACACACACACACACACACAGAGAGAGAGAGAGAGAGAGAGAGAGAGAGAGAGAGAGAGAGAGAGAGAGAGAGAGAGAGAGAGAGAGAGAGAGAGAGATAAGGTTATGTACAGGCAGCGGTGTGTGAATGGATACTGGTGTGCGTCTCATGTAGTTTGTTTGATTCCGGAACATTTGATATGCTTGAAGTTCACTGAAACCTACTTTTTGTGATTATTCTATCATCTTTTTACTCTGAGTGTTTTCATGCTATTAACGGTGTTCTCATAAGGAATATTGGTTGTGTATATTCCATTATTATTTCTCTTTTGTGTTCGTGCTATTCATGGTA
>NC_134798.1:33551569-33574069 GCF_046742065.1 Oratosquilla oratoria
TCGGATTAAGCTTCTTATTTTCCAGTGTTTTTTTCTGCATATTTTCACGTGTGCCTTGTGAATTACTGCAATATATATATATATATATATATATATATATATATATATATATATATATATATATGTATGTATATATATATATATATATATATATATATATATGTATATATATATATATATATATATATATATATATATAGTTGTGTGTGTGTGTGTGTGTGTGTGTGTGTGTGTGTGTGTGTGTGTATGTGTGTATAAATATGTATACATATATTTGTGTATATATATATATATATATATATATATACACATATGTATGTATACATATGTGTGTGCGTGTGCATTTCCTTTTTTTAACAGATGAAATTAAATGATTCTACTTTTTTTTATTTTTTTTTATTCATAATTAATGTATATCTTGGTAGTTTATGATGTTGGGCTGTTAGTGTTTCGAGTAGTTGTCCGTAGGCTGCTGCAACGTTTCGGTCTTCGTTTGAGACCATCTTCAGGCTGAATAGTTTGAGTGTTTGTGTGTGTGTGACCTGTACTGTATATACCCGTCTATTACTCTCTGACTGGTTGTGTCGTTGAAAACGGTGTTCCTAATTGGCTGCGCTCTACCCATTAGGAATTACAAGATGTCACGTGCGCCTTAGAGTCGGAAGAATCTGCAGATTTGAGCTGTGTGTGAACATGATTAGCGTTAATTCTGCTAAATAAATGGCTTCATGGAATATGAGTTGGCGAGGGTCTCTTTCTGTGTATATTATTGTTGTTCCTTCTTCTAGGTCCTGGTAAGTAAGGGAAGTTTTATATTTAGTTTTGTAGTGGTTCTTAATGGTTTCGTCTTATAGGTGGCAGGTTTATCGTCTCGAAGCCTTTGTTCTCTTAAAACCAGTTACTCTACAAATGCTTTGGCATTCAATAGAAATTGCTTATGAAACTATAACCAAAAAGTTTATATATATATATATATGTATATATATATATATATATATATATATATATATATATATATATATATATATATACATACATAACATGTCAGTACATGTCAGGTGAGGCAGCTGTTCTTTTGTTGCTATATAACTTAGCACTACCTGCTGCGTGGTCCAAGTGTCGACGACTAAACCGGCTCCCCCATTGGTCACCCGATTGTGAGGAGGACGCGTTAGACACCCAGATAAAAAAAAAAAAAAAAAAATCGTTAAAATAACAGATGATCTCTTTGAGTCAGTGGCCATTCAACCCCATTATAGGCCACTAAACCACATGTTTTCCGTGCGTGGCATACCTGCAGGGCCTGGAGACGGAAGTCTTAGAGGATGTGTGATGTCTCAGTACTATGGTTACACTATGGTGTCCACCTGGTCCTCTATTTGTGCCAGAACGGGTGGCCTCTCTTGGCTCGGAAAGACAAATCGACTGGGCTGTTTGACTTGAATCTTTGGGTTAGGTATGACCTAAATCAAGCAACTACCACTTGGGGCGACACCTCATAGTCCACGGCCGTCTTCCCCCATTGTCAAAGTGGTGGGTGCTTATACTCTCCCATGGCCCCCAGGACTATTGCTTTATATGTATACCCAAATCCTCGTCTCTTCTCGTAGCAGTCGGTGGTACGTGGAAGGGTGAATGATAAACATATGTACATGAAAACTATATGCGAGACATATGGGCTTGCTTGTAATCTGCTCCTGTCAAAATCACCAAACGCTCTGTGCAGGTTACCGGGGTGCTGCAAATGAGGCACAAACATGTTTAGCCAGGCCCGGGGGTGAACCTCTGATGGGCTTCCCGTATGGGTGCCTCGAACATTCTTTCTCTACTAGGACGACCGACTACCCTTTTCATCGGTGGAACTCAGGAAGCTTAGATTCAATATAGGAACTCTCTCAAAGGTGAAAAGACCAGGTAGTGGAGAGATCAATAGTGGAGGTTACACCTACTTCTGGACGGGTCGAACCGATGGGCTCTACCTTGTGGAAGTACCTGTAAGTGTATCTAGCCGATCAAAGCAGGCCATTGTGAAAATTACTCCTAATAATGAGATCATAATGTTGGTGAGGCTGAAGCACAACTTGGTTTTCATCTTTTTATTACAGTTTATGCCCACCACGAGACACGTTTATTGTCTTCGGGGACTTCAATGCGGTTACTGGCTATGAAGTATGTATTTGACCCCATGGTTCTGGAACCAGGAACACCAATAGTTCTCTCCTCCTGAAATTTGCAAAGTCTAGAAGGCTGAGGATTAGCTCTTCCTGGTTACAGAGACAAGAGACACAACGATGGACATAGTATAGTAATGCCGGAGGTGTGGCCAAGAAGATCGATCACATATTTATTAATACTCGTTGGAAAATTCTACAGGACTGCAGGATTTATCGGAATGCTGATTTCTTTAGTACTGATCTTAGACTTGTGGTCGCAATACTTAGACTGGGCACCCAGGGGAGGATGTCGCCTTGAAGAGTAAGATGGGGCCGTTGAGTCCGCGAAGCAACGTGATCCCTGGTGTGTGACTCCAATTGGTGATGATGATGATGATTTAAGAATTATGAAAAGTTTATTATCATATATGCTACCTAATTTTGGTGTGTATGTGCTAGAGGTTATATAAGTAATCGAAAGTAGTTAATTAGGCCAAAGGTATATTAGCTGGTTAATCACCCTTTTCTAGGTGACCATCTTGTAGTCCTTTTGTTTACATATAAGATAAGGGAGCCAAAATCCAACCCTGCGTTCTCGTCGCGGCACCTGGTTACCATGTTGGTGGCCGAAGGGCTAATGGTAGGGATATAGTGTGCCTTGGAGCACAATGTCTCTCATTCTACTGCACGCGATTCTCAGGACTATTGACAGACATTTTGATTAACAGGAGTTTAATAAGGAGGATAGATTTAGTTTTCATTCGATGGGGACAAGTGATGCATCTCGTCCGCTGTCTTCCATCTAGCAACTTAGGGATAAATAATCCTTCTCCCCTCAAAATTGTAAGTATATTAGTAGTGTAAATTTGTATGAAAATGGCAGTTGCGGACAAGTCTACCGAAATAAACACCAAGTGAGGACGAAGCCTTTATTAGTACGACGTTTCGCTTGTTACAGCTTTTTCAAGTACATAGTCGTAATACACATGACTAAGATTAAATAAGATCTGGGCGAACGGGGGGAAGGAGGGAGGGAGAGAGGAATGGAAGTAAGGGGAGTGGGTCACTGAATATTAGGAAAGGTTAAGGAGGTGGACCAAATGTCTGGGAACAGGAAAGGTTAAGGATGAGATGGAACAATTGGCTGGGTGAAGGACATTAACTCACAACCGAGGAACAAAAGGAAGAAGAAAATAAGCATGATGGGCAAATGTCTACGGGGGGTTGGGGGTTGGAGAGCAACTAGGGGTAGCATAAATTTTTGTAGGCAATGGGTATTAAAGGAATTAGGTGGTGGTGAGATATTAAACATGCCCCTTGTTTTGTTTAATTGTGTTGGTTGCTTGTATGATGGCTGCTTCCAAACATTTTTTACGGATCTTGTCGGGTTCATGTACTAGAAATTCTGCATTTTCCCAGTCCATCAAGTGGTTGCTGCTGCTCCTGTGTGCCACACATGCGTTGGCGGTGACATCATGGAGGACATCGTATCAGTGTTCTTGTGTCCGGGTTTTAGATCGCGTGATGTTTCCCCAATATAGGATTTTTCACATCCCAGGCACGGAATCGAATAAATACCGACTTCATTGTTCGGCATTTCGCCGATGTTTATTTTCGTCCTCGTGATGTCTTTTATTGTCCTACTATTCTGGCACACTACCTCCAAGTTGGTGGTTTTTAGAATACGAGTCAGGTTGGTGGCGACGTCGCTGGTTGGCAACACGGGAAGTTTGACTGTCCCGCTCTGCTGCCTACGGCCTTCCAAAATTTTAATGGTCTGTTTTCTCTATCTATTTACAAGGAAGTCTGGAAATTTTGATTTTAAAAAGGTTTCCCTGATATACCAGCACTTTCTTCTAAATATTCTTCATTGCATATTCTGAGTGCCCTAACCCATTCAACTCCGATGACAAGATGTCTTGTCATTTGGTCAAATAAAACAAAAAATCATAAAACACCAAAATGTTTGATCAAACACCAGAAAAATATGACGTCAGTCCTCGCTTCGCTCGCAGCGAAGCGAGGACTGACGTCATATTTTTCTGGTGTTTGATCAAACATTTTGGTGTTTTATGATTTTTTGTTTTATTTGACCAAATGACAAGACATCTTGTCATCGGAGTTGAATGGGTTAAGGAAGAAATCTATCACTACCTATTTCTTGACCCTGATGTCATGGTGGAAGTAGAAATGAATTAAATCGTTTTTGTTAGTGGGTTTTCTGTATACTTTAAATTTCAGCTGGTTACCATGTTTTGATATGTGTGTATCTAAGAAAGAAAAGGAATCTTTAATTTCTCCTTCTAGGGAAAACTGAATGGTGGGCTCTATCTTGTTCAATGCAGTTTGAAATCGATGAAGGTGGAATCGCCTAGGTGTAATGGATAGGATATCGTATACGTAGCGCAGCTAAGTCACATGCTCGGGGTCGATATCAGTAAAAGGTCCTGCTTCTAAAAATACCATAAACATATTGGCAAGGACTGTACTCAACGGAGAACACATAGCCACGGCAATTTTCTGAAGGAAACAGTGGTCCTGGAACTTAATAGTTAAATTTCACACAAAGTTGTATCAAATCGACAAAGTCGTTAGGTGGCAGAGGGAAGTCGATTTCTCCTTGATTTTGCCTCTAAGGAGCTCTATTTCCTCATTGGATCGGCGTTTTTCAAACTGGGGGTTCCAACCCTTCAGTGGGTCGCGTGAAACATACGATGGGTCGCGACAAAAAAAAAAAAAGGAAATAAAAAATACGCAAGTGAGAGCAAGGCGGAGGAGGAGGAGGAAGAGATGATGATGAAAAATTAACGTTTCCTGAAATATCTCTCTTATTTCTTTCTGTTTCCCTCTCCCTTTCCCCTTTTTTCTTTTTTCCTTCTCTCTCTCTCTCTCTCTCTCTCTCTCTCTCTCTCTCTCTCTCTCTCTCTCTCTCTCTCTCTCTCTCTCTATATATATATATATATATATATATATATGTATATATATATACACACAGTACATATAAGGTTGTTCCAATATTGGAACAACCTTAATTGATGAGTAACGATTGAATATCTACAGTAGTTGACAGTTCCGTACCAAACATCTTTTTTTATTTTTTCCTTATCTTTACTAATTTCATATGCTTACCTTTTATATTCCTGCCAGTCTTTACTAATGTTTTAGTGAACTTAGACTTACCGCACTTTTAGATATCGTACTATATCTAGTTATATATATATATATATATATATATATATAATATATATATATATATATATATATATATATATATATATATATATATGAGTGGAAAGGGTGATGAGGTATATATAATATATATATATATGTGCGTGTGTGTGTTTGTGTGTGTGTTTGTGTGTGTGTGTGTGTGTGTGTGTGTGTTTATATATAAACACACACATACACATTATATATCATACATGTATACATGTATATATGTATATATATATATATATATATATATATATATATATATATATATATATATATATGTATATATCTTATTATACCTAAGTATTATGGGTCGCGACGTAAATTGTGGTTCTTGCTGTGGGTAATAGTAAAAAAAAGTTTGAACAACGCTGTTATTAGATGGAACATATGTGAAGAGGCTTTTTATGCCCAGACTGGCCAACTTCTTGTTGCGGACAGAGCTATCACGAATTAGTAGGTCTCCCGAGTGTTGGAGATGTGCTCCACTGATGGTTCCCAGGAGAGGGAGGGGGGGGGGTGGCACTCGCGTGAACTGGATAGACTTTGTGCCGAAAATGTCTAGAAATCCATGGAAGACCTGGGATCATAGTGAATCTAACAGAGCGATTTAAAACCTCGGGTACAAGAACACCGATATGATGTCCGCCATGACGTGAAACTATAGAAACAAAAAACCTAAATTCAAGACAAATGATAAAGAGTCGAGCATTAGAAGATTTAATTAACCACGCCTGCCCTCACTCGACCTGTCTCCAATACTGGTTGAAATTTTCGAGAAGATACAGTTGAAGAATTTCGTGGACACATTGTTTCTGCCACCAGAAAATAGTTGCTAGAGAAGCAGAGATACTTGTGCTATTGTGTATACATTGTGACGAATGTGGAAAGGAGGTAAAGGGAACACGGGCACCCAAGTGTCTAAATCAGTCAGGAATAAAAGTATTTCCCTCAGCCCGTGTTTCCTTTACCTCCTTTCCACATTTGTGCTATTGTAATACTATTTTGTAAATGAAGCAGAAAATGTAAAACTGAGATAATTCTGCAAAAGTATATTATATACATTTGGTCATGGTAAGAATATATCCATTATGAATAACATGGATAATACCTCAAGGCCTCAGATTTGCCCTGAAAGAAAACAGACGAATATGTTATTGGTGAATGGTACAATGGGCCATAGCCAGAGTTTGATAAAAATTATCATGCTAAAAAAGGAAAAGACCTATGATAGTGTCAATGGACATAAAAGTAATATCAGTAAATTGCAAACAGCCTTACAAAAAAACTGGTGAATGAAGAAAAAATGGTTGTAGAATAAGCCTTTTTCTCATGACACTATCCATTACCCTAAAACAGGGGTTCTCATTAGGGGTGAAATTCACCCCCAGGGGGGAATTTTGGGTTTTCTGGGGGGTGATTTGTGACCACAGTCAGTTTACGCGGTGAGGAAAGCAATTATAGGTTTTGGCCTATCTTGCCTGTCACCTGGGCTGGAATTATACTAATATGGGAAAAATATATACTAATTTGGAAAAAATAAAAGGGTTTTTAGTAATATTTGCATATTGTTTAGAATGCACTTTTTGAAACAGGCAATCTTGGAAAGGAGGGGGGAATGACATTCAGACAAATGGTGGAAGGGGTGAATGGGCAAAGTAAGGCTGAGAACCCTTGCCCTATAGAGACAAAAAAACCTAAATTCAAGACAAATGATAAAGAGTCGAGCATTAGAAGATTTAATTAACCACGCCTGCCCTCACTCGACCTGTCTCCAATACTGGTTGAAATTTTCGAGAAGATACAGTTGAAGAATTTCGTGGACACATTGTTTCTCCCACCAGAAAATAGTTGCAAGTAAGGCTGAGAACCCTTGCCCTAAAACATCTACTTGCTTCCTTGTAGAGTGAGGGAAGCAAGTAAATGTTTTAGGGGAATTAAAAGTTTGACGAAAAATAGGTATTTGGGGATCGGTATAAAGAGACTATATGAAAGGGCAATTGTACCTACGACACAGTATGGGGCGGAGACTCACAGGCAGAAAGGAGGAAATTAAATGTATTTGAGATGAAATGCTTGAGACGTATGGTGGGGGTTACGATGATGGATAGAGTGAGAAATGAGGAAGAGAGCAGGGGTAGAGAGGGAGCTGACAGATAGGGTTAGTGAAAGAATTCTGGAATGGTTTGGACACATGGAAAGAATGAGTAAAGAAGGACTGGCCAAAAAGTGTAGAGGGCAGAGGTGGATGGAGTGAACTTGAGGTGAAGATAGAATGAGGTGGATGGATGTGTTATCGGGGGGTGGGGGCTTGGGTAAGAGGGGAATATCTATTGAACGGGGAAGGGAGAATGCATGGGATAGATGTAAGTGTATTCCTCGGCTGGCTACGCCCCTTATAAGGGGGAGAAAGCCTACTGCTATATAGATAGATAGATAGATAGATAAATAGATAGATGAATAGATAGAATTAATTAGAGAACACGGCCAACTAGAGCAGGTTAGTGAATCAGAATCAGAGATAGAAGCAATAGCAGATCAAGTTAATAAGTTGAGAAAACCATTGAGACATCTTTATTATGAAGACCTTCATTGTAAAGGCCACAGGGATCACAGAAAGAAATGTGTGGGGAGTGTGGGTAGCAGCAAAAGATTTCACGTTAGATATTCAGCAAAAGGTAAGAGGGTTGATAGTATGGAATTAACCTATACAAGGCCTGTTGTTAGGAAGGTTGGCCTATAGTCAAAGTGAAAATTTAATACAGAGACGAAACAGTTTGAAAAGGAGTTAAAGGAAGTGCAGATACGTGCTGAATTAGCAGTAGCTGCCGCTGAAAAGGAGGCATATCAGAAGTTTATGGGGGACACATCTCAAAGTCTAGAACTTTGAGAAACAAGAGCTAAAACCAGAAATTAAGTTTATAGATAACAATCGAGGTAAGACTCATGTTCCTGTGCCGTTGAATCTAAAAGCTGAAGACTTTACATTCTTTGATGAAAGACCTTTCTCACTTACTAATACCTATGGCGTGGATCACACAAATCCACGAAAAAAGAGGACAGGTCATATATTCATTTACACAAATCCCAGAGAGGCAGATAGTGGAAACTGGTATAGAAAGAATAGTACATATACTTGACTTAAAGATCAAGACTTTCGATGGTAATCTATTAGATAATTGGGACAACATAACAATGTTACACGAATTGTAAGAAACGCTAAAACAAGTACCAGAACAAAGTCGGTAAGGTTATACGAAATTGCACAGGGTATGCTGCTTAGATTATCTCCAGTTGTAATTTAAGAGGTCCAGATATAGGGTATAAGAGACCTTTGGAAATATGAGAAAATAGCTCTGAAGATGGTCTAGAAATTTTAGATGTTTGGGTGCGTAAGGCCACCAAAGGATCTGATTTGATACCTAATGATAAAGAGCAATTAACTGAATTAGTAGATGGTGTACTGAAATCCTTAGGGCAAAGAGGCACAATCCTGAATCGCACCGTGAAAGGGTAGTTGAAGTAGTGAGAAGGTAACCTATCCATACACAAATTCATTGGAGAATCGAAGCTACAAGGATCTGTCAGAGAATTTCCTAAGACGTTTGTCAAAACAAGCAAATAATTCGGCATTCTAAATGCTAGAAGATAAAGAAAGGAAGAAAGTAATGCAGCAATCTAAAGATACGTGGAAGGTTAAGGGTGGTAGCTTCAATATTTAAATGTCAACGCCCAAAGACCACATGAAGAATTCACAAAGTGAAATCAAGAAGGGGTACCTTGGTGCATTCTGTGCTGTAGAGAACATTGGTTACATAAATGTGACCAGTTTATCAAGCTAACGCCTGCAGAAAGCCTTGGTAAAGCAAAGAAAATTTGATCATATCATAATTGCCTACATAACATAGGGGATACATGTAATAACAACCACTAGATGTTATTCAAGGTTGTTATATGATGCACCGGTGAGATAAATGAGGAAGAAACTAAAGTAGATAAAAAAGGGGGGGGTGACGGCTAAGAATTACGTTTATAGTTCTCCCTTAGAAGATTCCAAGGCTGACCTACCTATTATGAAAGTTAAAGCATTAGGAAAGAATAAACATATATCTATGATTGTCTTGTTAGACATAAGGAGCACTATCACCTTTTGTTTACAGACTTTGATCAATGAGTTTGGCCTATCAAGAAAAAGGGTGGAGATAGAATTGGCTACCCTGAACACGAATCAAGACTCAGATTCTGCGAAGTATCCTTCAAATTGCTTCAAGGTAAACATAAGAATAAAGAAATCGTGCCCAACAAAAGTGTATACTCTTAAAAAATCCCGTACTTGGAAGAATGTGTAACGTCAGTAATAAATATTAAAAACTGGAAACATCTAGGTAAACTAGCCATTCCTAAGGTGTTAAAAGAAAAAGTTAGACTAGCAAAGATAGGGCATTTCTCTGCCACTTAAACCGTTAAAAGTGCGGTCAGGTAGTGATGATGAACCATTTGCTATACGCACTATCTGAAGTTAGGTGATTAATGGTTTGGTAGGCGAAAACATTGTTTCAACCCATCACTTTCAGTTCCCGTCTCTCCGTAATTACTGGTTTAATTCAGTTTAACTGTTCCCTTCTATGATATTATATTCATTACTTCACTTTCCTTCACCAAATTTTCTGTATCAAGTTAGTAATGCTTCTGAATGGGGTGAATTAAACTTCATTAAATTTTCTTGATTTTCTTCTTCACTAATTCTCTACAACTTTATTGTCTTGGGTACACCAGAGGACTCTCACCTGGGATCCCCAATCTACTCAATAAGCCACCTCTGTTCCCACGTCACTACTTAATTCATCCAGTAATCCTGATTGTTACAAATAAGTGCCTCCCCTAGTGGCGTGACTTTTCTCCCATGTACTAATAAATTTTTCTCCTCCCCCACCCTTCTCCAATCAGAAAGACTGTTATACCGTCTTAAGCAATACTGCTTGCACAAGCAATATCGAAGCGGATTGGCTTAGTTAACATATTGTCACCTCAGCATTAAAATCTGTACCCTAGCGGTTGTTTATCAACTTTAAGACGATGAGCGAGATTATGCAACTCTTTTGCTGCTTGTGTTTACCAACTATCTAATTCGTAAAATGAATTTTTCGCCACGTACCACTCTATCTACCTACTTGTCTACCTTTATCTACCAGCCTCCTACACATTGAGAACAGAAAAGTACTGTCTAACTTCATAATGTCCACAAACCAGACGATGGTTTATCTGCACAAGCGGAAAAGGTCCGGGCGTAGATGGCTGTGAAATGCTAACAAACAACGATAGTTTATCTTTCTCACCTCTCTCACAATACACCGGTAAGGTTCATGCTCTGTTAGTTGTGGTGCCTCATGAAACTTCTCCACGAGGAGATAGTTGATCTAAACATGATAAACAAAATATTGAACTCTAAGATCCAGCCACTTCTAAGCTACCAGAAGAGACTGGATGACCGCATTGTGAACAGCTGCCCAGGATGTAACACTTCACCCCATACCATACAACACATAATGGAAGACTGCATTATACACAATCATGCACGCAAACAACACAACATACACTATAAAGTATTTGTGGGAAAACCCAGTTTCGGCTGTGGCATTCCTTGGGGAGACGGGACTGCTCGGACAGACAGTCTAGGGAACGACAACAACAACAACAACAACTCTAAGATCAGAACACTGAAAAAGTCAGTGGACATTTCCAGTTGCTCATTTCCATCAAACATAACCTACCTAAGTTAAGCAACAATATAGGTATGGTGGGAAAACGCCAAGAGTCCTTGAAGAGAAGATTGGTGAAAGACCCATAGTTGTTAACAAAATATAAAAGGGAAATAGCTTAGTAGAAAAGGGGTATTCTGAAATAATTCTAGATGAAGAACATCACACTTTCCTCGACCTCACGTAGTATCTCACATTGTTTAATGTTTACAATTACAACAACTCTAAGAAACTTGAATTTGTTTCTGACTCTGGCTGCACGTATAGGAAAATTGCTTGATAAACAAGTTATTTCATGTTCAGTTTAGACACATTTTTGGAGTGATCACTAGACTTAGAAAGCAGAAAATTGTAGTTTTATCAGGTGAATGCTGAACCATAGCACAAAAATGCCATGAGATTTTCTTGGTGGACTGATAGAAATACAAAAATACCCAAATATGTAGGATGACAGTTCATTTTTTCTTTTGGGAGGAGTATGGAGCCCAAGTTGTGCAACCTAATATCTCCATTGCATTGCTAAAGAACAAGAATCTAACTCTGACGAAAGTGTTGTGTCAGTGGTTCATAGGAACTTTTATATAGGTGGCTTAATCGTATCTTTCCAGACTGAAGATTATGCACTGCTATTTAAGAGACATATCAAGGTTGTTACAGGGAAGAGAATTCAAGTTGACAAAGATGACACGGAACAACAAAATGTTTTCAGATAACATTACTTCAAAAGAACGAGCATTGACTATGAATTTTAATTTTAATTAAAAAAATTCCTGCAAAAAAGAACAAATATTAAGCTTTGAATGGAGAACTGAAAATGATATATTAGAATTTAAAGCCAATCATAAGATGAAATTAAATACGAGATAGGGACCTCCAAACATTCTCAGTTCAGCATATGATCCTTTAAGTTTAGTGGGTCCCTATGTACCTATTGCAGCGAAAATCTTACAGGATGAATGTTGTATTCAGAAATATTAGGACGACCAGGTTTCTGAAGAAGGCTTAATCAGGTTAGTGGTTAGCTGACGAGGGATGTTTGAAAGATCTTACTATAGACCAGCGTATCTCAACCTTTTTACCCTTGCATAACCTTTAAAATAAATTGCACGTTTCAAGGAACCCCTGCGCAAAAAAAAAGAAAGAAAAAAAAAGAAAAAAAAAATATATATATATATATACCATATCTTTCTCATTTTATTTTCTTCGTAATAATAGGTTAGATAGGATGATGTCTATATTACATTATTACAATAACCAAGAATATGTCGTGAGTGTTTAGTTATATTACGTACATGAAATCAAATAAAAAATCAAAAGTGCATTAGCTTATCTCACTTGTTCTCGCGGAACCCTTAGGGACCTTTTGCGGAACCTTAGGGTTCCGGAGAACCCTTGTTGAGAAACGCTGCTATAGACCATTGTGTTAAAAATCATCATTTGGAGAAGTACTTAGTTATCAAATATACCACTTGTGATTTGTAGCCAAATCTAGATTAAAATCAATGAAAACAATGACAATACCAAGACTTGGGTCGTCTGCATTTGCAGTAGCTCTAAAAGTTCAGGAAGCATTAAAGCAAAATGTAGATTTGGAGTTGCAGATATACGAGTTTAGATAGTACAATAGTGATTCAGTGTATCAGAAATAAATCCAAAAGATTCAGACCACTCGATGCCAACCGTTTGATACAAATCCAGCAAAGCACAGGTGCTGTTGGTATGTTATTAGGTTTAAATGGATATAATTCAAAGGCTTAATCGTATCTTTCCAGACTGAAGATTATGCACTGCTATTTAAGAGACATATCAAGGTTGTTACAGGGAAGAGAATTCAAGTTGACAAAGATGACACGGAACAACAAAATATTTTCAGATAACATTACTTCAGAAGAACGAGCATTGACTATGAATTTTAATTTTAATTAAAAAAATTCCTGCAAAAAAGAACAAATATTAAGCTTTGAATGGAGAACTGAAAATGATATATTAGAATTTAAAGCCAATCATAAGATGAAATTAAATACGAGATAGGGACCTCCAAACATTCTCAGTTCAGCATATGATCCTTTAAGTTTAGTGGGTCCCTATGTACCTATTGCAGCGAAAATCTTACAGGATGAATGTTGTATTCAGAAATATTAGGACGACCAGGTTTCTGAAGAAGGCTTAATCAGGTTAGTGGTTAGCTGACGAGGGATGTTTGAAAGATCTTACTATAGACCAGCGTATCTCAACCTTTTTACCCTTGCATAACCTTTAAAATAAATTGCACGTTTCAAGGAACCCCTGCGCAAAAAAAAAGAAAGAAAAAAAAAGAAAAAAAAAATATATATATATATATATATATATATATATATATATATATGTATATATATATATATATATATATATATATACAGTATATATACATACCATATTTTAATAATTTCATTTTCTTCGTAATAATAGGTTAGATAGGATGATGTCTATATTACATTATTACAATAACCAAGAATATGTCGTGAGTGTTTAGTTATATTACGTACATGAAATCAAATAAAAAATCAAAAGTGCATTAGCTTATCTCACTTGTTCTCGCGGAACCCTTAGGGACCTTTTGCGGAACCTTAGGGTTCCGGAGAACCCTTGTTGAGAAACGCTGCTATAGACCATTGTGTTAAAAATCATCATTTGGAGAAGTACTTAGTTATCAAATATACCACTTGTGATTTGTAGCCAAATCTAGATTAAAATCAATGAAAACAATGACAATACCAAGACTTGGGTCGTCTGCATTTGCAGTAGCTCTAAAAGTTCAGGAAGCATTAAAGCAAAATGTAGATTTGGAGTTGCAGATATACGAGTTTAGATAGTACAATAGTGATTCAGTGTATCAGAAATAAATCCAAAAGATTCAGACCACTCGATGCCAACCGTTTGATACAAATCCAGCAAAGCACAGGTGCTGTTGGTATGTCATTAGGTTTAAATGGATATAATTCAAAGGAAACATAACAGTGAACAATGGGGCCGGAAGTCAGAAGTACGTGGGACATCGTTTCCTGAAGGACATATGAACGCTGTGGACGATGATGCAGGGGCTTAGAAGGAAAAAGGAGTAATTGCTGTAGTAATCCAGCTGACGGAGGAGATCAATGATATTTTTCTTTAAAGTTTCTCCAGCAGGTTTGTTTCATATGAAGAAAGCATTAGCCTGGGAAAGGCGGTTTGGCAAATAGCCCAAACAACAACAACACTAACGCTAACGCTAACAACAACAACAACAACAACAACAACAACAGTATTTGTGAATCCTATGATAGCAAAATAAATATATGAAACTTAGATGTTATCATTCACTATGGACGAAATTACCCTGGAGACATTAAAAGAAAGAAAAAAAAAAAAAATCAAGATCAAGTCCAGTATACAGACCCGAGTCTTTCTTAGAGGAAAAAAAGACTCAAAACATGCAGAGGTAGATTACACCTACCTCCAGTTTCTGAAGAAGCAAAACATCCTATCATAATGCTGTGACAGCATGACATTACTAAGTTAATCTTCAGAGAAGCTCATGATAAAACTACTATTCAGAACGTGAGTGCATTATGGCTAGGCTACAGTTAGGAAGAAATACTGGAATCCTAAAGTCCGTCTTTTAATAAAGGAAATTATTAAGAAATATAATATTTGTATCAAATACAGGAGCATCGCTGGATCGCAATGGATGCCAAACCTACCTAAAGATAGAATAACACCAGGAAAACCCGCATTCTCGATTGTGGAATTCAACTTTTTTTTTTTTTTTTTTTTTTTTTTGTAAAGTGGGCTGGTCATATGAGAAAGGATATGGTTGGACTTTTACCTGTTTGGTAACTAAGGCCTTCCACATAGAAAGACTAGATCGGTTAGAACTAACTCATTTATTCTTGGGTTGACTATGTGGCAAGGAGTTCTCGAGAAGATTACATGTGATAATGGTTCAGCAACCTTTCTGGAAGTTGAAAGAGAATTTAGAAGGGAAGCATTTCGGTTACAACAGCCAAACAGAACTAATGATATATTGCTCATGAAGAATGTTAAATGGGAATTAATCCTCCTCAAGCACCTCATATGAGAGAAGTTTGAGAAGGGCGAACTAGAACAGTTGCGAAGATTATGAACATACTTATTAAGAAACATGTTTTGGATTATGAAGCTTTAACTGTAGTATTTTGTGATGCCAAGTCTATGGTAAATAGTAGGCCACCCGCTAGTATACGTGTGCCAGATGATTCAAGGGAATTTGAAACTAACATTTAATCACCAACTCTAAGACAAGATTATGACTGTAGACTGACATGAATACTAAAAGGTGGAAGCAGGTGCAGTTCATTGCGGAAAATTTCTAGAAAATATATGTCATTGGATAACTTCCGTTATTGTGCTTCAAAAGTGACATACAAAAAGGGAAAACAAGGATCAAGTTGTCTTAGTACTAATAAAAGATGAAATTGTTTCCGAATTATGATTACCACTTCATGCCATACAGGTGAAAATATTCTAATGCGTAAGGCCAAGCTAAAAACAGAACCAACTCCGCAAAGGAATCTACAACACATTCAGTACACACAACATCAATACCTTACAACATAACATTGATGGTATCATCACATACAAAAAGAATATGGACTCGAACACTTCCTCAAACAACACAACCCACACGTTACCATCATACAAGAAATAAAAATACGACACTTCCATTGAATACCCACATTTCATAATTTCACCCTTATCAGACAAGACAGGACTGACGGCAACGGCGGTGGACTCATCACCCTGATCCACCAACCCATCTGCATCGAGGACACAAGTGCCACCACCAAAACCATCCTCCCTACCACAGTGGACACAATCAATCCAAATCCGATCAGGAAACAAATCCACAATTACAATAGTCAGCATGTACCCGCCCAATCACCTCACCCCCCCACAGCTCCAAACAATATTAGGCCTAACTTTAACCAATTTGCCACCATCCTCAACCTTATCCTAGGTGGTGACTTCAACGCCAAGTCGTCGGCTTGGTATGTCAACAACCCCGACACGAACAGAGAGTTTGATCTCCAGAAAACTTGACTCACTGACTAACATGAACAACACCATAATCACACACATATCCCCCATCAAGCATTCTACACCCTCTCTTCTCCTGATATCACTTTCTGTTCCCTTTGTCTAACCACAACAACTTCATGGAAAGTGGTCAGAGCTCTCGGATCCGACTACCTTCCAATCATCATCACCACCAAAACACGATACACCCCAGTTGACCATAGACACATATACACTAATTAGAAGAGAACAAACTGGGAAGCTTTCACTAAAGAGATAGAACAATAATGTGACACACAAAACAGTACACCAATCACAGAGATACGCTGCTGTGCACACGTTCACTACAACCATACAAAACGCAGATAATGAATACAATCCCTAGAGGCAACAGAAAATCACACAACCCGAACTTCAAACTAGAAATCCAAGGCCTCATCAGACAACGCGACACGCTTAAACTCAATACCCTCATACCTAACTCTGAACATAACAGAACAAATACAGACAATAAACACTGAGATCAACAACAAAATATATGAACAAAAACATCAAATTGGTAAACATTTGTCAACATACTTAATCATGAAACAAACACCGAAAAGCTGTAGAAAACACTCGACAACATTACACTATCCAACAGTAACACTCTCACGCAGCACTAACCACAACAACAGTCAACTTACTCTCAAACAGACAACAAACAAACACACTCATTAATAATTTTGCACAGACAAACCATCTCACCTATCACCCTAACGATTGACGCATCATTCGACGCAAAATGTATTTCCCCAGACCCAGACCACACACCCTCATAGACAGCCAGACGAAAAATATAACCCATAACCTCAAACATTCATCCGCCTGTGGCTCTGATAACAAAAGTAACATCCACCTAAATCACCTTGGACCACATGGCACACATGCACTCACCAACATTGAAAACTACAGCTATTCACACCCAATATATGGAAGCATGAGAAAATCATCACCCTCTCCAAACCCAACAAAGACCAAACAATTCTAGTATTATACCTCCAAATCACACTTCTCTGCACCCTCCTCAAAGTCATAGAACACCTCATACTACAACTTGTTACACCACATAACCCCTTGCTGAATCACAACACAATTTTAGACCACTACACTCCACAAGGACTCTTTTAATAAACCTCACACAAAGAGTTTTTGATGGCACCAGTTGAGATAAACCCCCACAAAGAACACTTCTCATAGCGCTAGACTTTAGTAAAGGTTTCGATGCTATCCCCCCGTAACAATCTCACAAACAAAATATATAACACAAACATGCACAATAATACAAAAGATGGCTGGGCAATTATCTGGCCAGTAGAAATGCCTGTGTCATATAATGGCCAATCATCGCACACCAGAAATTTTAGGAACGGAGTACCACAGGGCTCAGTTCTATCCCTCTCACACTTTAATATATACCGTATATGCACGATATACCCACACCCGACACTTCAGAAATACAAGTCTCTTCTTACGCAGACGACATAACAATTACATGCACACACCGTAACGCAGACAAAGCTGCAGAAATACTCCAACCATACCTCGATAAACTCAACATGTGTTTTACTACAAACAGACCCAAAATAGCCTCAACAAAAACTACAACCACACTTCTCACCAATTGGACAGTGGAAGACGAATACATACAACTCTTTATCAACAACACTCTCATACCACATACACACATACACACAAGATTCTTGGCGTAACATATGATACATCCATGTCATTCAAACAACACATCACCAACATAAGGAATAAATGCACACCTAGACTTAACGCGCTTAAATTAATTGCAGGAACAACATTTGGACGAAACAAAGACACTATTACTACAGTATACAAACAATACATACCTTCAGTGAAGAATTATGCGAGCCCCGCATAGGCCCCTAATCTCACTAAGACACACCAAAACACCTTGCAGACCATACAAAATAAAGCCCTAAAGACAATTACAGGCTGCACAAATACAACACCTACTAACTATTTACACCATGAAACGAAAGTCCTCAAAGTCAAGGAGCACCTTGACATGAGAAGCACACAAACACTTACTGCAGGCTCAACAAACACAGCACACTCACGACACTACACAGCAGAATATCCACACACACTAAGAAATATCAAAACAACACCCAAATACCTATATCACACACAAATACTCTCTTCTCTTCTTCCACACCCACCAGACACCATTCTCCAGAAGTATATCCATAATCATATCACTCACTGCTTCTTCAACAAACTGAAAGACAGTACATTGCTGCATACCAGACCCCCTGATATCCATCCTGAATCCTCTCTCCTCCAAAAGTACGGATTCCACCTGGCCAGACTGCGGTGCGGCCACCATCTAGCCCTTCTAAGCTACCAGAAGAGGCTGGATTGCAGATAATTGTACAGGATTCAACACTTCACTCCATATTATACAACACATTATGGAAGACTGCATCGTACACAATCACGCACACCAACTACACAATAAACGCTCTATAGAGGATTTGTGTGATAGCCACGTTCTAGCCGTAGCGTTCCTCAGGGAGACGGAGCTGCTCGGGCTGACAGTCTAGGGAGCGACAATAGCAACAACAGAATCAACTGCGCTCATACGGTCAATCATTAAATAATGTGTTCTAGATATACTAAGGGAACAAACTGATGTATGAATTGCGTTACGCATATTATGTGTTTAACATGTTTAGTAATTACCCCAGCCGATTTTCCTCCCGAAACCAAGAGGGACCACCCGTCCTAGCCCGAATAGAAGACCAAAGATGCGTGTTATAAGTCCCAGGGAGCCACCTCAATGCAAACATGGCACTGGGGCATCACTCAGGACTTCAATCTTCAGGATCTACAGGGATGCGCATGGATAACACATGGGTTAGCGACCAATAATGGGATTGGATGGCCATTCAAGAGTTTGTCTGTCCTTGTGATATTTTTTCTCCATTTGGGTGTCCCTCCCCTTTACTGGTGAGACACCAGTGGGGAAACAGGTTTAGTCATCGACAAACCAGCAATGCAGTAGGTAGTACTGGGTTACATGGTACAAGTAGAAGGCCAGCCGTTTGTGGGTCAGGCGCGCCCTGAGTCAAGCAACTGCCACCTGGGTCGACACCGCACGGTCCGTGTCTGTCATCCTCTAGCGTCATGGTGGTGTGTGCCTATAATATCTCATGACTCCTGGGACTATTGAGTTGATATGTGTACCCAAATCCTGGTCATCCTTCGTTGGGTTCGGTGGTGGGGGGCCTGGGAGAGCGAATAACAGGCATATGTTCATGGCAGTCATACAAAACATATATGATGGGGATGGGCTTGCAACCTGTCTCCGTCAAAATTGCCAAACCTGCTGCGCAGGGTGTCGGGGTGTTGCAGATGAGGCATAAACTTGTCGAATCAGGCCCGGAGTAAACCCCCGGTGGGCTCTATTGGGCGCTTGGAATATTTTTTCTCCTAGGACGACCGACTACACTTTTTATCGGCGAAGCTCTGGAAGCTTAGATTGAATATACTGACTTTCTCAGATGTGAGAAGACCAGGCAGCGGCGAGATCAGTAGCAAGGGTTACACCTACTTCTGGTCGGGCCGAACCGATGGATATAACCTCAGAGCATTAGCTGTAGGTATAGTCGAATACAGCACACCGTTCTAAAGGTTGCTACGATTGATGAGCGTATGAAACTGGTGAGGCTGAAGCACACCTTGAGTTCCTTCTCTCTTATTGTAGTGTATGCTCCCATTGAAGAGAAGGGGACGTCCTATGCCAAGACTGAATCTAAAGTTGACCAGTGCCCACCATAAAACACACTTATTATTTTGAGCGATTTCGTTGCTGTTACTGATACCGACAGAGCTGTGTATGAAGTATATAATGGCCTTCATGGTTTTAGAACCAGGAACATTAATAGTTCTCTACTTCTGAACTTTGCAAAGTCCAGAAGTCTGAGGATTGGAGGTTCTTGGTTCCAGAGACTGGAGCTACACAGATGGACATGGTATAATAATGCCGGAGGTGTGGCCAAGAAGACCATTCACATACTTTTTAGCACTCGTTGGAAGATCCTAGAGAACTGCAGGATTTATGGAAGTGCTGAATTATTTGCGGCCAATCATAGACTTGTGGTCGCAACACTGACACTGTGAATCAAATCTAGGAGAATCCAGAAGTGTAACCCACCTGGATTTCATCTGGGGAATCTTAGGAATGATGTGTGTGCTCAGGAGTATACGGTAGCAATTTATAAGGTGGAGGTGAGGCCATAATCTTTGGGTTGTATGAGATACTGTCTATTGTCTGGCAGTCCGATACCATTCCTTCTGGCTGGAAACAGGGTGTGGTCATTCCTATCTGGAAAGGGAAAATGGACTGGCTGGACTACAACAACTGCCGTGGCATTACACTGTTTAGTGTACCAGGTAAGGTGCTTGCCCATCTTTTGTTGGCATGAGTTCGTTCACATCTGTTAAATTTTCAGAGGCTTCAACATTCTGGGTTTACGCCAGGTAAGTCAACAACATATCGGGTCCTAGCGCATCGTATTACCCATCCGTTGCTAACACGGGTTTGTTTACCTCTACTAATGTTCCAGTGGCCTGAGCAGTCAGGGTTGACAACAGGTAAGTCAACAACTAATCGGATCCTGGCGCTTCGTATTTTTGTGGAGTGCCGACGTGAGTTTTAACAAGGATTTCTTACAACTAATGTTGATCTCAAGAAGTCCTTTGATTTGGTTCATCGGTCCATCGTGTAGTGCTCTGGGATCTTCTGCAGATCCTTAGGATTTCTGCAAGGATTACTGACTCGATGTCTGTTTTATACTCTGGGACAGAAAGTGCTGTAAAATATGGAGGAGGCGTGTCTAACCTCTTCCCTGATAATTCAGAAGTGAAGCAAGGGTGTGTCCTCGCCCCACCACTTTTCAACATTTACATGGACTGAGCATTGGCCAGAGTTGTTGCGGAGTATCTATTGACAACACCAAGATTACTGACCTTGTCTATGATGATGATGCTGTCCTTTTTGCGGAGTCATTAGAGGTCTTGGTTGCAGCCCTTGAGTCACTGCATAAGTAGGCCAGTCCGCTTGGACCCTAAAGGTCTCCTGGACCAAGACCAAGGTTCAGGAATTTGGGGACTTACGGGATGACATTGTTCAGTTTGCCCATGCACGTGGCGAGGACATCGAGGTCTTGGAAATTTTTACATATCTTGGTAGTGTAGGGCATAACAGTGGTTGGTAATTTCAGAAAGTATTTCGAAGGAATGGTATTACAAATGGTGTTATGGACTCACCTCATAGTGAGTATATGGCGTTGTCGTTATTCATTCAGGAGGACTAAGCTTCGAATTTTCAAGTCACTTGTACTCCCTGTCTTGCTGTACGATTGTGAGGCATGGGCACTGAATGTTGAATTCATGAGGCGTCTTGATGTCTTTGGTAATAAGAGCCTCCGGAGAATTATGGAGTATCGCTGGAATTACTTTATATCAAACCAGACACTGTATTGTGAGATTCAGATTAGGCCAGTAACCAGCATAATTCGTGAACGTCAACATCGGCGTTATGGGCATGTGGCACGTTCCCCTGTTATTGACCCAACTCGCAGGGTTGTTTCTTGTGGAGAGAGACGAAGGGAACCCCTACAGAATTCATGGCTGCGGCAAGTTGATCAAACATGTCGAGAGTTGCTTGGAGATGGAAGGGTGTCTGCATGCGAGCTTTCTCGGAGAGACTCTGCGGACTAGCTTCGGTGTGCGAGTGAAACAACGCGCTCCCTGGCGTATGCCTTCAATTGATGATTGATGATGTTTGATAAATGCTGCCCAGATACAACACTTAGGAATCGATCTGTTGTAGATGATGAATTAAAAAGAAGAAAAAACATACACTAATATATATATATATATATATATATATATATATACATATATGTATATATATATAATTGTAGGCAAAATTCATGGAAATTATAAAAAGATACATACAAGCACGCACACACACACACACACACACACACACACACACACACACACACACACACACACACACACACACACACACACACACACACACACACACACACACACACACACAAACACACACACACACACACACACACACACACACACACACACACACAAACACACACACACACACACACACACACACACACACACACACACACACACACACACATACACACACACACACACACATATATATATATATATATATATATCATAAGGAGTAT
>NC_134798.1:33609069-33611569 GCF_046742065.1 Oratosquilla oratoria
AGATGGTTAAAGGAAATGGAGAAAAGCTGGAGGTGAGGCAATTGTCGTTTGCTGACGACACTACGCTTGTGGCAGGGTCAGAGGAAGGTTAAGGGAGTTAGTGACAGAGTTTGGGAAGGTATGCGATACGAGAAAGTTGAAAGTAAATATGGGAAAAAGATAATGAGATGTGCAAGGGTAGAGGGTGGCAGTGAGTTGGAAGTAAGTTTAAAAGTACAGAGGCTGGAGGAAGTGGATAACTTTAGGTCTTTGGGGTCACATGAGGCAGGAAAGGGAGTAGATGTGTAGGTAAATTGTAGATTGAAAGAAGCATATAAATGTCTTGGGGAATTAAAAAGTGTTATGAGAAATAGGCAACTGAGAATGGATGTAAAGAGGAGATTGTATGAAGGAGTGATTGTGCCGACGGCAAATTATGGAGCAGAGACTTGGAATTTAAGAGAGACAGAGAGGAATTTTTTAAATGTGTTAGAGATGAAATGTCTGAGAAGTATGGTAGGGGTTACAAGGTTGGATAGAGTGAGAAACGAGGAGGTGATGAGGAGAACGGGAGTGGAAAAGGAGATAGCAGATAGGGCTGATGAAAGATTGTCGTGATTGTTTGGACACGTGGAAAGAGTGATTGGTGAAAGATTAGAAATAGAGATGTGAAAGGCAGAAGTGGAGGGAGTAGACTTGAGGGAACGACCGAGGATGAGATGGATGGATGTGGTGAAGGGGCCACTGAGGAAGAGGTGAATGTCTATTGAGCAAGGAAGGGAGAAGGCAGGAGATAGGGATGAGTGGAGAATGACTGTGTATGGATGATATTGTTATACAAGGAAAGAAAGGATGGTGGATGGAGGGGTAAGAGGTGCTTATTTGTAAATGATATTTTGACGCAACCCAAAGGGATTTCTTCCCGTCTTCTCTTTTTCTGCACGAGAGAGCTGAGAGGGAGGTGGTCGTCCATTAAGTGAAGCGGCCTTGCTGTGGATGTACTGTGTCTTGCTGCACTGCGTTTGACCCAGGGTAGTTGGCGAATGAAGGGATGACCCATCATCCATGAAGATCTGAGATGTGAGGGTGGAGGTGGTGGTGGAAGGGAGTGGAATGGGTGGTAGTAGGTACGTTCCTCTGGCTTGGCTACCCCCCTTATAGGTGGAAAAAAGGTCTCGGTATACAGCAATGGTTCTCAACCTTTTTATTTGGCCATGCTCCACCTAATCACCTTTAAAATCCTGATATCCCCCATGTGGTGATATACAATTCTTATCATTTGAAAAATAAACTCCCCTTCAGCTGAAAAAAGCATAAAACCTTGGTTTAAAACCACTTCAAAAGAACAAGGCATCAATGAAAAAAAAAAAAAAAAAATTGAATAAAATAAAAATATTTTTTTTTTTACCCAGACTTCCTCAATTGCCCTCAGTTGCCCACCTGAAAAACTGAATTGCCCACCTGAAAAAACTGAATTGTCCACCTGAAAAACTGAATTGCCCATCTGAAAAATCGTACACCCCACGTTGAGATCACACACACACACACACACACACACACACACACACACACACACACACACACACACACACACACACACACACACACACACACACACACACACACACACACACACACACACACACACACACACACACACACACACACACACACACACACACACACACACACACACACACACACACACACACACACACACACACACACACACACACACACACACACACACACATATATATATATATATATATATATACACATATAGGAATTCTAGAAAGCCACTATGTGGGACGGAACGAAGGGACTGGGAACATCCATCTCTGTAAATTTCTCCTATTACAAATTAAGGCAAAAGTAAGCTTAGGAAGAGAACCCCACCTAAAACCTTAGTAATTTAGTCTTTGAATGTGCTTGGACGTGGAGCTTGTGTGAACAAAACGGAGAGTGGTGATATTATGCTTGCGAGAAGAAAGATGAATCTAAACAGCAAGAAAGAGGCGAGTGTGAGTTTTGGGAGTGTGAGAGATATAATATCGGTAGTAGAAGACAGGTAGAAGGACGGAAGGAGTGGCGTTGTTGTTGTGTAATGAAATGTACGAGTATAAGTGCGTAATTAAATGGAAATAAGTGTCGTTGTGAGTAGTGTGGGTTGTGTGGGTAGAAAGAAGAATAATTTAGGAAGTATGGGTGATGAGAAAAGTGAGGAAGAGAGAGGGCTTGAAATGATATAAATGTGGAGAAATTTAGAAGGGATGTATAGTACATGTGTTATGGTATCAAGAGATTTAAATGCTAAAGTAGGAGATGAGCCAGTGGGTAGAGTGATAGAGTATGGTATACCAGGAAGAAATTAAAATGTAGAGGACTAGTGATAGTGAATACAGCATTTAAGAAGAAATATTTACACAAGACTATATGATTCACGATCGTTAGCTGAAGGGTAGTTAACAAAGCATTAACCCATTCAACTCCGATGACAAGATGTCTTGTCATTTGGTCA
>NC_134798.1:33639069-33641569 GCF_046742065.1 Oratosquilla oratoria
GAGTCGTGTGAACACTGAAGGAGCTGAAACGAGACCCATGGCTAGTCATTTAAATTGATAATGCCCTGTGGGTGTGTTAAAGGCTATAAGAGGTTTAGATTCTGAAGCAAGGGGAATTTGGAAATATATTGACATAACATCTAGTGTCGTGAACACTACGTTGTTTTCACCGATAGAGTGGAATATTTCCTATAATACAGGGATCGGGTGTCTGTCTGGTATGATTAGTTTATTCAAGTTTCTTAAGTCTACTACAGGTCGGAAAGACCCGTCCTGTCTTGGGACGATAAAGAGTGGAAAATTCCATTCGCTAATGGAAGATTCGATTATGTCTTGCGCAATCATATCTTGGCTAAGGTTATCGACAAACTTTGCGTTTACTGTGTGTTATTCTGTATGCAGGAATGTAAAGTGACTTTGAGTTCCCCCGAAGGGGTATCTGATGTTGAATAAGGTTAGTGACTCCTAGTGGTTCACCTGTAGTGGCAAAGATATGTCTGAACTTGTTGCAAAGTGTAACCAAGTCTGTGTTTGAAGGCAGATAACACATCTGAGACAAGAGTTAAATTATTGTTGAAATTCTTTACGAGGATCAAGAATGTATCCTGGGACTGTGAACGTTCAAAATTATGTGCTGTGTGTTTTGTCTTACGTTTTGTTGATTTGGACATGCGTGATGAGTTAGTTCGTCTGTTCCGCTTGGACCGCAAGTCCACAGCTGTCATTGGAATATCACATTTAGAGTTGTGGAAAGGTGTTTGGATAGTATTACCATTTGGGCTAACAGCAGGTGTATCCTCGTGTGATGAAGTACAGTGACTTTGATTAGCATTAATTGACGTTACTTTCTGTTCTGCCTGCTCGGCCACGTTGATGTGGTTTACTTTGTGTGAATTTGCTGAATGCAATGCAGGGAGGATATGGTTTGCATAAATGATTCCATCCTGAGTAGGATAAATGATTATGTGGTGTTGCTTTATTAATGTTAATCCTATGATGATATCAGCAGGGAAATAACTATCAGCTACGTATGTGGTAACTGGAATGGATGGGCACTCATCTTTAAAATTAATGTCAAGAGAGAATTTGCCAGTGATAGGGAAAGATACCCCATGAACATTGCATATATTCTGGGGGTTCCAAAATGGCTACCCGTTTTGTTTTGGTGCGGAATTTGTGAAAACTGTTCACTGACATGATGTTTACTGGTAAACCCGTGTCGAGAAAAACTGTCATTTTGGCGTTTCCAGGTGTGGCTTCGAAAGTTAAGGCATGGGAAGATGTGTCTGGGATGTCCAGTGTATATACTGGTAGCGTTGACGTTTGCATATCTGTGTATTTGTTTACTGTATTCGGTGGGCACTGAATCTTCGTAGTGTGTAGTCATGCGGGAAAGGTGTTGCTGCTAGGTGGCACTGAGAACGGAAAAAAATATCTACTTACCCAGATTGACGTATGGAGGGGTGGGGGGATGGAGGGCCGCAGTGAAGGGTGCCTTCGGTCGAGTTAGCGGTGAGGTGCACTGCTGGAAACAGTGGGAGGGATTAGTATTTTGTTGTGTTGTTAGATTTTATGAGAAAAAATTATGTATATATATATATATATATATATATATATATGTATATATATATATATATATATAACTTAGAAAACAACTGTTTGATAAATGATAGCCAACACAAATAAGACAATGACAACTTATATATTCACACAGCTCACGCCGTTCCTCCTAGGTCAATGTTATTGTCATCTCGCTTTCGTCTGGCCTCGTGGAGAATTAGGCTGCTTGCTACCCTCGCCAACTTGACAAAACCGTCCCGATGATTGCTACATGGGGATTAGAAAGTGTAATGAGAAATAGACATTTGGGAATGGATGCTAAGATGAGACTGTATGAAGGAGTGATTATGTCGACAGAACTGCACGGGGCAAAACATGGAAAATAAGAGAGAAAGAGCTTAAATGTGTTTGAGATGAAATACCTGAGAAGTATGATAGGTGTTACTAGGCTGGATAGAGTGAGAAACGAGGAGGTGAGGAGGAGCACGGGGGTGGAAAGGGGGTTGGGGATAGGGTTCATGAAAGAGTATTGGGATGGTTTGGATACATGGAAAGAATGAGTGAAGAAAGATAAGTAAAATAGGTGTGATAGGCAAAGGTGGAAAGAGTGAGCAATGTAAGGGAGCGACCAAGGATAAGATGGATGGATGGGGTAAAAGGAGCATTTGAAAAGAGGAGAATGTCTGTTGAGGAAGGAAGGGAGAAGACATAAGATAGGAGTAAATGGAGATTGGTTGTGTATGGATGATGCTTTGATACATAGGAGGGAGTGGGTAGGGGATGGGGGGCCGTTGAAGGAGTATATGTGAATGATATTTTGACGCAGCTCGAAGGGATTTCACCCGTTTTCTCTTTTTCAGCATGAGGGGACGGAGAGGGGGTGGGTCGCCGATTAAATGAAGCAGCCTTCCTGTGAATGTGCTGTGTCTTGCTACATTAC
>NC_134798.1:33646569-33661569 GCF_046742065.1 Oratosquilla oratoria
TATCCTATACTCCTTTAGTGCACAAATGGATTTAGCATAATTTCTAATATATTACATGGATCTTTCGTTAAATCCAGAAAAGGTTGTATAAACTGCACTTTATTTTCTTTAACTAAGTTATGTATTCTACAGGTTTTATTCTGGATGACCCTGGATGATCCAGAAAAGGTTGTATAAACTGCTCTTTATTTTCTTTAACTAAGTTATGTATTCTACAGGTTTTATTCTGGATGCCCCTGGATGATCCAGAAAAGGTTGTATAAACTGCTCTTTATTTTCTTTAACTATGTTATGTATTCTACAGGTTTTATTCTGGATGACCCTGGATGATCCAGAAAAGGTTGTATAAACTGCTCTTTATTTTCTTTAACTAAGTTATGTATTCTACAGGTTTTATTCTGGATGCCCCTGGATGATCCAGAAAAGGTTGTATAAACTGCTCTTTATTTTCTTTAACTATGTTATGTATTCTACAGGTTTTATTCTGGATGCCCCTGGGTGATCCAGAAAAGGTTGTATAAACTGCTCTTTATTTTCTTTAACTATGTTATGTATTCTACAGGTTTTATTCTGGATGCCCCTGGATGATCCAGAAAAGGTTGTATAAACTACTCTTTATTTTCTTTAACTAAGTTATGTATTCTACAGGTTTTATTCTGGATGACCCTGGATGATCTTGTCCTGCTGAAGGACAGACGGGGGATAAACTAGGATCTCAATCACTCAATATCTCCAGATTGTCCCGATTTCCCTCTTCAATTGAATTGAATTATCCTGTGTTAGCCACAACAAAAGCCCCAAGTTACGACGGATTAAGGGGCTCTTGGTTGTGCGTTCGAAGCAGAGCCATGTCTGTGGGTCCCGCATAAAAGGTTACTTTCTTGTTCTATCTCTCTACGCTTTTATCATTTGCAGATGGCTTCTTATTATTCGCCGTAGTGGAGGGTCTAAAATCTGTTAAAACTTGTCCTTAGGCGTTGATAATCTCCGATCCAGATTCCGGCTCAACTGAGCCTTCTTCAAGGAGTGATACTAATGCCACTTATGGGCGATATTTAACCCTCCACCATCCACTACAGCGAATAATTAGAACTAAAGAAACCATCTGAAACCCCCCCCCCGCAGGAATTAGCATTACCTTCAACAAAATTTGTGTATTAGAAGACTTGATGCCTATCTACATTTTTATCAATACGAATAAAAAATTTCGGACGTGGTCGAAGATCAGGTGCCGTGGTGTTTGGTTCGTGCAGTGTCTATGGGAAATTTGAAATTTGTGTTCATTCTCGATTATTGATATCTGATGTATAATAGATGTATGTGAATGTGTTATTAGTTAGGACACTGGGAATTGACTCAGACGTATTAGTCTATTATGATGCTTCCTGGGTTGTCAATATTCCTGACATTGGCCGGAATATATCACACTTCGGAAAGGATTTTTCCAGTTGGAAAAGTGCGCTGAACGTGTTCATCTAATATTCTTAGGTTGTCATTAATAGTCGTCATATGATTTCTGTCAACACTAACAATATATAGGGTATGGTATAATGTAGGCGGAATCGTAGTTGGAAACATTCTTGACATGATTATCTATTTCTTAGCCTTAGTGGAAACATCTGCAAAATTTCAATGGTGGAACACTGACACAATAACAAGAATTATTACTGTGGCACTCCTTTATTCAGACAAGTTCTGGTTTTCTAGCCATCTTTGTGTCATTTCGTAAAGTTGAGATAAATGGAAACATCAGCCTACTCCACACGTAGAAGGGTGTACCGAAAGGACAAATGAAACAATTGTTCCATCAGCCTACTCCGCACGTAGAAGGTTGTACCGAAAGGACAAATGAAACAATTGTTCCATCAGCCTACTCCACACGTAGAAGGTTGTACCGAAAGGACAAATGAAACAATTGTTCCATTAGCCTACTCCACACGTAGAAGGTTGTACCGAAAGGACAAATGAAACAATTGTTCCATCAGCCTACTCCGCACGTACAAGGGTGTACCAAAAGGACAAATGAAACAATTGTTCCATCAGCCTACTCCACACGTAGAAGGTTGTACCG
This sequence comes from Oratosquilla oratoria, assembly GCF_046742065.1. Taxonomy (NCBI): domain Eukaryota; kingdom Metazoa; phylum Arthropoda; class Malacostraca; order Stomatopoda; family Squillidae; genus Oratosquilla; species Oratosquilla oratoria. Next base: position 33,648,641 of record NC_134798.1, read on the forward strand.
AAAGGACAAATGAAACAATTGTTCCATCAGCCTACTCCGCACGTACAAGGGTGTACCGAAAGGGCAAATGAAACAATTGTTCCTATTGCTGATGGAGTCATAATCATGGCTGCTATCACAAGAAAGACCAACAAGGTCGCCTGTCAACACAAACAGAAGTTCCTTCAAGGAACTTGAAACGTATGCTCCAACTAGATCTACATTTGTGACTATACAAAATGCATAATTGAGCAATCCTGACTTTGAGGAACGGCGAGATTTCTGACAGTAGATTCTTGAAATATGCGAGAGGGGTAAAAAAAAAAAAAAAAAAAAAGAAAAAAAAAAAAAAAAAAAAAAAAAAAAATTATAATAATAGTAATAAAGAAAGTCGCCATGATAGATGAAAAACACTTTGGTTGATCAGGGATCATTATTGATGTTAGCTCTGTGTCACTGGGGCCATGATACCAAAGGTCCTTCAACTCTTGTACTGTATGCTGTGTTCAACAGTCTGTGAATATATACGGGATAATGAATAAGTAAAAAATAATGAACAGCCTGTAAATATATAGGGAATAATAAATATATAAATAAATAAAAAGTAAAAATAACATAGTTTGGCCACAGGAAAATTCCCAGGACTGTACCCCGTCAGAATGAGGAAGGTAGGCTATTGCTAGAAGTCTCATCATGTTATTGGTTTGTACTTCTCCGAATAGAACAACACGAACTGCAATCATGAAGTTCGAAGAGTTACTTCCACATGCTGCAACACTTTCTCATTCCTGAATGGGGGCAAAAGAATGTTGCGATCGAAGATATGTGGCATCATCAAGATGTAACCAGTGGCCGCGCGCCAAGAATAGTTTTAGGTTCTACGGCAACATTTCGAGACGAATGACCCACCCATTTAGTCGAGTCAGTTGGCCAACAGGTTATATAACACTACCAGATATCAAATGTTCAAAATTGATAATAAACGACCAAAATCATATGATGAATTGGAAACAGACATTACTGTTCAATGTACTGATTCCATGTCGCAAATGAACAAATTCGAGAGTAATCATCTGTGTCATGTATTTCTTGAGAAATAGAGAAGGATCAGTGTTTTCATGTCACAGTAAAATCTCTGATTGATGTACCCTATAATTGTTCAATATGTTGTATATAGTAGTGATGTCGTGCTATTACGTTCTATAGGATTGATACAGATGTCAGATATAAATGGCTTACCCTGTACACATCAATCAATCATTCTTCATTCTACGGGAGCAAACGCCGTGACAGTGCATAACTGTACATACATTTTGCCAAGTTTGAGGATCATCCTCGACAAACAGGGCGCACGCACGCACGCACACACACACACACACACACACACACACACACACACACACACACACACACACACACACACACACACACACACACACACACACACACACACACACACACACACACACACACAAACACACAAAAACACACACACACACACACACACACACACACACACACACACACACACACACACACACACACACACACACACACACACACACACACACACACACACACACACACACACACACACACACACACACACACACACAAACACAAACACACAAAAACACACACAAAAACACACACACACACACACACACACACACACACACACACACACACACACACACACACACACACACACACACACACACACACACACACACACATACACACGAATTCACACACACGAATACACACGCACGAATACACACACAATAAGAAATATAATCAATTGTTCATTAAGTAAGATGATTTTTTTTTGTAGGCGCTTGTTAGCATTGCCACCTTTAACCCAGTGACAACTGAAAGGTTCCTTCGGTTGAATAAAATCCCCTGGCGACAGCGACAGTGAAAATATAAACTCCCTCCAGGTCATGTCATCAGCTGAGTGAGTAAAATCGTCTGTATTTAGTCAGCACCAAACCTGTTTAGTGCGCCATCACATCAAAATCGTCTGACGACAACCTAAACAAAATATGTTAAGCTAGTTCTCGCCGTTAATGGCTTAAAGAGAACAGAAGCGTTGAGGGAGGATCGGGTCATCTGCATTAATTCTTTCGCTTCGTTGAGGAGGGGGAGGTTGAACTCGGATGAATAAAATCGCCTGGCGGCAGGCGAAAAGAACTCTAAGTTGTTGGTATCAGTGATGGGGTTCATCTCAGGCTCAGGCACAATGATGCAGTATATTTTGAATATCATCAATAACCAGCGCTTCTGTCCGTGGGGACATTTATTGCGCGGAGGAGGTGAGGCCATAGAGGTGGTATGGGAAGGGAAAGTTTAAAAAAAAAATCAACAAAACGAATTGATGATAGAAAATAGAAACGTTCAACATTCTTTATTGAGTAGTTCTTAGTTTCCAGTAAAAAAAAAAAAAAAAAAAAAAAAAAAAAAAAAAAAAAAAAAAAAAAAAAAAAAAAAAAAAAAAAAAAAAAAAAAAAAAAATGGATGTGTCTGGTCCGTAGGGGCATAACTAAGGTTCCTGAAATATCAACGGCACAGAGTTTTATGATGGTCTCAAGATGAAACAGAATCTCGTTCGGTCGCAATCTCGCTCTGCTTCTGGACCACCGATCATCTGAATAGAGTGACTTGGCATAAAAAATAAAAAAAAAAAAAAAAAAACAAGAAGAAGAAGAAGAGGAAGAAGAAGAAGAAGAAGAAAAAGTGACAGCACTGAGGAGCCTGAAAGGTCACATGATTCTGAATGTGTTCACCCTCTACTTCCTAGTAATCCTAAGCTAAATAAAACCGTGTGATGGCAGACTGAAAAAAGAAAAGAAAGACAGCAAGGATCCTCGTTATCTGGCTTCATTATAGACAAAAAGGTCTGTTGCCATTATTGTTTATTATTGTAGCTCATTGACTTTATTATGTTCCTGTTATGCTGTCCCCAAATCCCTTGTTACTGTCCTGTACCATTTCTCTGAATATATATCTGCAGTACCTCCCGCAGTGCCTTCCTGTCTACCCTGTCGTAAGGCTTTTCCAGATCCATAAAAGCCCCAAAAAACATCCTTACCTTTTCATATAGCTTTCTCACATATCCGTCTTATCACAAAAATCTGATCTACACAACCCCTACCTGTCCTAAACCCACACTGTTCCTCACCCTCTGTTCCTCTCCTAATCCTCTCAATCAAGACCCTCCCAAGCCTTCCCAACTACGCTCAACAAGCTGATCCCTCTGAAACTATTACACCCACACTTGCCACCCTTTTCCTTGTAAAGCGGAACTATACAGGCACTTCTCCAGTCCTCCGGGACTCTACCCTCTCTTAAACAAACATTAAACAACCTCACCAACCAGTCCACCATAACTGTACCTCCTTTCTTCAGACATTCTGCATGGCATCCATCCAACCCAGGTGCCTTACCTGCTCTCATCATCTTAACAGCTGCTTTCACTTCATCCTTCCCTATTTCTCCTTTATTTTCCTCACTCCTCACTCTCATTTTCTTAGCGCTTCCCACCGCAACTGCCTTTCCCTCCCTATCCTCCTTCACACTTAGCAACTCCCTAAAATACTCTGCCCACCTTTCTCTCACTGCCTTCTCTTCCACTATCATCTCTCCATCTGCACATTTTACCTTTTCTTCTCTTCTTGATTCGCCTCCTCTTCCTCTTTTAATTTCCTCCCAAAACATCGTTTTATTGCTTTCAAAATTTTCTGTCATACTCTTACCCCATTTCACATCTGCTCTCCTCTTTGCTTCCTTTATCTTATGCTTAGCTTCCCTTCTCTTTACTTTGTACCTCTCATACGATTCCATTGTCCTAATTTGTAGCCAATCTATGAATGCCTGCTTCTTCTCTTCTACACTCTTCTTTGCTTCCTCATCCCACCATTCACTATCCTTCCTTCTATTTCCTCCCACCCACCTTGTCCCACACACCATCTTTACACACCTTATGACTTCCTCCTTGAACCATCCCCATCACTCCTCCATTCCTAGTTCTACTCTATTCTTTACTCCCTCCCACTCCTCTCTCGGCTTCTTCTTATACTCCTTCTCCTTTTTTTCTCATTTAATCATTTCACTCTAAGTACCTCCCTACCTTCTGCCCTTTTCCTCTTTCTCCACCTATTCTCCATTCTCAATTTACCTTCCACCAGAAAATGATCTGACATTCCCCCACTCTCTCCCCTTAGAACATGTACATCCTTAACTCTTCCTACCATACTCCTGGTCACCACTGTATAGTCCATTAACGCTCTATCTACCACCCTTCCATCCACCACCTTCTCCCATGTGTACTTATGCTTGACTTTCTTCCTAAACACTGTATTTGCTATCATTAACTCTCTTTCAAGATACATCTCCACCATCAATTCTCCACTACGAATTTTACCTGGAACTCCATACTTTCTAATCACTCCGTCCATTGGTTCATTTCCTACCCTAGCATTAAGGTCTCCCAATACAACTACATTGATATTTTTTCCTAATCCCTCTATGCACTCATTTATATCTATACAAAAAGTCTCCCTTTCCTCTACGCACATACAAAAACCCATATCTCCCTTCCCAGCTTCACCTTCATCCACATCAACCTTGATGAAACCTTCTTCCACTCCACTACCCGCTTACTTATCTCTTCACTTAGAGTCAAGAGTTTTTACGAGAGTAGTAGAGCTTGTGTTAGGATTAGAAATGGAGAGAATGAATGGTTTGAGGTAAAGGTGGGACTTCGTCGAGGATATGTTATGTCACCCTGGCTGTTCAATCTTTACATGGATGGGGTTGTGCGAGAGGTGAATGCAAGGGTGGTGGGTTGGGGGATGGAGATGGTTAAAGAAAATAGAGAAAAATGGGAGGTGAGTCAGTTGTTATTTGCTGACGACACTGCGCTTGTAGCAGGATCAGAGGATGGATTGAGGAAGTTAGTGATAGAGTTTGAGAAGGTGTGTGAAAGAAGGAAGCTGAAGATAAATGTGGGCAAAAGTAAGGTGATGAGATGTACAAGGAGAGAGAGTGACAGCAGGCTGGAAGTGAGCATAAAGGGTGAAAGACTGGAGGAAGTGGATAGTTTTAGATACTTGGGTGCGAATATGGCAGGGAAGGGAGGAGTGGGGGGTGGAGGTAGAATGTAGATTGAGAGAAGTGAGTAAATGCCTTGATGGATTAAAAAGTGTAATGAGAAATAGACATCTGGGAATGGATGCTAAGAGGTTATATGAACGAGTGATTGTGCCAACAGCACTGTACGGGGCAGAAACATGGAACATAAAAGAGGAAGAGAGAAGGAGTTTGAATGTGTTTGAGATGAAATGTCTGAGAAGTATGATAGGGGTTACTAGGCTGGATAGAGTGAGAAATGAGGAGGTGAGGAGGAGAACAGGGGTGGAAAGGGAGCTGGAGGATAGGGTTCATAAAAGAGTATTGGGATGGTTTGGACACATGGAAAGAATGAGTGAAGAAAGATTAGTAAAAGAGGTGTGGAAGGCAGAGGTGGAAGGAGTGAATATGAGGGGGCGTCCTAAGATGAGATGGATGGATGGGGTGAAAGGGGCTTTATAAAAGAGAGGAATGTCTGTATAGGAAGGACGGGAGAGGACAGACAATAGGGATGAATGGAAAAGGGTTGTGTATGGATGATGCTGTGATGCATAAGGGGGAGTGGGTGGGGGATGGGGGGTGAGGAAGTATGTATAAAAAAAAAAAAAAAAATTGACGCAGCCCGAAGGGATTTCTCCCCGTCTTCTCCTTTTCTGCATGAGGGGATGGAGAGGGGGGGGAGGTCGCCGAATTTATGAAGAGGCCTTGCTGTGGATGTGCTGTGTCTTGCGACACTGCTTCTGACCCAGGGCAGTGGACAGGATGCAGGGATGATCCGTCATCCATGAGGTGCCAAGATAAGAGGGAGGGAGGAGGGTGGAGGGGTGTGGAATATATAGGAAATGGAATGGGTGGGAGTGGTTTCTATGCCTTTTTTTTGGCTACCCCCCGTGTAGGGGGAAAAAGCCTTTGATATATGTATGTATGTATGTTATGTGGCAGGCATTTACACTAATTTCCGTGGATGGAGGTGTTCATTCCCCTAATTAGATTCTCTAATTCAAAGCGACTTTTTTCACAATCAATATTACTGACTGACTCGATACAGTCAATATTTTAGAGACTAGTGATCTCTCTATGGACAAGAGTCACGTGGCATTCTTTTATAATCAAAATTTAGTTTCTACTTAAAAAGAAAGATTCTGCTATCCAGCCTTTCTTCTGTTCCAGTTAAATCTCTCCTTTACATCCCTATGTCTTTTATCATTATCATTAAATACTCAAGAACGAAACATACATTTACATTGTTACGATATTTCAAGGGTGAAGTTTGAGTGCCCCCATTTCTATTTCATTACGGCAGAAGGATCATTCTTTTCACCCAAACGGTGCCATTTATGGGTGTTATTCACATAAACGTCAGACAATTCTACTCACCAATTAGGAGCCCTCTGGTATGATTGGGTCACTATAGGACCGGGTAATTTCCTCAACTGAATACAATCACCTGTTATCTTCCAGAAACATGTACATACAGTTTACCACCGTCGTACATGGATTAATCAAAGTATTTCAGCAATACATAAAACACAGAGACAGCAAGCGCAAGTAAAAACGAAAAAAGAAAGAAATATCAAAAAGCGCTTGAGTGCCTCTGACATAATTTCATACCGGAACATAAAAAAAAAAAAAGTTCTGACTGCTCCATTTTTATTTTGGTGTGTGTGTGCGTGCGCTCACATGTACGTGTGCGCACGTGCGTGTATGTATGCATGTTTGTGTGTACATGCGTGTGTGAATGCATGTGTGTACGTGCGGGTGTGAGCGTGTGCGGGTGTGTACGCATGCGTGTGTGTGTATGCATATGTGTGTATATGTATATATATATATATATATATATATATATGTATATATATATATATATCATTAAAAGTGATGGCTAGTTTTGCATTAATTATTTTCTTATAGGTGTTTTCCATATACCTTATTATAGATTTATGTTCCTTAGAAAGGAAATTTATGACTTGGCCGTATGTAGTCATATTAGCTAGATCGCGATTTAGGGTTCTAGACCCTTTCTCAGTAGCTATTGGAATGTACTATCTTATAGGATAAGAATTAATCCGATGAGTCTTATGAAAGTTCTAAGTTTTATACTAAGCCTTCTTACTGGCTAAACACTCTAGGGGAGGTCACCCGGTATTTTGGGCAGTGACGGGTGACCTCCCCTAGAGTGTTTAGCCAGTAAGAAGGCTTAGTATAAAACTGTACTAAATCCATGTTTGTCTATTTCATGTCCCAAAAAATGACACTGTCCTACAAAAACTTACATTTTTCAAATTTTACTTTCAATCTTGCTTCAATTAGTCTTGAGATTACCAAATCTAATATATTAAAGTGCTCAGTCTCTGTTTGGGAAACTATTAAAATATCATCTAGAAATACACTGGCAGCGTTTCCTAACAACCCATCTAAACCTGTAGTCATTAATCTCATATAAGTTAATGGTCTATTACTTAACCTAATAGGTATTTGTTTGAACGCATAGTGCCCTATTGTTTTTTAAAATGCTGTAAAACCCGTGAATCCTCATGCAGCTTGATCTGCCAGAACGCAGATTTGATATCTAAAGTGCTAAAATATCTATTCTCGGTTCCCATATTACGAAGTATATCTGCTATTACTGGCAATGGTAATCTATCGGAGATAGTCTGTGTATTCAATTCCCTATAGTCAATAACTGGGCGCATGGTACCATCTGATTTTTGCACCAAAACCAAGGGGAAGTTCCATTCACTCTGACTAGGTTCAGTAATATCCTGCGATAATATTTCAGTGATCAATTTATCTACAATGGCTAGCTTGGAATGTGGTAATCTATAAGCAGGTGAATATATAGATTGAATTCCAGGTTTTAACTTGATCTGATGTTTTATAACAGTTGCTTTGCCCAGTGCGTCCCCCGGCAAAGCAATTGTTTTATTTTACTTCAAGAGCAATGCAACTAAGCTTTCATCCAACTCAAGACAACTTGTAGGTTCTAGGTGATTCTTGTATTTATCTTCCAAATATGTTTCTTCCTACTTGAATAGATCGATGAAATTAGTGATTCCACCTCCTCAGTAACCTCATTTAAAATCTTAATAGGTCTTGTACAGAGTTGAAAACATCCTATTTTTGTACCTTTTCTGAAGAATATATCTTTATTCAAAGAATAATCACTAATATTCCTATCTTGTTCTTGTGTGTCTTATAATCCTCGAATCCAGTTTCAAATCTTTTATCCTAATTGATTCTGGGATGGTTAAATTTTCATATATCACAACTAACACCACTGTTGAAAAAAAAAGAGTTGAATAAGCGAGTCTATATATTTCAACTTATAATTGCAATCCTCTTCAGGTACTACTAATGAGGATTGTAGTTAGCAACCGAAATATATAGACTCGCTTATTCAACACTTTACTTTTTTTCCGACTGTGGTGCTAATTGTGATTTAAAAATGTGTTACTACTTTTCTCACTAGTGGTATATATACGGTACACACACACACACACACACACACACACACACACACACACACACACACACACACACACACACACACACACACACACACACACACACACACACACACACACACACACACACACACACACACACACACACACACACACACACACACACACACACACACACACATATATATATATATACATATATATATGTATATATATATACATATAATTATGTATATATATATATATATATATATACATACATTTACACACACACACACACAGACAGACACACACACACACACACACACACACACACACACACACACACACACACACACACACACACACACACACACACACACACACACACACACACACACACACACACACACACACACACACACACACACACACACACACACACACACACACACACACACACACACACACACACACACACATTTATATATGTGTATATATATATATATATATATATATATATATATACATATATATGTATATACATACGTATATATATATATACAGTATATACTCGTATATATATGTGTGTGTATAAATACATATATATATTATATATTTATATATATATATATATATATATATATATATATATATATATTGACTATATTATGACAAATAAGACTGAAGATGGAAGAAGCTGACAAGGAGTAATGGGAGAATTTCACGCTTTAACGTTTCGACCCGCAGGGTCTTGATCACAAAGCTAACAACTCAAACGTAACAGGATATTACCCGTCCATGTATAAAATATCTTGTTACGTTTGAGTTGTTAGCTTTGTGATCAAGACCCTGCGGGTCGAAATGTTAAAGCGGGAAATTCTCCCATTACTCCTCGTCTGCTTCTTCCACCTTCAGTCTTATATATACATACATATATATATATATATATATATATATATATGTGTGTGTGTGTGTGTGTGTGTGTGTGTGTGTGTGTGTATGAATGGAAAAGGCGGTAGAGAAACGTAGATTAGAGTAGAAACACTACATTACTGACGTTTCGACTAGAAGTCAGTAATATAGTGTTCCTATTCCAACCTGCGTTTCTCTGCCTCCTTTTAAACTCAACTAACCTTTTCTGTATTATGTATATATGTGTATATATATATATATATATATATATATATATATATATATATATGTGTGTGTGTGTGTGTGTGTATACAGTATATATATATATATATATATATATATATATATATATATGTGTGTGTGTGTGTGTGTGTGTGCGTGTGTGTGTGTACTAGCCAAATAATAATCCCTAACCTAATCATACCCCGCCTAACTTTAACCCTTAACCCTAACCAAAATATTTGTTTCAAATGAAATATAGCTTTAAACACTCCCCCTCCCAGGTGTGCGCCCCCCCCTACCCGAAGGTTGGGAAACCCTAGTTTGAAAATCCTTGCATACACAAAGACAAAAATTATATGTACACATCCTTTTGCGTACGTGTGTGTGTGTGGATTGACAATAAATGTCTAAAGCTCAAAGGTGAAGAAATGTATCTCGTTTATTTATCTTCAGAATATATAGGGTTATAGGGGTTTATCTGCAAAAACGTAGGTGTTTTTGAATAATAAATTTCCGCCCGCACTAAAATTAAATGAAAATAACCAATATTTCAACATTTGGTAAAATTATACAATCATTTTACATTTACATGCTTTCTACTTACAAAAGGTATCATGGTTTGTGGTAACATTAATTTCACAAATATAAATAATATTTATGAATACATACAATGATTTGTTTAATCATATTGATTCTTATGTCACAAAAATAATACGCGATTTAAGGGGACAATACATTAGTGGCGTGTTCCCTGACCATAAACCACCTAACTTTAACACTTAACCCTAACCGATTTTTTGTTTTGTTTTTGTTTTTAATGAAATATAGTTATCCAAGTACCTGGAGTGATAGAGTATCATAATATATATGGTTATGGGGGTCTATCTTCAAAACCTTAGGAGGAGTTCGTGAACATAAAAACAAATAAGCAAACAAACAGAGAGACAGACAGACAGAGGCTACAACTTTGTTATAGTAGATATACATATACATAAATATATATTATATATATATATATATACATATATATAGCGAGAGAGAGAGAGAGAGATACAAAATAGTTGCCGAAATGTAACAAGAAATCTGAAAATATAATGATTGGAAAGAGAGAAGGGGTGAACGAAACAAAGTATGAGATAAGTTTTTATAAAAGATAAGATGAGACGAATAGAAGGAAAGAAAATATGATTCATAGGAATGTTAGAAAATATACATAGTAACAGAGAAGGAAAATGAGCATAATAGATAGATCACATATGTACAGATAAAATAAAACTAAGCTAGAAAAGGAGAAATAAATGTAGGTTAACTTTGAAGAGAAAAAAATAAACCAGAGAGATGCAAAGATAAAGAAAGAGATTACATGAGGTGATTATCGGAATTAATGTAACAAGTAAAAGGAAGTATAAAACTAATAAAGGAGTGAAAATGGATATAGGAAGAAAAAACAAAGAAAAGACTGAGAAAGAACGAGGTAAAAGAGGGAAGAGAAATTGGGGGAAATAGAAAAAGAATAAATAATAGGAAAGAAAGAAAGAATAGGATGAAAGGATAAAAGAAAGCCTGATCGAAAAGGGGAACAGATAAAGAAATAACGAAAGATGAATTATAGAAATAACGAGAGAGAGAGAGAGAGAGAGAGAGAGAGAGAGAGAGAGAGAGAGAGAGAGAGAGAGAGAGAGAGAGAGAGAGAGAGAGAGAGAGAGAGAGAGAGAGGGAGAGAGAGAAAGAGAGAGAAAGAGAGATTGTCCGATGGAAAGAAGTGGGAATCAAGAAACGGAAGAAGCGAAGAAGAATGTCTCTTCAGGTCGTTGACATATGGAGACTACTTCCGGTCCCGAGGAAACTTTCAGAATTTTGTCCTGAGTAACACCAGAGGACTTCATTCGCCTTATTTAGAAGTTACCAAAAGTGTAGAAAGAAAAATAGAAAACCAGAAAAGTAAAAAATAAAGCCAAGGGTGAAAATATATTAATGGGAAGAAAAAAAGAAAAAAAAAGAAAGGTAAACAAATAAATGAATCGTTTGAGATAAAACGAACAAATTAAAAGAAAATATATGAAGAATAAAAAAAGAAGAGATGAAGAAGAAAAAGAAGTAGTAGAAGACGAAAAAGAGGAAGAAGAAGAAGAAGAAAAAGAAGAAGAAAAAGAAGAAGAAGAAGAAAAAGAAGAAGAAGAAGAAAAAGAAGAAGAAGAAGAAAAAGAAGAAGAAGAAGAAGAAGAAGAAGAAAAATAAAAAGAAGAACAAGAAGAAGAAGAAACAAGAAGAAGAAAAGAAAAAGAAGAAGAAGAAAAAAAAAAAAAGATATATTGTTCATAACCTTTGAGGGTGATGGCTCCTCTCTTTAGTGACTTGTTTATATTTTGGTTTTGGTTCAAGCCATGATTGTTCCCATCCGCATTTCCTCAACTGCAGCGGGAATATATAACCGTAGCCATTTCTCTCTCTCTCTCTCTCTCTCTCTCTCTTTTTTCTGTCTATCTCTCTCTTTTTGAGACAGTCTATAAAATGTCAAAAATATATTTGGTGCATTGCTATTCTTGTATTTGAGACATGAGATATAAGTACAGGGAAAGAATTGAAACAACTGCAGCGGAAATATATAACCGTAGCCATTTCTCTCTCTCTCTCTCTCTCTCTCTCTCTCTCTCTCTCTCTCTCTCTCTCTCTCTCTCTCTCTCTCTCTCTTTCTGTCTATTTCTCTCTTTTTGAGACAGTCTATAAAATGTAAAAAAGATATTTGGTGCATTACTATTCTTGTATTTGAGACAAGAGCTATAAGTACAGGTAAAGAATTGAAATAGTTATTAGGATTACTATTCACTGAATGCATGCCAGTATTGCTGTTGACAAGAGGTAGGACACAAGCCGGAACAAAAAGGAAGAGGCTCATCATAAACAGCGTCTTCGACTAAACGGAAAGAAGATAGGAGGAAGAGACGACGATGAAGAAGAAGAGAAGAAGAAAAAAAAAGAAGAGGGAGAAAAAAGCAGGAAGAAGAAGAAGAAGAAGAAGAAGAAAAGGAAAATGAATAACAAGTAATAGGAAGCAGTAGAAGACAAGGAAGAAAAAAAAGAGAGGAACAAGAAGAAGAAAAAATGGAAAATGAATAACAGGTAATAGGAAGCAGTAGAAGGTAAGGAAGAAGAAGAAGAAAGGAAGAAGAAAAAAAAAAGAGAAAAAGAAAGATAAGGAGAAGAAGCGGAAGTACAGGAGCTGTCATGTGTTGAGTTTCGATC
>NC_134798.1:33666569-33676569 GCF_046742065.1 Oratosquilla oratoria
CTCAAGCACAAACTCACTATCCCCCCCCTCTTCCTCCTCCTCCTTGTTTTCATTTTCCTACTCTTCTTGCCTATACCCTAAATTCTTCCTATATATTCGCTCTCAATCCTACACGTATTACGAACATACAAACTATTTTTTCTCCTCCCCCAAATTATTTCTGTCTCTCTTACCTCTCCAGCCTACCTCCTCTTCCTCTTCCTCCCCCCCCCCGATCCCCAACCTCTGGCGTGAATGTACGAATACTCCCTCTCGGAGGAGACACCAAAACTGCTTCAAGTCGTCGTCGAGGAGTAGGCAATGATCAGGCTCGTCCTCTCACACTCGTCCACCATCCACTCGAAGGCACAAGTGACAACCTTCTGTAGAACTGTGGTCACTGGATCGTTGTCCTTGGCACCAGCTGTTCCCAGGGGCGGCTACCCTACTGACCAATATGCCGTGGATCAATATTCCACGAGGCAGACTCTTGGGGACAAAATTTCCACGGACAGGAGTCTTGGAGAACCACAATTTTCGTGGACGATAAGTATCGCGCTATAGAACTTCAACCACTAGCTATCTATGCAGACCGAACTATTATGGAACAGAATCCCCACGAACCAATACCCCCTTTGACCAGACTTTCATGGATCCAACAAATTTGAAAAAAAGAAAAGGAAAGAAAAGAAAATAGTGACGCCTTCCGACTACCCGGCGCAAGCCCCAGAAACCAATGTCTGCTTTGCCAGGGCCTCTCAAGACTTTCGCCTTCCTTGTGTTTGTTTTAGAATGATATGCACTCAACAAATCTTCTGTATACTAAGCCGAATTCATAACGCTTAAAACCATTCTTTAATGACCAGATAAAGTACAATATAACCACACAGAATATTCTACAGGTGTAAGAGTTTTGCCACATGTCATATAGTTTCAATTGACACAATGTTTTAAGAAAAGAAAAGAAAAAAAGAGTATATGTCAACGTGGAAGCAGTCAGTCTGGACGTGGTCTATAGCCCATCCTCTTTACCAGCAGACTAGATTCTCGAATTCGGTGGCTGGACAAGGAAAAACTTTGTCCTTGGTGATGTGAACCTCGTCAGAATCAATACACAATAAATAAAACCTTTCGATATCCACCACATCAAGAGCTATGCAGTGTCTCTCAACACGAAATGATAATTTCATCTAGATAAGGATAGAAGAAGAAGAGAGTGGAGACTTAGATTTGGCAATAAGAGCATCGTTCGTCGAAAGCCTATGTAATATTCTTTGGAAAATAAATCTGATTTGAGTATATATTGTCAGTATTGAAATGATTGACTCACCTAAACAGAGAAAGAAGACTAGAAAGAAATGGTGAAACCATGATTTAACAATAAACAGATGAGAAAAAAAAATCTCTTATTTGCAAGAATTCTTGTCAGTAGAAAAAATTGCCCAACACTATAAACATTTATAAGAACTGATTTGATAGAGAAAATCGGAACAAAGAAGTCAAAATTATAAATAAAAATGAATTATAGGATGTAGTCCTACAAACTTGAGCACAGCCATATGGTAGAAAAGATAGCATGAAATTATAATGCATTAATTTCGTATTTACGCAAAATCCTTCTTGCAGCAGAATCTGGGACCGTAAGATATGAACAATATTCTTTCAATTCGGCAATTCAAAACCTCTTTAATGAGTAGATAGGCTAAGCTAATAAACTCATTGTTTCAAACGAACTAAGATAATGTCTATCGGCAGTTAAAGATTTTTTTTTTGTAGTCTATTTCATTGTAACTGCCTGAATGAAACCTTGTTTTCATGATGAATTCATGGCTAGTGGTGGTATAACCCATGTTAAACCTATTTTTTCTAAGATATAATTTGTAAATCATATATCTTTACTGATACTTAATATGTATCTTTTAAATTCTGCATTGAAATGGGCCAGAAGTGAGGAACAGTTAAATTGAATATGGATCTAATTGTCTATGTTTTGCTTTAAAATAGGCCATAGCCAATCATCACTTGCCCCAATATGAGGCAGTTTGCTTCCTTCCGTCATGTGTAATAAACGTAGCTTACAAATGTATGTTCGAGTCAAGTAGAGTCGAGTTCAGTCTTAATAGCTTATTGCAAGACCGTCCTATCCCCTGTAAGACGCTGGATCCTTAGTACCTCAGAATACTTCGGCTTGGTAAGGAAGTGCATGTGGTGTTTTTGTTGAATGTTCAGTAAAATACAAATTGCTAGAGGCTTCAGGCCAGTTGATAACCAGGACCGTTGACTTTGGCTCACTATTGTGCAGCTGCTGTTTGAAAAAAAAAAAAAAAAAAAAAAAAAAAAAAAAAAAAAAAAAAAAAAAAAAAAAAAAAAAAAAAAAAAAAAAAAAAAAAAAAAAAAAAAAAAAAAAAAAAAAAAAAAATTATTACGGCGGTGCTCCTTAAAACATATTCTGGCTAAAGAGAGACGATTTTATTCAGCTAAAGTGGGATGACAGCAATGAAAGGGTTAAGATTATCTCGAGTGATACTCTACTGTGTACTGTGACGCCCCGGACAGATTTTAGCCTGGATTATAGAAAGTGACTATAATTGATTAGTTGAAAAATCGTCTCCTTATTGAAGAGGTCATTGCTGAATTCACACTTGAGAGATCAAATTCTCAGCTGATGCCAGACGACTTTATTCATGTACTCATAAACCCGTGGACTGGATGGGGGTCAACTTTATGGACTATTTAAAACAAGCATTTGAGATAGTCTTATCAAACTCAAATTCATTCTTTGTGTTCCCTATGTATGAATAGTCAGCTAGTTTTAACCAGAATGCAGTCTTTAAGGTAGCTATTAGGGTGCGACTCTCAACACGGTCGCATATATTTTTTTTTTAACTATTTTTATTTATTTATTTGTTTATTTTATTTATTTATTTATTCTTTTTTTTTTTTTGGTGGGCAGGCGATTTTATGTGGCAGGACGGCGGACTCGCAGCTCTGATGGGTCTCGCCCAGTTGTCATCTTCAGTTCAGGGTCCATCATCTTCAACCAAAACAAAATATATTAAATACGTCATTGTATTGAAAGAATTAAACGGTTGAATGATAATGTGAATGTTAGACTGCTCAAAGTGATCCTCAATCTAGAATGCCCTCAGCAAACTAGAAACAAGGTTCTACCTCTTCAGCGCCGTGGTATACTATGATTATGTCTTTGTTGATTTTTTTTTATATATATATTCATATAGGTAGTCCCCTTGTAGCTAATGTGGTTTATATACACAAAGTTGAATTACTGCAAGAATAGCAAACACAAAAACTGAGACGAGGACTGGAATCTGAATGAGACCGTTACGATGTTGTAAAGTTTAATGAGGTTTGTGTGAACAAGTATAGTTGCAACAACAAATTCCTCGCCATGGTTCACACGTATAAATGTTTAAGTGGGGTTCTTTGAAGTCCAGAGGGCTTTTTCCTCAGCTGAATAAAATCACTTGGAGAAAGATTTTGGAAAGAAATTAAACATTCAATTCGACTAAGGTACTTCGTGGGGGTATACGAAGTACTGGAAGAGTGCAAGCAAATAGCAGTCTTATTACACATGTAAATAAATCCCAGTATTTTTTCATCCACGAGGAAAGTCTGTTTCCTTTGATGCTAGATACCATAACTGTAAAGAAAAAGTCTCAAAAAACATTTCCCCAGCTTTAACTACATATGAACAAAATGAACAAAAGTTGAACGCTTATCAGTATGCCATTGAACCACATTAGACTTAGCGGTTATTTCATAGAGGGCACATAGAGCTGATTCATGCTATATCAGGAACTATGGAAACATACATTTCTTTGTTAAGGTCTTGATATATTTCTATATACTTCAGTTCTCTCACAGCTAAAATTGGTTTCTTTTGTGAACAAAATTGATAACTGCAATAGTAACGAAAAAATGTATAGTTATACATATACCTCAAGCACGGGCTCACTTAATAGTGACTACTATTTGCCCTGAATGTTCGACTATAAAGTGTCACATGGCGTAGGCTTGTCCTTACAAGATCTCATGGCGAGAAATCTTGAATATAATTTGCCGTACCTCAAAATGAAGACGAAGTTATTTTCCTGTGAAGCTCGACATCAGATAGAGACAAAAAAATATGAATGATAGAAGTTAACTCCTTCCTTGTCCGGTGGCACTGTTTGCTGTTCACATGCATGATATCATCTCGGTAGCAGTTTACATAGATGCAGTTAATTCTCTTGATATAGAATCTCCAAGTTGCAGAAATCTTCAATATTTGGAACAAAAAGTTATAAAGTTTACAACATTCCAGATAACAGAATAATTTTCTAATGTTCTGGTATATTTCAGGACATTTTTGTTTCAAATATTTGAATTTTTCGAATATCATAATGTTTTTATATTTCTAAGAATCTAAGAAATGTGTTCTTTTACGACAGGAATGGATCGAATCTATGAGTCTATTACAACAATTTTGAAACTCAATATAACATCTTATGTTAGTTTAGTTATATATCATTCTGTTGTCAGTGAATTTGTTTGTTTAAATCAGGAAGATTTTTCCTCAGTCGGTCTTGATACCACCGCTACCAAGAATTTTGATAACAGTTGAATAAAATCGCATGGTGGCAGACAGAATAAGAAGACAAGTGCCACTTGGTGCGCAAGGGAATCGATGAAGAAAACCAGGCTCTTAGAAATGCGTTAGAATATCAAGAAGCAGGGTGGACAATAAATAAAGGCCAGCAGAGATAAATGGTGGTATCCGAGAAAGAACATTAATTTGAAGTGGTGTACCCCAGGGTCGCCCTTTGGGTCCGGTGCTATTCATTACGTGCGTTCACAAAGAGGAGTCTACACCGTAACTTATGCAGATTTCCTGATGGCAGAACTAGACAAGGCTAACAAGTCGGACTATAATAGACGCAGCTTACAAGTTTGACAATAGAATTCGCAATGGTAGGCCGTTCGGGTGAAAAATATTCCACCCAAATTAGAAGTCTGTGGTGTTGCAAAGAGGCAGACAAAAGTAGCACCACGATAGGATACAAAGAGACCTTCTCGAAACCGTATCTTATTCCACGCGTTTTTCGTTGTCTTGTTACTATCAGAATGGTTTCCTTTTAATGTCCCTTCTCTCGATGTTTTGCTTCTTCAAGACTTCTTCTTCAGCTAGGTCAGACGTTGGAGTTAACTTTAGTCTCTTGTAGAAGTGCTTGTTTTCGTCTCTCTGAGAATATGTGTTTAGAGTATTGGTGAAAATAATAGACGAGATGTCTTTCAAATTCAAGTAATATACCACACATTCGCCATGAGGAAGAGTGTATTAAAGAGTCACTGAAGAGAGTTATTTTCATTTCAAGATAATTGCCCTATAAATTACATGGAAAAATTAAACCACATATTTCATAGTTTCAAACAAATGCTAATGGTTATAGCAATTAAATCTCCTTTAATTGGTTAGAAAAATAAACTCGAGATAAAAATGATAGATCATTTGCATCACCCTCAAAGGTTGGCCAAGAGTGTCTTCACTAAACAATTGTTTACATGGAATATATAGAAACACGAAGGTGCTCGTATATCCAGACTTAGATATATGCGTTAGCGAAAAACATATGAAAATAATACGCATATATACCTAAATTCAATCATGCGTTTAAAGACAAACAAAAAATGTTGAATATAAGCACACACACACACACACACACACACACACACACACACACACACACACACACACACACACACACACACACACACACACACACACACACACACACACACACACACACACACACACACACACACACACACACACACACACACACACACACACACACACACACACACACACACACACACACACACACACACACACACACACACACACACTTGACTAACTTGATATGCTCTTACTCGAGGCTAATAGAAATAATGCAAGAAAAGGACGGATGGGTGGATTGCGCGTTCCTAGATCTGCAAAAAGTATTTGATAAAGTACCACACAAAAAGCTACTAAGGAAAATTGAATCAATAGGTGGTGTACAAGGAAAGTTATTGAATTGGATGGAAGATTTCTTGAACGGGAAAAAAATGAGGATGGTACTAAGAGACAAAAACTCGACCTGGGAAGAAATGATTAGTGGAGTCTCACAAGGTTCTGTATTGGCTCCAATAATGTTTGCCATATATATAGATGATATGGATGAAGGTGTGGAATGTTATGTGAACTTCTTTGCATATATAATATACCAAAGGCTTTTTCCCCCCTACACGGGGGGTAGCCCCCCCCCCAAAAAAAAGGCATAGAAACCACTCCCACCCATTCCATTTCCTATATATTCTACTTCCCTCCCCCCTACCCCTCCCTCTTATCTTGGCACCTCCTGGATGACGGGTCATCCCTGCATCCTGTCCACTGCCCTGGTCAGAAGCAGTGTCGGAAGACACAGCATATCCACAGCAAGGCCGCTTCATAAATTCGGCGACCCCCCCTCTCCGTCCCCTCATGCAGAAAAGGAGAAGACGGGGAGAAATCCCTTCGGGCTGCGTCAATTTTCTTTCTCATACATGCTTCCTCACCCCCCCATCCCCCACCCACTCCTCCTCATGCATCACAGCATCATCTATACACAACCCCTCTCCATTCACCCCTATCTTTTGTCCTCTCCCGTCCTTCCTCCACAGACATTCCTCTCTTTTGTAATGCCCCTTTCACCCCATCCATCCATCTCTTCCTAGGACGCCCCCTCATATTCACTCCTTCCACCTCTGCCTTCCACACCTCTTTTACTAATCTTTCTTCACTCATTCTTTCCATGTGTCCAAACCATCCTAATACTCTTTCATCAACTCTATCTCCCAGTTCCCTTTCCTCCCCTGTTCTCCTCCTCACCTCCTCATTTCTCACTCTATCCAGCCTAGTAACCCCTATCATACTTCTCAGACATTTCATCTCAAACACATTCAAACTCCTCTCTTTCTCTCTCATGTTCCATGTTTCTGCTCCGTACATAGCTGTTGGCACAATCACTCCTTCATATAATCTCCTCTTAGCATTCATTCCCAGATGTCTATTTCTTATTGCACTTTTTAATCCACCAATGCATTTACTCACTTCTCTCAATCTACATTATACCTTCACCCCCACTCCTCCCTTTCCTGCCACATTCGCACCCAAGTATCTAAAACCATCCACTTCCCCCAGTCTTTCACCCTTAATGCTCACTTCCAGCCTACTGTCACTCTCTCCCCTTGTACATCTCATCACCTTACTTTTGCCCACATTTATCTTCAGCTTCTTTCTTTCACACACCTTCTCAAACTCTATCACTAACTTCAACAACTGGCTCACCTCCCACTTTTATCCATTTTCTTTAATCATCTCCAACCCCTGACCCACTACCTTGCATTCATCTCTCGCACCACCCCATCCATGTAAAGATTGGACAGTCAGGGCGACATAACACATCCCTGACGAAGTTCCACCTTTACCTCAAACCATTCACTCTCTCCATTTCTAATCCTAACACAAGCTCTACTACTCTCGTAAAAACTCTTGACTGCTCTTAACAGCTTTTCTCCTATCCCATATATCTGCAGTACCTCACACAGTGCCTTCCTGTCTACCCTGTCATAAACCTTTTCCAGATCCATAAAAGCCGAAAAAGCATCCTTACCTTTTCCTATAGCTTTCTCACATATCTGTCTTACCACAAAAATCTGATCTACACAACCCCTACCTGTCCTAAACCCACACTGTTCCTCACCAATTACTCCCTCTGTTCCTCTCCTAATCCTCTCAATCAAGATCCTCCCATAAGCCTTCCCAACTACACTCAACAAGCTGATCCCTCTGAAACTACTACACTCACACTTGTCCCCTTTTCCCTTGTAAAGCGGGACTATACAGGCACTCCTCCAGTCCTCCGGCACTCTACCTTCTCTTAAACAAACACTAAATAACCTCACCAGCCAGTCCACCATAACTGTACCTCCTTTCTTCAGACATTCTGCATGGCATCCATCCAACTCAGGTGCCTTACCTGCTCTCATCATCTTAACAACTGCTTTCACTTCATTCTTCTCTATTTCTCCTCCATTTTCCTCACTCCTCACTCTCATTTTCTTAGCGCTTCCCACTGCAACTGCCTTTCCCTCCCTATCCTCCTTCACATTTAACAACTCCCTAAAATACTCTGCCCACCTTCCTCTCACTGTCTTCTCTTCCATTATCATCTCTCCATCTGCACCTTTCACCTTTTCTTCTCTACTTGTTTCACCTCCTCTTTCTCTTTTAATTTCCTTCCAAAACATCTTTTTATTGCTTTCAAAAATTTCTGTCATACTCTTACCCCATTTCACATCTGCTCTCCTCTTTGCTTACTTTATCTTATGCTTAACTTCCCTTCTCTTTACTTTGTACCTCTCATACGATTCCCTCGTCCTAATTTGCAGCCAATCTATGAATGCCTGCTTCTTCTCTTCTACACATTTCTCTGCTTCCTCATCCCACCACTCACTACCTTTCCTTCTATTTCCTCCCGCCCTCCGTGTTCCACACACCATCTTTGCACACCTTATGACTCCCTCCTTGAACCATCCCCATTCCTCCTCCACCCCTAGTTCTACTCTATCCTTTACTCCCTCCCACTCCTCTTTCAGCTTCTTCTTATACTTACTCTCACTTTTTTCCTCATTTAAGCAGTTCATTCTTAGTACCTCCCTACCTTCTGCCCTTTTCCTCTTTCTCCACCTATTCTCCACTCTCAATTTACCTTCTACCAGAAGATTATCTGATATTCCCCCACTCTCTCCCCTTAGAACATGTACATCCTTAACTCTTCCTACCATACTCCTGGTCACCACTATATAGTCCATTAACGCTCTATCTGCCACCCTTCCATCTACCACCCTCTCCCATGTGTACTTTGCAGATGATGCAAAACTACTAAAGAAAGTAAGTACAGAAGAAGACTGCGAATCACTACAGAAATACTGGATAAAGTCTGGGGATGGAATGAAAAATGGGAAGTGAACTTCAACATGAAGAAATGTGGTATAATGGAGTTTGGAAAAAGTAGAAATAGAATATCAAGGCAATATAAAATTGGTACAAAGGAAGTTAAAAAAGTTAGCTCGGAAAGGGACCTAGGAGTCATTATCAGCAAAAACATGTCACCAAACAAGCATACCAACAAAAAAGTCGGAGAAACCTTCAATTTACTAAGATCAATGAAAGTGGCCTCTGACTAATGGGATGAGGAAATGGTAATAAAGATATTAGTTACACTGATAAGACCAAGACTGGAGTACGTTGCAATATTATGGACACCCAGTAATAAAAAGAATATAAAGAAATTAGAAAGAATTCAAAGAGCAAGGACAAAGTTGGCATCAACTCTCACTAAATTGACATACGAACAAAGATTGTCCCAACTGGGACTACCAACCCTGGAATAAAGAAGAGAAAGCGGCGATCTACTGATCATTTACAGAATTATGAAAGGGAAGGAAGTTCTCGACAGAGATGATTTATTAAAGTGGGATAAGAGAAAAACAAGAGGTCATGAAAAGAAACTCGAAAAGGATAGTTATAGAAGAGATCTGAAAAAGAATAGTTCTTCACACAGAGTGGTGGATATTTGGAACAAATTGGACGAGGCAATAAAATTGATGTTGAAAGATACAAAGACGGGTCACTACGAGCATAGCTCCCTTCCCGTATAATACAACTACGTAAAACACACACACACACACACACACACACACACACACACACACACACACACACACACACACACACACACACACACACACACACACACACACACACACACACACACACACACACACACACACACACTCTCTCTCTCTCTCTCTCTCTCTCTCTCTCTCGGTGGCGCGGTTGGTAGAGTCCCCGACTGTGACAACGGCGGTCTGGGTTCGAATCCTGCCCAGGGCTGAAATGATTTCAGTATCGCTACGCTTCGAGTCGTTACTCCAA
>NC_134798.1:33679069-33691569 GCF_046742065.1 Oratosquilla oratoria
TATTGCCCATAGATCGGTCATACGAGCTCTGAGCTCTCTTCCGGGAGGGAAATAGCTGTCGATCACGAGTCCATCACGTGATCCAAAGACCAAGGTGAATACACACACACACACACACACACACACACACACACACACACACACACACACACACACACACACACACACACACACACACACACACACACACACACACACACACACACACACATACACCCCCCCCACACACACACGCACACACACACACGCGCACGCGCGCTAACTACCCTCCCTTGCAACTTTTCGTACTGTTGATAACAGTCTGAAAGACATTTCTTCTATTCATTACTACACAGCAGAACACAGCATTCTTGATATATTCTCATTATTTTATCTATTTTAAGTGGAATTATTACATCTAGCTTCGGGTCTCCCTGTTGAGGAGGAAACTGAAGATACCCCGAGTACATTTTCTTCAGTTGAATACCCTGGGGCGTGTCTAGATGCTCCCTCTAACTCTTTTGTGTTCATTTCTGTATTGTTTGCGGCCATCATTCAAATTTTCCCTCACAAGAACACCACCCCCTTTCCTCCAAAACATAATTTTTCTTTCTCACTGAAACTCAGGTGTCTGAACATGTATTCTGTCCCCTATTGTTTTTGTTTTTAATTCATGATCCAAAGCTGGTTGTTCCACATACATTATATACGCAATGATCTTGCTGTCTATCGTGTTTATGAGCTTGAATCTTTAATTTCTTTTAGTCATCTTGGTTAAAATGATTTTCTTTCTTCCACTAAATACCTATGTGCTCTCTATATATCACCCAGCTCCAAAGACATTCCAAAATTTATCAATTACTTAACCTCCTCGGTAGAGCCCGTTATATCCTACTCCTTTTTTTAATCTCTGTATCAAGATATTTTAATGTTAACCACCAGCTACTCTACTGATTCAGCCAGTGAACTAGTCTAGTTTTCAATTGTTCTATTCTATATGTTCTTGAAAAGGAAGTTCAGCACTTGTTAGGGCTAGCCAAACATTCTAGATATCTTCCTTCCTATTTATACTTCTGCTGATTCTGTTAAGCATCTCCGTTGTGTCCCTCTGACCCAACCTCATTCCTCAACTATTGCTAAGGCAGCTTAAGAAATAGATGTTATGTACAACCTTCAACATTGTAAAACTTCAACTTAGCCACTGATCCAATACAGGGGCGTCATTAGCCCTTCTATGGAATATAACTATCAGGTTTAGGGCGATTTACTTTTTATACTGATTCGCTCCTATTTCAAAATCCACCCTCACATAGATGCCCATGGCACTGGAAAACTCTAATCTCAACTATTGCTAAGGCAGCTTAAGAAATAGATGTTATGTACAACCTTCAACATTGTAAAACTTCAACTTAGCCACTGATCCAATACAGCCCTTCTATGGAATGTAACTATCAGGTTTAGGGCGATTTACCTCACTCAGCACTCCTGTGCAAATAAGTCCAGAATCATCTTCTTTATCAGTGCTTCTTTTCTTCTGACAAACTTATGACTCCCGTTATCTGTCGTGTATTTCATCTTTGTTTCTTTTCTAGTGTTATTTCTATGGTCATTGTTCTTTAGGCCTGTAGCTGCGAGCCCGCCATCCTTAGGAGAACAAACAACACTAGATTTGTTTTGTTCTAACGTCTCACCATTTTTCTTTACAATTACCTTTTGCAAAGCTCAGCTTGTACTCTTTATCTCTTTCCTTCTAATGGAGAGAATCTGGAACTCTCTTTCTTCTGACGCCTGTCCTGTCCACCTGACTGTAGCTTGACCTCTCACCGACACTTGACCTGGAATTAGTTTTTTTTTTTTTTTTTTTTTTTCTGGAACGGGCCGCTGCAGGTACTTTTTCGTGTATTTTTCCCTTTTGCCGCTATTGGAAATATACATGCATATACTCTCACATACATGTATAAATACATTTGTGCTTACATGATTACACATAGGCATATACTATACGTATAGCCTATCTTATAAGTATGAATACACAGAGGCAAATGAAATGTATTAATATTTTTTCTATTAGCTGCGAAGATCGTTAAGGGTTAATTTACTTATTATCTAAAGTATTTTGTCTTTGACTTTGAGAAAAAAAACCTACACCATGTTTTCAAGGTATTTTAATAAGATTTTGCATTGATATCGTAGCTGGTTTTCGTTGCACCCTTTCTGACCTGTCAATACATAAATGAGGTTTTGGGGGTTGCAAAGGAGCAGCACATATTATGTGAGGAGGATCAGTGACATTGTTGTGTAATAATGTGCTCATCTTGAGCTGACCTGAGGAACCAAACATATGGTGTGTCCTACAATGCATCTATTCTATATATATATATATATATATATATATATATATATATATATATATGTATATATATGTGCATATATATATGTGTGTATATATATATATGTATATATATATATATATATATATATATATATATATATGTATATATATATATAGTCTATTGCTCAGGTCAATTTAGATTATTAACGCTTTTCACAACAAAATCTTGTCGTTATAGATCATAGTTATAACGTTTGGTTTTATTTTGTAAACATTTACATAAACTTGATCAGTTAATAATTTGCATGATAGCTGCAAGTAATTACAACATAATATTACTTGGTAAGATTTCTGTTTATACAAACTGATAGAATTCAGTAAAATGATTACCTTAGGGTATGATAGACAGAGCAATACAAATAATACATTTTTATTTCAAGAAACCCTTTGTATCAGAACTGGTAGAAAATTATTGTCTGAAAAATCGTAAAGGGTGGGGATGATTGCCTCTGGCTAGAAAACTGTATCGAATGGAGGGCAGTGGTTACCAATGTGTGGCGTACGCTCCACAGAGGGGCAATTTGACTTTTTAGGGGGGGCAATTTGATTCTTAGGTGTTTTGGTAATCAAAGTCTATGTTCTTGTGATCTATTAGCCGTAACATTCCAATAAATAAAAATGTAGCAATCACACATTTATTTCATTCATCATTCTGTCTTCGAATTTCAAATGACTCCCGATTGCAATGTAAATTTGTTGCTCAGAAGTTTAAGTGTCTTTTATCTATTTCATTTTTCTTTTCCATGGATGTCATGTTGTTTTGAAGTTTGTTTATGCCTATGATTTAACAAACTTTAACTCTAAATTTTAAGTAGAAAATAAAAGTTTAAAGATTAGATCAAAGTATTGGTGTTTTAAGCTTCTTCACGTGAAACGGAGTTCATTTCTAAATAAGAATTATATATCACCGCATGGAGAGGGGGGGGGCATCAGGATTCCAGCGGTGATTAGGAGGGGTATGACTCTAGGGTCAGATCTGGCCCCCCATTTATTTGTATGTTATTCTTAATTCTTCATTAAGTAGAGGTTTCTCCGGAATGAATAGAACTTTCCGGCATTATCCAGAGAAAACATCTTAAATATCTTAAATGTTATGACCCTACTAGACAATCTACATAGTTTATTATGAGGAAAATAAGAATAAAAAATAATCGACCTAATAGAATCAAAACCCTAAAATGAATAGAAAACTCAAATTGATCAGAGATAGACGACTTTGACTACGGATTGTTGACGGTTGTGTCAAAGTTTAATGAAGACAAAGAGATACATGGAATAGGGAATGATTACACAAACTAATTTACGGTCCAAGAAAGTTTTAATGAATTTTCAACACCTTACGCCATCTTAGAGCAGATTACCTCGTTTACTATCCCTGAAAAGTTGACTTCTATCTTTCAGATCCCACTCATCGTTCAGCTCTGCTAATTTCTTAATTTTTCTTCCCATGTCAATGTATTTGTCTTACAAAGATTTACCCAGTCATCTAGAGCAGTTTTCTAGTCCTAGTACATGTCTGCCAAGTTAGCATGAGGAGCTCCTAGCTTCAAGGCCTCCAAAAGGAACAATCAAATCTCTTTCCAGCAGCCATTAAGTGACACAGCTGGGTTCTTGGTAAAACAACAACTATAATTGTTACTATTTGGACAGACATGAACTCTCTCACTCTTCCACTGCTATTCACAACTTATATATTAACCCTTTAAACTCCGATGACAAGATGTCTTGTCATTTGGTCAAATAAAACAAAAAATCATAAAACACCAAAATGTTTGATCAAACACCAGAAAAATATGACGTCAATTCTCGCGCCGTCAAGCCGCATCAGATGATATTCGGATGTACGGGCCGGCGCGAGGCCTACCATATCCGGTTTTTCGTATCTACACCACAAGCGGCTGACATGAGTTGAATGGGTCAATTCTGGCTGCCCCCAATCGGTTTTATTTGGGTGAGAAAAACCTGATGCTAAACGGAGTTGTTAATCGATTAATCTTTGTGCTATTCACGACTTAGTTTTGCTGCCACCGAAGGACTCCATTCCGTCAAGGGGATTTATCACTTCGGAGAAAAAAGTTTAAGCTAGTGTTAGACTTCAGTTCTGGATTCACCTACTGATGGTTTAAGAATTCACTAATCTTGTCAGTCTCTATTTCGACCTATCTCTTGTCATCTCTGTTTCGACCTATCTACTTGACGTTTTAGTACTCATCTGTCTAGCTGTGATCTGTGATCTGTGATCTGATCCAGCTCTGTGGCCACTCTTTACCTATTCAAATATTGAATCCCTATTGATCTTTACTAACCTTTCAAAAGGTTGCTTAAGCATTCTAATACTTTTCCCGAACTTAAACCAAACGATTTCATTCAGCTCTTAGGGATTCTGATCGTTAGAAGGCTTAACTCAGGTTCTATAGCGATTTTACTCAGCATTGAAATAAAATAAGATTCTTTTGAAAAATACATACGCTCGCATATCAAACTTTACGTTAGATTTGGATATAAAAGAGAGAATGTATGAATAGTTATATAAATATGAGTATATGGAAATGTGCAATCTTCAGAGTATCTCTATACCATCACTCTAGCCTTTCTAAAATAGTTACTGGTTTTCCTCTTTCTCTTAATAAAATCGTCTAGCGTGTACTGTTTTTTTTTAAAGATATATGAATATATTTCTATCTCTCTCTCTCTCTCTCTCTCTCTCTCTCTCTCTCTCTCTCTCTCTCTCTCTCTCTCTCTCTCTCTATATATATATATATATATATATATATATATATATATATTACAGGTGAAAAATGTAATATATATATATATATATATATACATTATATGTATGTATATATATACATATGTATGTATATATATATATATATATATATATATATATATATATATATATATATATATATATATATATATATATTACTGACGACAGTATTAGGAATTTCCCTTTGAATTAACGAAGTTATTTGGGGTGGCAAGAATAGATATATTTCCGAAAGAATTGCATCGAATTGATATTCTTTTTACTATCATGATAGTATTGGGAATTTCCTTTTGACTTAACGTAATTATTCGAATTGTCCAAAATAAACACATTCAACGCAATATTATTATATATATATATATATATTTTACATTGACTATGGAGGAGATTTTCTTTGCATGAACAAAATTATTTACCGAAAGGCTGGTCACGATTAGTTTTACGCAACTTGTTCGGTCTATTCTGCCAACGATTCTATTCAACTGATGGGAAGCATCAGGACTCTAAAGAGTTAAGAATTACGACAGGAAATACTTTTCCATGGCCGAATAAAATCAAATGGCGTCAACCGGAACAAATAAGGATGAGAGGTTCGATAATTTCTTTGTTTATTTCGCGCTCTCTGTTCGATTTGCGATTCTCGTAAAAGGAAACTCCCCCTCGGCAAATTTTCTTAACTGAGGAAGCGGATGAGTCTCGTAATTAAGAAAATTAGTTCCGACCAGCTGTTGTCCGTGTGGCGTTGTGGTTAGCTGGGCACCGTTCTCGTCTCGTAGGTAAAAAGTCTCAAGCTCGATTCCCAACAGTCACCAATGTTAAGCACCTATACTGATAGTAATACTAGTAAAGTTTCTCATTGTTTTGTTGTTGTTGTTTCTATGGTGAGGCAATTTGAACCCTTGACTTGTGTTTTGTTAGTTCTGAGTTCTACTCTAGACGTCGGGCATTACATGCGTAGCGTCAGACACAAGACGGTAGTGGTTGAATTTAGTAAACAAGATGCCGTCGTTCCAAATGTGATCAAGACCAACTCACCTAAAGGGGTTAGACTAAAATGAAAAGATGAAGGAGCAGAGGAAGAAGAAGAAGAAGAAGAAGAAGAAGAAGAAGAAGAGCGCGAAGAAGATGAAGAAGAAGAAGAAGAAGAAGAGCGCGAAGAAGATGAAGAAGAAGAAGAAGAAGAAGAAGAAGAAGAGCGCGAAGAAGATGAAGAAGAGGAAGAAAAAGAAGAAGAAGAAGAAAAAGAAGAAGAAGAAGAAGAAGAAGAAGAAGAAGAAGAAGAAGAAGAAGAGCGCGAAGAAGAAGAAGAAGAAGAAGAAGAAGAAGAAGAAGAAGAAGAAGAAGAAGAAGAAGAAGAAGAAGAAGAAGAAGAAGAAGAAGAAGAAGAAGAAGAAGGAAGGGAGAGAGAAGAATAAAAAGAATAAGAAAACGAGAGAGGAAAAACAACAAGAACAAAAAGAAGGGTATAACTCAATACACTCTTGCTTCATCTCTCTTTTCAAATTTTCTCAGCTTCCTCGTCAGATCTCTATAACGCCCCATTTATTTATCTATTTCTATTTTTTTTTTCAAATCTTCCGAAATATTTTCTCCCGGTATGTCATTTGGTTCTTTCTTTCTTTCATCATTACTTCTATCTTTTCCTCTGCTCTTTTCCTGGTATATTTTTGTTTTCGTATTCTTTCATTTATTGTGTTTATCATACATTTTTCTCCTTCTCTCCTTCATCCTATTTATATCGCAGTTACATCAGTTGTTCATGTTTACATTTAATGCTGTTTCTTGCGCCATGTAATATCTTCCATTGCCAAAAATTTTGCTACACTTTACACCCTTTTCTTCTTCCCTCTGCTGTCTTTTACAACTCTTTGACTTTATATGGGTACACTTCCGTCATCTAATACTCCTCCAATTCATTATTTTTTTTGCCATCCTCTTTCTTTTTCTTTGGTACATTTGTCACAAATCTCAATTGTACTTCCACTACCGCAAGATCCCGATTCCCTTCTCTATATACCGAATCACATTCTGATTCGTCAGACTCCCCATCATTCAGATTTTATATAATGAGTCTAAGAGTATCTAACGGTTCGTCGAACGCGGTTCGACAGACACGTGTTTAAAGTGATGTGTGAACGTGTGAGCGGGGTATTTGGTTGTCGAACACGTTGGTTAAACCCACGTTCACACGTTCACACCACTTTAAACACGTGTCTGTCGAACCGCGTTCGACGAACCGTGTAAACCCCCTGTAATATTCCTATTATCACTTGTCTCAGAGTACTCCGTGTTTATTTCTTTTTCCAAGAATGTGATACCACCAACAATCACCACCCAGTCCATTTCTTCTACATTCTTTCTTTTTACACAACTATCTTTGTATTTGTAGCATCGACTAACACAAAATTTTATGTCATTTCCACATCTTCAAAAGAATATCAAGCGTCACAACTCTTTCTTTCCTTGTTCTTTTTTCGATTTAATCTCGTCCTTTCACCATACTCACATTTCTGCTCACATATTTCTTGGCCTCATACGGTTACATTCATACATACTTTCCATCTCTCTCGTATAAAGATGCCTCAACTTCCTCTCCTTCATTGTTCCTTACAGTTATTAGAATTCTCCATCTATTCTCAGATACGACCCCCTCTACATTCTCTTCCATCTCATTTTAGCATACAACATTCATTATATTTTTCTTCAAACTGTTTTTAAGACTATTTTTTTTTTCAAATTTCCCCCATGAAATAACTTTCTTTCTACACTTTTGTCTTTATGTATTGTATTTTTAATCCTACTGAATCATTCTTCCAGGATTTATTGGTTTAATTTAGACTTATAAAACAATTTCATGGGTCTATACATATTACGAACCTACACTTTAATGCATGCATCTATTTTTGCAAAAATTTGCAATGAAAATATAATTATATAAATACAATCCTAAGTTTATGAAACAATATAAAAAGCAAAGCACTATCGTTCCTTCCCTACCATTTTTCATTTTAGAATTTGCAAAGTACGAATAAATATGAATACATTTGTATAATACAGAGGCACATACGTACACTCGAAGGTAGAAGTAGAATATCAATAACTAAAGATGTACTGTTACTAGTTCTTGAATAACTTGTTAGTACCATTTCCACTAGCAACTCGTAACAAACAACAGATAATAAAACTCATGAACAACACTCCATGAAACACTCACCAGGCCTCCATATGGCATTACTACACGTCAGCTCGACCGACACACTAATACAGTGTCTCTCACTCTCCCTTCCTCTCTCTCTTTCTCCCTGTCTCTCTCTCTCTCTCTTTCTCTCTCTTCACATAAAGATTTTATAAATGTATTTACGTATATATACATATATACCTATATCTAGATATGCTTACACTTACACATTTCAACTTGTACAATGTGTTTGTACACACACACACACACACACACACACACACACACACACACACACACACACACACACACACACACACACACACACACACACACACACACACACACACACACACACACACACACACACACACACACACACACACACATACACACATAAGAAAAAGGTCCTGATAACGAATACGTATCGTCTATCAAATCCCGTGTAAAGGTTGTTCAGCTTCATATTACGGAGAATCAAGCCGGGGTATAAATAAACGCCTATCTGAACAAAGAAATGACCTTAGAGCACACAGGACTTCAAACTCTCTTGTCCAGCACTTGGACAAACATGGTCACCTGCCCCACTGGAAGGAGGCTAAAATTCTTGAAAAGGGTTTGGAGAAGAAGGAAAGGAAAACAATCGAAGCTGCATACATAATACTAATGAAAACACCAACGGAATAGATGGATTTGTTTGCTTGTCAAAGGTGGCAAGTGTACTCGTGCTGGGAGCGACAAAACGGGACGTTCACGGGACAACTGATCACCGCCCGGGCGCTGTAACCTGACCGAGTGCCCTATAGGAGTGATATAAGTTGTAACCCATGTAAAAGACTTTGTGTACATCTCTCTGAAGAAGACCAAGTTGGTCGAAACGTTAGAATAAATCATTTTCTAGATCGTCTTCGTTTTACTCCCACCATCCAATCTTTCATTTGTCCTTTGTTCTCAAATTATGTATATATATATATATATATATAGCAAAGTAGCATGCAGTTGATAATTTAACGTCTATATGGGGCACCCCTACGGACCAGAGGCACACATCATTTTGTCTGTGATAGAGGAGGACTCTGCTCACAGAGAAATGATGAAACTTTTATTATACTGCTACTGTCCCTCCGTTATGCTGTCCTCCAACCCCTTGTTGCAGTTCTGTACCATTTCTCTGAATTTCATTTTCTTGTTTCGCCTACCCTGTGGTGGGGGGAAAAGAATACTGCCACCAAGTATTCCCACTTGGATCGTAAGAGGCGAGAAAAACGGGACGGGGATTGGGACCAGGCATCCTTCTCCCTGTAGCCCCACAGGGGACATTCCTAAAAAAAGTAAAGACATAAGAAGGTCTAGGAGTTTGCCAACCAGCACCCTAAGGTTTAGGTCTTTTAATGTGCGTGAATGTGGTACAGATGAGAGTAAAAGGGAAGAGATAGGTAGTTTATTTGTGAGAAGAAAGATGGATGTGTTGGCTTTGAGTGAAACTAAGTTGAGAGGGAAGGGCGAGTGTGAGTTTGGGAGTGTAATTGGGAGGTTATCAGGAGTGAAGAGAGGGCGAGGGAGGGAAAGGGTGGCTATACTAGTAAGTGAAGAGATAGGTAAACGTGTAGTGGAATGGAAGGAGGTTTCTTCAAGGATAATGTGGATGAAGGTGAGACTGGGAAAGGAGATGTGGTTTTTATAAGTGCATATGGGCCTGGTAGTGAGAAGAGTGTAGAAAAACGGGAGGCTTTTTGGATAGATTTCAATGAGTGCATAGAGGGATTAGGGAAGATCGTTAATGTAGTAGTATTGGGAGACCTTCCTTAATAGGTTGGAAATGAACCAATTGACGGAGTGGTTGGGAAATGTGGAGTTCCAGGAAAGAATCGTAGTGGAGAGTTGATGGTGGAGATGTGTCTAGAAAGAGAGTTGATGATAGCAAATACAGTGTTTAGGAAGAAAGTCAAGCATAAGTACACATGGGAGAGGGTGGTAGATAGAGCATTAATGGACTATGTAGTGGTAGATAGGAATATAATAGGAAGAATTAAGGATGTACATGTTCTAAGGGGAGAGAATGGGAGAATATCAGATCATTTTTTGATGGAAGGTAAGTTGAGAGTGGAGGATAGATGGAAAAATGGAAAAGTACAAAAGGTAGGGAGGTGCTTAGAGTGAACTCTTTAAATGAAAAGGAAAAGGAGAAGGAGTACATGAAGAAGCTGAGAGAGGAGTGGGAAGAGTAGAACTAGGAATGGCGGAGGAATGGGGATGGTTCAAGGAGGGAGTCATAAAATGTGCAAAGATGGTGTGTGGAACAAGAAAGAAGGGAGGAAATAGAAGGAAGGGTAGTGAGTAGTGGGAAGAGGAGACAACGAAGGTTGTAGAACAGAAGAAGCAAGCTTTCACAGATTGGTTACAAAATAGGACGAGGGAGTCATATGAGAGGTACAAAGAAAAGAAAAGAGAAGTAAAGCAAAAGGTAAAGGAGGCAAAGAGGAGAGCAGATGTGAAATGGGTATGAGTATGACAACAAATTTTGAAAGTAATAAAAACATGTTTTGGAAAGAAATTAAGAGAGGAAGAGGAGGCAAATCAAGTAGAGAAGAAAAGGTAAAAGGTGCAGATGGAGAGATGATAATGGAAGAGAAGGCAGTAAGGGGAAGATGGGCAGATTATTTTAGGGAGTTGCTAAATGTGAAGGAGGATAGGGAGGGAAAGGTAGTTGCAGTGGGAAGTACTAAGAAAATGAGAGTGATGAGTGAGGAAAATGGAGGAGAAATAAGGAAGTATGAAGTGAAGGCAGTTGTTAAGATGATGAGAGCAGGTAAGGCATCTCGTCTGGATGGATGCCATGCAGAATGTCTAAAAAGTGGAGGTACAGTGATGGTGGACTGGCTGGTGAGGTTATTTAGTGTTTGCTGGAGAGAGGATAGAGTGCCAGAGGACTGGAGGAGTGCCTGTATAGTTCCACTTTACAAGGGAAAAGGGGACAAGTGTGAGTGTAGTAGTTTCAGAGGGATTAGTTTGTTAAGTGTAGTTGGGAAGGCTTATGGGAGGATCTTGATTGAGAGGATTAGGAGAGGAACAGAAGGAGTAATTGGTGAGGAACAGTGTGGATTTAGGACGGATAGAGGTTGCGTAGATCAGATTTTTTTGCTAAGACAGATATGCGAGAAAGCTATAGGAAAAGGTAAGGATGTTTTTTGGGCTTTTATGGATCTGGAAAAGGCTTACGACAGGGTAGACAGGAAGGCACTGTGGGAGGTATTGCAGATATACGGGATAGGAGGGAAGCTTATAGGAGCTATCGAGAATTTTTACGAGAGTGGTAGAGTATGTGTCAGGATTAGAAATGGAGAGAGTGAGTGGTTCGAGGCAGCGAAAAAAATACACGGGAGCGACGAGCGATTTCGCTCGGGAAAGTTCCAATGTCGCTCTCGCAAATCCAATAGCGGGAGCGATCACCCCCCCCCCCCAAAAAAAAAAAATCGCTCCCGCGGCAAGATTCAACGTTTTTCATGCATAATTATCCATCATTTGGCAATCCCTGAATACCATCACCATTGATGAAAGGATCAGAGCAAACACAACTTACCCGTGATCAATCATTGCAATATCAATCGATATCATAAACGCAACGCATCAATCAACTTTATTTTTTTGATGTACGTACGTATATGTACGCGGTATAGCTGCTAGAGTTCAATGGCTTACCAAGTCTAGCTTTGTATCAGCTGCATGCGCGCGTATACTAGTACATGTTGACTAGACTCTACACGACTATCGTGCTACATAATGTCGCTAGTTGCGAATTGCATGGTACCTGTATGCAGGGAAGTTCATTGGTTGCATGCAGCTAGCTGCCCAATCAACGCGCTGACTACATATACAATGCACCATACCCAATACCACATCACCGCATGCATACGTACACTGTACATATGCCAACTCGCTCGAGGCCTAGGAGGGAAACTGGGAAATCCCATTTATAACCTCGTTTGCGTATTTATGAGAAAACAAAATAGAATCAAATGTTTGGTTAGTAATTGAAAGTAAATAAATCTAAGTATAAATATGAACATTTGATAATTATATATACATGGCTCTGGAAGTATAAAAAATGGCTCTGGTAAATAAAAAAATGAAAATGGCTCTGGTGAAAAAAAAAAAAAAAATGAAAAATGTCTCTAGAAAAA
>NC_134798.1:33701569-33724069 GCF_046742065.1 Oratosquilla oratoria
AATCGCCTTACGTGTAATCTATCGTTGTTTTATTGTGGCGGTCATCATTGTCTGAAGCCAAAGTCTGAACTCCAGATAATGGAATCTAAGAGTTATCAAAATTTGATATATCTTTATGGGTGGTAAAGCCAATGGTGGAATCCTTAATGTATTTCCTCTGAAACTCGTAATCTAAATGTACTAGGCTAGGTGATGTACAGTTGTCCTTATACCAATACCATGTAACATGGTACTACTTACCACTAAACCAATTTCCCTACTGGTTTCCCGCCAGTGTGTTGGTGGAAGAATAAAAATAAAGAAATAAAAAATAAGACAGTTCAAAGGACAGATGAATGGCATACTTGTTAATGATCACCCAACGCCGCTATGGTTTACTAACTTAGGTGCTCGTCTGCATGGCGTTCCTGCAAGTCCGGGAAAATAGAGACCTATAGTCAGAGTGATGCCCCCTTGGGCTAATAACACGCCTCTTCTGTCTCTGATCTAATCGAAGACGGGTGACACCTCTTGGTTTGGAAAGGAAAATTGTCTAAGCTGCATGACTTGAACCTTTGAGTCAGACACGCCTTGAGCCAAGCAGCTACCACCTGAGCTGACTCCTAACAATTCGTGGCTGTCACCTGGAGCGCCAGGGTGGTGGGTACGCTTTTGGTGGAGGTGGGGTAGCAACCTCCCTCCATCAAATTCATAAAACCCGCTAAGTGGATATCCGGGGCAATGCAAACGAAATAAACATGTCGAATCAGGCACGGGGTAATCCTCCAGCGAGATCTCCGTGTAGGCGCCTGTAATATTCTCTTCTCTAAGAACGATTGACTAACTTTTTTTCTGCAAAGTTCAGTAAGCTTAGAATGAGGAGATGAGGGGACCGTGTAGCACTGGAATCAGAAGCGAAGGTTGCACCTATCCCTGGTCAGACCTAGGTAATGGGGTCTACTTCGTGCGGTAGCTGTAGGCGTTATAGAGGTTGCTCCGGCTTATGATAAGCGTTTCATGATGGTAAAGTTGAAGCGTACCTTGGGGATCATCTCTCTAATTACAGTATAAACTTTTATGTAGCAGGTTGGCTACACAAGGGGGCTTAGCGGGTGATTTAAACCTTTTTTTTCTAGGTTTAATTGTACAAGATGATCTGGGATTACATCCTAGAATATAATCTAAGGTGAGTTTAGGGAGAGAGATTCCCTAGTTCTTCTCTTAGGTTCCTCACCTAGGCTCACCCGCTTTGTGTGGCGAGCGTAGTCGCCGTATAAGTATTCATAACTAGCTATATCAGCGTTCTTGTATTGGGTTGCCTATATTTATATTCTATAGTAACATAAGTGGATTAGATGTATTACAGTGGAGGTTTTAAGTACTATATTTATGTTCGTTAATGTATCATGAAATGGTGTATGGATTGTAGTCACAATTATGTAGCTTGGTAGGTATAAGGAAAGGTTAATCAGCTGTCTGGTGATATTAGATACTTGTGTCGATTCCTTATTGGACGATGGCGTGATGGTGTTGTTGTGATATATTTGCATTCTCTGAATAGGATGGTTTGATTAAGAAATGTGTATTCAGCATGATTGGAGGTATTGGTAAAGACGGGTACCTTCTAGTATGTATGTGGATCAAGTGTGGGGGCATGTAACCTATCAGTATGTTAGATATGGTATATGAATATATTTACGGCGGTGTGTAAACTTTGAGGGAGGAATAATTTTTGTACCAAACTTGATTATATGGTCAACCAATCCCCGTCACGAGACATACTGTTTTTGGCGACTTCAATGCAGTTATTGATACCAATAGAGCTGACTATGGAATATGAATTAGACTCGTGGCTCTGGAACCAGAAACATTAATCAACTTTCGAATTTTGCAAAATCCAGAAATATGAAGATTGCTGATTGATGGTTCCAGAGACTAGAGCTATACCGTTTGGAATCGATTTGATAAGGCCGGATTTGCTGTAAAGATCTATCACAACCTTGTTAGTAGCCGTCGGAGGGACCCACAGAGCTGCATGGTTTACCAGATTGGTAAGTTGTTTGGGACTGATCACACATTTATGGTTGCAACAACTGATGGACAACTAGTGTCAGACATATGTGCAAAGCTCGTTGACTCGGGTACATGGTTGAGCCTCCGAGTGACTGACATCCCCAAGTTGGTGTTCGGGTGATAGTTGCCGTTACATATTTAGCGGAAACTTCACCCTTATTGAGTAAGTTTGGAAAGGCTGTAAGTTCAAGGGTGAAAAGAGGCTGTCATCTACAACGAGTTACTTAAAGACGGATGCGAGACCCATGATACGTGAGTTGCATGCGGCACTGTCTACCGTTTAGCAGTCTAGTGACATTCCTTCTGGCCGAAAAAATGAACTGTTAAAGTTCTAGTGGCCTGAGTAATTTACACTCAGTAAATCAAAAACTGATCAAGTCCTTAGCACTTCGTGTTTTTGAGGAACTCTTTGAGTTTTAGCAAAGGTTGTTTGCAACCTGTGTTGATCTTAAAATGGCATTTGAATACATCGCTGGGGGTTTAAAGATCTGCTGATCCGTAGGATTTCTGTGAGGACCATTGATCTGATGTCTGGCCTATACTTTGGGACAGAAAGTGTAGTAACGTGTGGAGGGAGCGTGTTCGGCTTCTTTTCTGTTCATTCAGGAATGAGTCAAGGGTACATTCTTAGCCTGATACTTTTTAGCATTTGTATGGAGTGAGTTGGTGGTCAGTATCATTATTGTAGAACATTCACTGGCAGCACCAAAGAAAAAGAAAGAAGGAAAGAAAGAAAACACGTAAGTCTTGTGTTGTAGAGATCTGTAACTACATCCACAGATCTACGTCATCTGCATATGCAGCTTATTAATTGTCGCTCCTCGTGGTATATAGTTCACCCTCAATGCCTTCTCCAACACCAAGGCGGAACAATATACATCTTTGTCTTAGTTCACTTTCACTTCAAAATATTCCGTATTTCTTATACCCACTTTAAGCGAACATTTGCTATCCACGTAACATGCTTTCAATAAGGAAATTAATTTTCCCAGAATATCAAATTCTGTACAACAAACGAATATGTTGGTGCTTGACGGGAGTGAGTGGAGGAGATATATGGAGAAGAAGGAGTAGTAGCAGTAGTAGTAGTAGTAGTAGTAGTAGTAGTAGTAGTAGTAGTAGTAGTAGTAGTAGTAGTAGTAGTAGTAGTAGTAGTAGTAGTAGTAGTAGTAGCAGCAGTAGTAGTAGTAATAGTAGTAGTAGTAGTAGTAGTAGTAGTAGTAGTAGTAGTAGTAGTAGTAGTAGTAGTAGTAGTAGTAGTAGTAGTAGTAGTAGTAGTAGTAGTAGTAGTAGTAGTAGCCCTCCTATGCCTGAGAGGTACCAGGTCCCCACCGCCCAAATCAGCACGTATACAAAACCTAGATTTTGAGCAGACGGTGGTTGACAGTAGGATAAATAAACTTTTGTATTAGGCATTATTGAAAATAAATAAATAAATACATACATACATATACCAAGGCTTTTTCCCCCTTACAAGGGAGGTAGCCAAAAAGGGAAAGGCATAAAACACTCCCACCCATTTCATCCCCAAATACACTCCACACCCCTCCCACCCTTCCTCTCATCTGAGCACCTCCTGGATGACGGGTCATCCCTGCACCCCGCCCACCGCCCTGGGTCAGAAGCAGTGTCGCAAGACACAGTACATCCACAGCAAGGCCGCTTCATTTAATCGGCGACCCCCCCTCTCCGTCCCCCTTTGCATATAAGGAGAGGACGGGGAGAAATCCCTTCGGGCTGCGTCAAAATTTACTCACACATACTACCCCCCCCCCACCCCCCACCCGCCCATTCCTCCTCATGCAGTCACAACATCATCCATATACAACCATTCTCCACTCACCTCTGTCTTCCGTCCTCTCCCTTCCTTCCTCAACAGACATTCCCCTCTTCCCCAAAGCCCCCTTCACCCCATCCATCCACCTCATCCTAGGACGTCCCCTCATGTTCACTCCCTCCACATCTGCCTTCCATACCTCTTTTACTAGTCTTTCTTCACTCATTCTTTCCATGTGTCCAAACCATCCTAATATTCTTTCATCAACCCTCTCTCCCAAATCCTTTTTCACCGCTGTTCTCCTCCTCACCTCCTCATTTCTCACTCTATCTAGCCTAGTAACCCCCGCCATACTTCTCAGACACCTCATCTCAAACACATTCAAACTCCTTCTCTCTTCTTCTCTTATGTTCCACGTTTCTGCCCCATACAGTGCTGTTGGCACAATCACTCCTTCATACAGTCTCCTCTTCGCATCCATTCCCAAATGTCTATTTCTCATTACACTCTTTAAACCACCAAGGCATTTACTCGCTTCTCTCAATCTACATTCTACCTCCACCTTCACTCCACCTTTTCCTGCTACACTTGCACCCAAGTATCTAAAACTATCCACTTCCTCCAGTCGCTCTCCCTTAATGTTCACTTCCAGTCTACTGCCACTTTCACCCCTTGTACATCTCATCACCTTACTTTTACCCACATTTATCTTTAGCTTTCTTCTATCACATACTCTCCCAAACTCTGCCACCAGCTTCCTCAATCCCTCCTCTGACCCTGCCACAAGCGCAGTGTCGTCCGCAAACAACAGCTGGCTCACCTCCCACTTTTCTCCATTTTCTTTAACCATCTCCAATCCCTGACTCACTACCCTAGCATTCACCTCTCGCACCACCCCATCCATGTATAAGTTGAACAGCCAGGGCGACATAACGCATCCTTGACGAAGTCCCACCTTTACTTCAAACCACTCACTCTCTCCATTTCCAATACTAACACATGCTCTACTACTCACATAAAAACTCTTGACAGCTCCCAAAAGCTTTCCTCCTATCCCATATAAATAAATAAATAAATAAATAAATAAATAAATAGATAAAAGGATCGTCGACCACAGTCATTGGCGGGAGAGGGGCTAATGAACTGTGTCTGTGGAAGACAGATCCTGCTGCTTCCACCACACAGTTCCACGAGGATGGAGGTCGTATTAAAAAAAAAAAAAAAAAAAAAGAGTAGTAGTAGTAGTAGTAGTAGTAGTAGTAGTAGTAGTAGTAGTAGTAGGAGGAGGAGGAGGAGGAGGAGGAGGAAGAAGTAGAATGAAATGGACAAGTGGGGTCAGGGGAGAAATGACGGAAAGATATGAGGGAAGGAAGCGAGGAAGTTCAGTCCTCATGTTTGAGTTTATCCTTTCGAGAGGGGAGACTTCAACTGCAGCTAACACTTTCTACCAAAAGGTCCTAAACTTATCCATACACATATTCGGTACATAGAGCCTTCCATTGGGAATCTCCGAAATCCGAAATTCTCCAGTATAAAAAGGTAGCCGGGTATTTCTAGACTTCAGAACTTTTGTCCCGAGTATTGGAAATTTCCTTATTTTAGATATTCCCAATATTGAGAACTCCTTGTAATTCAGTTGTACGTATGGCTATTTATAGCACAGATGTATAAAGACATAAATTCTTTTGATATTAGATGTCTTTCAAACGAAAGTAGGAAGGAGAGCGAAGGGAAATTGACTTCTTGATTTGGCTTTTTGTACTTAGGCATATATGTTTTATTCTCGAATAGAGAAATTACTGCTTTTTAAGGCATCTGTACCTTGTATCCACAGCGTAATCCATTTCTATTTCAACCTCTCTCTCTATCCCTCACTATCTCTATCCCTGACTACCAAATCTTCTCCCTGTTGCCTTTTCTTTCCTCTATTTATCTTATAATTTATCCTCCTTTTTAAGGCTTCTGTACATCCACAGCGTAATCCATTTCTATTTCAACCTCTCTCTCCCTCACTATCTCTTTCCCTGATTACCGAATCGAATCTTCTCCCTGTTGCCTTTTCTTTCCTCTATTTATCTTATTATTTATCCTCCTTTTTCCCTCCTGACTACGTTTTATTGTCCTTTTGCTATCGTTCCTCCTCGTTTGTTCTGTGCATGGAAGAGAGACTTGTCTACATTTATTCATTTCTATAATGACACTTTGGCGCACTGCAAGAAATCTATTATATAGATGGCATGGCAAAATGACCATTACAGGGTGGAAAAGGATAGAAGGAGAGAAACGGAGAAAAAGTAAAGAAAGAAGAAAGAAGAAATAAAAAAAGGAAATAAAGAAGGAGGGAAAGAAAGATTGTAGAGTGGAAGGGTAGAAATACAGATGGAATGAGAGAAGAATGGAAGGGGGAAGAAAGAATAGGGAAAGAGAGAACGATGGAAAGAAGGAAGGAGAAAGGAAAGGAATTAAAGGAGGGAAGAAAGGAAGAAAGAAAAGGGTGGAAGGAAACGATGAGGAAGGAAAGAATAGAATAAGGACAGGAAGAATAGAAGGAAATGTAGGTGGCGAGAAAGAAGAAAGAAAGGATGGGAAGGGTAGAAGGAAGGGTGGGAATAATTAAGAAATTAAAGAAAGGAGGGATGGAAGGAATGAGGCGATCGATACCCAGAAAAGTTCAGGAACGACATCAACATAAAGGCCTCCTTCACTGATTTTGTTCTGGTTAACATACATACATATATATACCAAAGGCTTTTTCCCCCTTACAAGGGGGGTAGCCTCTGGTTAACAATAGGGGATAATATCCAGTTGAGGTGGATGACTAAGACCTTAAAGGGGTCTCGATCAAGTTGGCCTCTTCAGGATCGAGAGCGTCCAATGAGACAAGTGTCGTGAAATATGCCTCTTTGATTACGGTAGTTATCCTGAGGGGAATTCATGGGTTGTTCTTGTAGTAGTATTTGTTATTATTATTGTTACTTTTATGGTTATTGTTATCATCGTTGTTGTTATTTTTACTTTTGTTGTTATTCTTAGTACTGTTATCGTTATTTCATTGTAATTGGTGCACTTACTGTTGCTGTAGTAATATTTGTTGTTTTTATGTTGTTAATTCATAGTTGTTATTGTTGTTCTTTTTCTTTCTTAGCTGCTATATTCATTACTGTTGTTTTGGTTATTACTGTTGTTGCTATTCCTATTGTTGTTGCTCCTGCTGCTGTTGTTGACATTATTATTTTTGTTGTTATTGTAGTTGTTTTTGTTTCTATTGTTATTTTTGTAGTTGTTTATGTTATTGTTGCATTTGTTATTGTTCCTATTGTTTTTGTTCATGTTTTATTTTCTTATTATTACTGTTTGTGTTACAGGTGCTGTCTTTGTTGTCTTTGTGCTGTCTTCGGCGTCAGTAGCTTATAACACTGGCGCCGTCTTGAACTACCGCAAGGGGCACCTCCTCCCAATATAAGTTGTGTTTGTGTCTACACTGCCAGTGAAAAATGTCCAGGAAAGATGGACAAGAGAGATTTTTTTTTTTCATTAACTGAGCTTCCTTGAAAGAGTATCGAAGACGATGGGCAGAGGATTTATAAATTCTGTCTGAGTTATCACTCTACGTCTGTCACTGTAGCTCGACAGGTATTGATATTTCCACGCAACAGTGAGACACCAGTGACTGCACTTTGCCTAGCTAGCCAAGGACATTGGGGAAAAAGAGGTTTTGCATTTCCTCGATTGTAATTCTTCTCCGGCGCTTCTTTCCGTGAAGAAAGTAAAACAATAGGAAGTAAATGGTGATGGTTTTGGGCGTAGCAAAACGTCTCCTGACATAAGTTCCAATCTCCCGTCTGGTGCGAGACCCCGTCCAAATTTCAAATAAAATACATTTCAACTACTTCATATCTTTTTCAAATTCATTTATCTATTTATCTATCTATTTGTTTATTATTACTTGATCTATTTATCGATCTATTTATTAATTTATTTATAAACTCATTCATTTATTCATTTATCTATTTATCTATTTGCTTATTTATATATTCATTTCTATTTTCATTTTCTCTTTCGGGTCGTTGAATGTTTCTCTTTCAGAAGCCTCGAAGACACGTGGCGGAGATGGGACGAAGAGGACGGTCGAAGAACCTCTCCGCTTGAATCCTTCTCACTTTAACATTTTCTTTAAACTCTCAAAGGTCTTAGAGAGCCTTCCTCAGCAACCTCTCGTCTTGCGACTGTCGGCCCGCTTACAGAGTCTGCAGGAGCGTCGTCGTGCGCGACGCAGAAGCCGCGAAACCGTGCAAAGGTGAAGAAAATAAGCCCCCAGGAATTTCAGAGTTCCTTCTCCGCCTCCTTCTTCCTTCCCAGTGTTCTTGCGCGTCCTCCTTCTAGCGTTATCTTTCCTATGCCGGTTGCAGTCAAAGTTAGCTTGTGTGTTTGTATGTGTGTGTGCGTGTTTGTGTTCACATACAGACACACACGCATATACACATACACAAACGCGCGCGCGTGCGCACACACACACACACACACACACACACACACACACACACACACACACACACACACACACACACACACACACACACACACACACACACACACACACACACACACACACACACACACACACACACACACACACACACACACACACACACACACAAATAAAGAACTCCTTGCTCACCACAGCAGGAGTGCCGGCTGACAGTGTTGAATAGCTTTTAATCCTGGTCAAAGACTCGAACTCAGACCATTGTAATAGCGGTCAATTCTGGTGCCACTACAGCAGCAAGCATGTGTGTGTGTGTGTGTGTGTGTGTGTGTGTGTGTGTGTGTGTGTGTGTATGTCTGTGTGTGTGCTTGTGAATATGTGTATGCGTGTGTGTGTGTATATTTGTGAGTGTATGTATATATATATATATATATATATATATATATATATGTATATATATACATATATATATATATATATATATATATATATATATATACAGAGCTCGTAGGTCCGATCTATGGGTAATGCTATGACCTTACACACACACACACACACACACAAAACTCCCC
The DNA here is from genome assembly GCF_046742065.1 of Oratosquilla oratoria. Taxonomy (NCBI): domain Eukaryota; kingdom Metazoa; phylum Arthropoda; class Malacostraca; order Stomatopoda; family Squillidae; genus Oratosquilla; species Oratosquilla oratoria. The sequence continues at coordinate 33,710,457 of NC_134798.1, forward strand.
GCCTACGAGAGTCAGAGTAACGACCCGAAGCGCAGCAGTACCGAAATAATTTCGGCCCTGGGCAGGATTCGAACCAAGTACTACGGGCACCACCATACTAGCAGTTCAGCGCTCTACCAACTGCGCCACCGAGTCGTGTGTGTGTGTGTGTGTGTGTGTGTGTGTGTGTGTGTGTGTGTGTGTGTGTGTGTGTGTGTGTGTGTGTGTGTGTGTGTGTGTGTGTGTGTGTGTCTATGTGTGTGTGTGTGTCTGTGTGTGTGTGTGTGCTCGTACGGGCATGTTTATGTATAAGTGCTCACACGGGGGAATATTTACCTAATTAAGAAAATAATATAAGAACATGAGAAAGAGACCATAAGGCCTATACTAGGCAGTTCCATGTCCATTAGCACATTTTGTCTCCATCCATAAAGTTGTCTTACCGTTTCCTGAAACAACCGATAGTTTCAGCGTTCGCTACATGGTTACTAAATCTAATCCATTCGTTGACCACCCTATTGGTAAATAAATTCTTGCCTATTTCCTTCTTAAATCTTAATTTGTTCAGTTTAAATTCATTACTGCGAGTCCTGCCCTGTTGTCTTAATAAGATGACCTTGTTTGCATCACCCTTGTTAAAGCTTTTGATCCACTTGAACACCTCTATATAATCACCCCACATTCTGCATCTTTCCAGAGAGTGTAAGTTAAGCTGCCTAAGCCTCTTCTCGTTAGGTAAATTTCTGAGCCCATGTATAATTTTGGTTATTTTCCTCTGTACTGATCCTGGTGAATTGATGTCCATTCTATAGGACGGAGACCAAAACTGTACCGTATAGTCAAGGATGGGTCTAACTAAAGCTAGATATAGTTTGATAATTATCTCTACACTTTTATTCGTAACCGTCCTAGCAATGAAACCTAATGCTCTGTTAGCTTTATTCCTGACGCTAATACACTATTTCCTGTATTTAAGGTTAGGACTTAATAGAGCTCCCAAGTCTCTCTCGCACTCAGATTGATCTAAAAACGTGTTATCTTTGCTATATCTGCTCTCCGTTTAACACGCTGCACTTTGAGATATTGAAGTCCATTTGACATGTCACCGACCATATGAACAATTGTTAAGATCTTCCTGCAGAATCTCGGAGTCTTCTCACGACCTAATTAGGCGTCCTGTTTTAGTGTCGTCCGTAAACTTACTAATATCACTATTAATCTCATTGTCCAAGTCGTTTATGTACATAATGAACAATAAGGGACCCAAAACCGACCACCGGGGAACTCCACTAGAAACATTTCCCCACCTGGATTTTACACCATTCATGGTGACCCGCTGTTTTCTGTCACCGATCCAAGCTCTAATGTATTCAGACACTTCTCCTATACCATGGGCTTTGACTTTATTTAATAGTCTCTGGTGGGACACCTTGTCGAATGCTTTGCTAAAGTCAAAGTAAATAACATCGTAACTATCGTTGTTATCTGACGCTTTATATACTTTAGTGTAAAAAGATAGAAGATTAGACACACATTACTAATCCTTGGAAAAACCATGGTGTGAGTCACGAATAAAATGATGTCTCTCGATGTGATCTTTCATTCAAGTATTTTACCCCAAACACTAGGCACAAAACCAGCGTCTACCGACTTATTAAATATTTCTGTTAGCTGATCGCAGATTTCAAATTTAGACTCTTTAAGCACTCTTGGAAAAATCTCTTCTGGACCCGGGTATTTTGTAGTTTTAAGTCATTTAATCTGTTTGACTACTTCTACCTTACTAATGCTGATATTAATTTGTCTACTTTCTTTATCCCCACTGAAAATCGGATTGCAGTCAGGCACTTTATCTAACCTCTCCTCAGTAAACACCGAGAGAAAATATTTGTTAAACGCCTCACTCGTTTTGTCCTCTGATTCTATCATAACATCTTCGTCGTTTTAAATTGGGACTATCTTTTCCTTATTTTTTGTTCTATAGAGATGAAAGAAACCCTTTGGGTTGGATTTTGCTTGTCTGGTAACTTTAATTTCGTAGTTACGTTTTGCAGTGCGCATGTTCTTTTTAACCAGTCCTGTCATATTTGGATCTAAGGTGTGTTTTCCCGTTTTTTATTATGGCGTAAAGTCCTCTTTTCATTCACATCTCATATTTTAGCCTGTCTGTTATCCATTTGGGAGTATTACTATTCTTCCGTATTGATTTGAGGGGGAATACATTTATTTTGTGCATTTAGAATTAAAATTGTTAGGTTACTGTACATTTCATCCAAACCACTGTCCGGGCTGTTGATCACGCGCTTGTAAGTGACCTGACCCAAGGTACACACATTACTCTGACTGCTCTAATGACGTCCGAACTGACCGCGTATCTTACTCCGTCACAGCCTCCTGGGTCGGTCTCGTAAGTGACCAATTGTCTTAAATACTTTCTTATCAAAATTGGGTCTCCTGAAGTCCAAAACTAGATAGACTGAAGTGATTTTGTAGAGTCCCATTTTCATTATCTCTTTCTGTTCACGGCAGTCTGGCATCGAATGTTGTCCATTCAGATCCAATTGACCACCATGAACCCTACAGCAATTGAAAAGGATGGGAATGTCTGTATTTCATTTACGTGATTTGATCTGAAATTGACTGACTTGTTCCTTGGCAATACTGAATAGGTCCTACCACAACAAGAAAATGCGTGTGTGTGTGTGTGTGTGTGTGTGTGTGTGTGTGTGTGTGTGTTTGTGTGTGTGTGTGTGTGTGTGTGTGTGTGTGCGCGTATTTCTTGAATTATAATATACAGGAAAAAGCTGTAATCGACAGCCTGTCTTTGTTTCTGCAGATAACATATCTCGTTTTGAAATCGAATCTGGTTTAAGGCTGGGATATACCATCTTTTAATCTAGCTTAAGATTCTCTCCATTTGTACTGATTTTTTTGACATACTGTAGACACGTGGTCTATCTCGATTCGTTTACTTGACCTCGTGACGGCCCGATCACGACAACTATCAAGTCATCTCTCTCATCTTCCCTCTTTCAATGATAGCAAGTTCAGCTCTTTTTAATTTCTTTTTGCACATATTGTCTGCAAGGATGAGAGCCAATTTCGTGTCTGTTCTCTTTATTCTCTTAGTCTTGGATCTCATTTACAACTTTCACTTTGTGCAAAACCCGCACTACCGCTGTACATATATTCTAATCTCAGTTGAATCAGGTATCTTTTTATTTTTTCATCATATCCATGTCCATGCAGTGAAAAGTTTATATGTTTTACCCACAATTTTACTTATATATTTGCCGGCGACAAGGTATATTTGTGTGTGTGTGTGTGTGTGTGTGTGTGTGTGTGTGTGTGTGTGTGTGTGTGTGTGTGTGTGTGTATTCACCTCGGATCTGCTGCAGTCTCTGTCGAGACAGCCAGACACCACCCTACGGCAGTGAGCTCAGAGCTCATTATTTGCCGATCTCTGTGTGTGTGTGTGTGTGTGTGTGTGTGTGTGTGTGTGTGTGTGTGTGTGTGTGTGTGTGTGTGTGTGTGTGTGTGTGTGTGTGTGTGTGTGTGTGTGTGTGTGTGTGTGTGTGTGAGAGAGAGAGAGAGAGAGAGAGAGAGAGAGACTAAATAAACGTAAAGGATATTTTTGAGCTGTTGGGACTCCAGCAGGGCCGGCGCTGCTCGACTTGATGGGAGCGCGCGACGCCAGCCAGGGCCGGGATAACGCTGGAGAGCGGCTCGCTCTCTGGTGCTGGCTCTGCCAGAACCTCAGAGACGCCGGATAGACGTAAAGAAATGGGAGCGAGGCGGAACTGGAAATGGGTGGAGGAGGAGGTAGAGGAGAAGATGGAGAAGGAGGTGGAAAAGAAGGACGGGAAAGGTGGAGGAGAAGATGGAGAAGGAGGTGGAAAAGAAGGACGGGAAAGGTGGAGGAGAAGATGGAGAAGGAGGTGGAAATGAAGGACGGGAAAGGTGGAGGAGAAGATGGAGAAGGAGGTGGAAAAGAAGGACGGGAAAGGTGGAGGAGAAGATGGAGAAGAAGGTGGAAAAGAAGGACGGGAAAGAGAAAGCAGAGGAAGTAGAAGAGGAGGACGAGGAGCAAGGGATGCAGCAACACAAAAAAGAGAAAAAGGAAGAGGAAGGAAAAAGGACTAGTGTTTTGTAGGAGATAACCCACGCTTCTATCCTAATGGTGCATACGTTGAAAGAGTGTAACAGATACGAGATATTGTAGAAATTAAAAATAGTTCATTTCAATTTATGAGTGGAGATTAGTTTCCAATCATAAAAAGAATGTTGTATAGCTCTGGTCTGTAGGGATGTCATTGAAGTTCCTAAAATAATGACAACATAAAACGTGTGCAGTCAATATCATCTATGGGAGGAGGGAAAAGGAGGAATAAAAAAAAGAAGATGAGAATAAGGAGGGTGAGGAGGAGAAAGAAGAGGCGAAAGATTAGGAGGAGGAGGGAGAGGAGGAAGAAGAGGAGCATGAAAAGGAGGAGAAGGAGGAGGAGGAGAGAAGTAGATGGAAGAAGAAAATGAGATAAAAGCAGGAGAGTGAGGAAGGTAAAGAGAACGAAGAAAAGTAGGAAGAGGAAGAAAATGTAGGAGGAAGAGGAAAAGGGAAAGAAAAGGGAAGCAATAAGAATAAAAGGAAAAAGAGAAGGAAGAAGAGGGGGAGAAGGAAGATGAGGGGGGAGGAGAAGAGGAGGAGGGGGAAGAGGAGGTGGGGAAGAGGAGGAGGGGGAAGAGGAGGAGGAGGGGGAAGAGGAGAAGAAAGACGTAAATAAAAAGGAAGATGAGGAAAATAGGAGGAAAAGAAAGAGAAGAAGGTAGAGGAGGAGGAGGAGTTAGAAGAGGAGGAAAAGGTAGAGGAAGAGGAGGAGGAGGAAGAAGAAGAGGAAAAGGTGGAGGAAGAGGAGGAGGATGAAGAAGAGGAGGAAAAGGTGGAGGAAGAGGAGGAGGAGGAGGAAGAAGAGGAGGAAAAGGTGGAGGAAGAGGAGGAGAAGGAAGAAGAGGAGGAAAAGATGGAGGAAGAGGAGGAGGAGGAGGAAGACGAGGAGGAAAAGGTGGAGGAAGAGGAGGAGGAGGAAGAAGAGGAGGAGGAGGAAGAAGAGGAGGAAAAGGTGCAGGAAGAGGAGGAGGAGGAAGAAGAGTAGGAAAAAGTGGAGGAAGAGGAGGAGGAGGAGGAGGAGGAGGAGGAGATATGGCTCCAAGTGGGATAAGGACTTCATCTTAGCTGGACGCTAAGGTATGCCTTCAAACTTTACTTTCTCTCTTTCTCCTCCTTCTCATCTTTCTCCTCTCACTACCCCCCTTCGCCTCCTTCAATTACTATGTGTATATCTTCTTTAACTACTACATACTACTACTACTACTACTACTACTACTACTACTACTACTACTACTACTACTACTACTACTACTACTACTACTACTACTACTACTACTACTACTACTACTACTACTACTACTACTACTACTACTACTACTACTACTACTACTACTACTACTACTACTACTACTACTACTACTATTTTTTTTTTTTTTTTTTTTCATCAAAAAATACGACCTCCATCCTATTGGAACTGTGTGGTGGAAGCAGCAGGGTCTATCTTCCACAGACACAGTTCATTGGCCCCTCTCCCGCCAATGATTGTGGTCGACGACCCTTTTATTTGTCTATTTATTTATCTATTTTTAATAATGCCTAGTACAAAAGTTCATTTATCCTACTGTCAACCACCGTCTGCTCAAAATCCAGGTTTTGTATTTGTGTTGATTTGGGCGGTGGGGACCTGGTACCTCTCAGGCATAAGAGGGCTGATCTTAGGAGTGAGAATGATAGTCTACATCTCATCCATGAAACAATACTGCTTTTTGGTTGTTGTTTCTTTTCAGCCATTACCTCAGCCAGCCGAGCGTAGAATGCCTTTGCTCTAGGACCTACTACTACTACTACTACAACTAGGCCTTATGGTCTCTTGCAGTTTCCTTCATTCTTACGTTCTTATGTTCTTATGTACTACTACTACTGCTACTACTACTACTACTACTACTACTACTACTACTACTACTACTACTACTACTACTACTACTACTACTACTACTACTACTACTACTACTACTACTACTACTACTACTTCTACCACTACTACTACTACTACTACTACTACTACTACTACTACTACTACTACTACTACTACTACTACTACTACTACTACTACTACTACTACTACTACTACTACTACTACTACTACTACTACTTCTACTCTTGGAATGTAAGTCAAACTGTTTTTGGAAATGTAATCTTAATCTGATTAATCTAAGAATATTATCATACCTTAGCCAGAAATCTCTTGACAAGACACTATTTTTTTGTCTTTCTTACAGTTCATCAGTGACAAAGTAAAAATTTCCAAGTTTTCGATAATGGCCTTTACATTTTTCAATTTCAAATGTGAGCTACACGACCGGCCCCAGTGTATTAATCTCCAGTTCCCATTCCGGAATCACAGATAGAACGATATTAAATGCAATCTTTTTGGACCAAATTCGTGTAGAGTCAACTGCAATATTAAAGAGGGGTATTCCTTCTAAATAATTGCCGTGAGGGCATTGGATGATGCAGATTTATACTATAAAGGGGGTCATTACGTCATGAGAATCTCATTAATGTTGCGTGTTTGGTAGTATTCCTTTAATTCAATTGTTGCCTCGAGTTTCTCTGACTAGAGACCCGCAGCCACACATCAGCTACTAGTGGTCCTCTGGCTCTACGTAGATCTTTTCTGAGAGAAACCTTAATCTGCGTTGTATTAATGTGCTGGAAGTTACTGAGAGAAGGAGAGTATTCGCCAGTTATCAAAGCGCCTTGTGTTCAAAAGTGGCGAAATATAGACAAGATTAAGAAAGACATTGAGTCAGTCCAAAGACTAAGTGTCAGGTTCTTGGGACTGCATCTCTGAAAGTAAGCGAAAAAGTTGACGGGTTTGAAGATGGGCGACAGGGAGATGATTCTCTTTGACGTCCTTCACAGAGGGTCACCTCGTATAGACACCTTTGTTAGTATTCTTTAGAATACATAAACCCACTCTAGAACTTGTATATAAGTGCAGGTTACAAGGACAGAAACAAACCCTAAGAGGGTCTCATTATCAAATACTCAGAATTCTATACTACACCTATAAACGCACAAGTAGAGGTGTGCACACGCGCGCACACACACACACACACACACACACACACACACACACACACACACACACACACACACACACACACACACACACACACACACACACACACACACACACACACACACACACACACACACACACACACACACACACACACACACACACACACACACACACACACACACACACACACACACACACAAACACGCGACATCCCCTTTGAATCTAGCGTGAGCTCCTTTGGCCCAGACAGACCTCCTCTGCAGGACAGACATAGCCTCCTCCCCTCCTCCGATATCCCCTCCCGCCTCCTCGTCTCCGGGTCCCCATCTTCCGCTCCCCCCCCTCCCCCCACCGGGACAGACAGACACCTTTATTTGGCTCCAAGACTCATACCCCTCTTTTGCCCGGAAAACCCGTCCACGTCTCGTGTCCGGGTGTGTATGCCTGTTTCCGTGTGCCTCTGTGAACGGGTGAATGTGTGTATGTATATTGTATGTGTGTCTGCGCATATGTATACGTATTTGAGTTAGGGTACAATTGTGTGTGTGCGTGTGTGCATATGTGCGTGTGTATGTGTGTGTGTGCGCGCGCGCGCACAGGAGTGTATATATGCATATATTTTTTCGCGTGTGCATATATGTCTATATCATTAAGCATTAGTGCGTGAATGTTTGTATTTATATGTGTTTGTGTGTGTGAGTGTGAGTGTGTGTGTGTGTGTGTGTGTGTGTGTGTGTGTGTGTGTGTGTGCATGCGTGGTTGTGATTCATCATATGCTGAACACGTGATTGACAGCTAATACATTGTCCTCCCGGATGTGTGTATATGTGTGTACGTGTATATACATGTGTGTACGAGCGCACGTGTGTGAACGCTTGAATGCATTGTGTGTGCGCGGACGTGCACAAGCCGTGGCGGCCGCGTGAAATCTCCACCTGGTCGTGGTGACGCAAACGAACTGGAATAGTTTGGCCTCCCGCGGCCAACCAGACACACTGTCTGGGCCGAACTCCGCAAGAGATCTCGCACTGGGGAAGGTCTGCTTGCATTCGGGGTGGAGGTAGGGTGTGGGGAGGGGAGGGGCTAGGAGTTGGGTGACGGTGATGAGGGAGGAGGGGCAGAGGGGGAAGTCAGTTCTTTATGTGCTTTTGCTTTGTGTAATTGTTTGTTTATATAGTTGTCTTTTCATTTGTCTAATCATTTATCTATCAATCCATTCAGTTTTGTTAATTGATTAATTTATGCACTTTTTTATTTGTTCAATCGTTTATCATTTTACTTATCGATTGCTAAGTAGAATTGATCATTCATATAATTGATTATAATATTAATTCATATTATATATAAACTTATATATACTTGTAACATGTATAATTATATATGATAAGAATTCAAGATATATAATTCATTCTTAATTAGACTTGTAAAAAAAGTCAGACTAACAATTGGTAATTTTATGTTGAATTATTATATTTTTTGTCATGAATAAGGCCATTATTACACTGAAAAACTTACCTTTGCAGTGTTAGAATATATGATTTCTGATTATATTTGGCACCTACAACGTCCCTTTATAGTGTACGTTAATAGTCTACCAGCATAGGTATAATTTTTTGGACTTACTACCTAGATATCTATAGGATCTCATTAGATATTTTACAACATCATAGGAGTTTTCTGATCTGTGACTTCCTTAAGAATGTTATTATATTCTTTTTCAACTTTATTTAGTAGCTTTTAATTTCAAAGCAGATCCCTTAGTTTTAGATTCTATAACATCTCCCATAATTTTTGCATCAATGATTCTGGGAAACGTATTCTTCAGATATGTGGATCCATGAGAAGCTTTAGCCATACCCTTGACGAAATTTATCATCAAACCGAACTTAATGTGCAAAAGATGCAGATGAATTTTCTCAGCATCAGCATGACGAAGTTTTATAACATTTTTCTTTCCGTTTTGTCTCGAGTGTCCATTCTATAGATGAGACAACAGAATTTCATGTCACCAGGTTGCTCTCTGGGTAAATATGGCCTTTACGTTACAACATATGATCCACTTAAAATCCTAGTATCTATTCTTTCTCAAAAGAAGCTTCGTGTTATCATGCGATTTCTTCATGTTACCTACATGAGTCAGATTAACGGAGGTTATTGTTTTTTTCATTGTAGAATAAAATTCCCTTCAATTTTTAATGCCATGTACATACGCATACACATATATACATGTGTTGTTGAAATCAACAGCATTAAAGGAGGTTGTTAATCTTCTTATGTACTATATTCGTGGCCAAGTGCCTCCATAACGGAACAAATATCATTACAAATCACTAGATCATCTATCAAAAGATAAAGAATCTTTGAAAACATCATGACAATTGTAACAAAAATAAACTTTATTGTCTTTCAGGAAAATAATTTTAACTTTTTAACATGGAACCCAAAAGTTGGCCTCACTTCTTAGACAAAGTCTAAATCACAGACGAGATTATTAAGATTTTTATTTAGCAAAATGGTTCACTCGATGGACAATATGTCTTCTATGTTGGCTCCATCTTGTCTTTAATAACTTGATCTATTATGTCACCTTCAAACTCAACGTCATTTACTGCCCTATTTCTGGAAGTAGTTACTGAGTGTGAGGTACTGACTTCATAGCAGAGAGCAAATTAAGATATCTACGAATATATTTGGTTTGTGGTTTTATGCCATTTATGTCTGAAACAGATGTGACAATACTGACCATGTTCTCTGGGTTCTCTTCCAACTACAGATGTGACAAAGTGTTTGAGATAACCTTAACCCCATTTATTATGAGGTTCTGCTCTAAGTTGAATGAAACCATTTAGCACCAAATAGAACAAAATTATAAAGACCTATTCGTGGCTAAGGGGAATCGTGGCATAGTTTTAAGATATCTACAGCATCAACCGATTTTAGTCAGACACTCAGGTCGATTGAGACGCTTTAGCTTTTCAGTTTGGCGACTGAGAAGAGTCACTCGTCTACAGTTTCTCTTTTGTAGGCTTTTCTCTCTAAAGATTCTGAGAGTGGTCGATCATCTACGGCTTGCGAGCTTCACCTCTGCATACATTTCGATTAGGAGATTCTGCGAGCGATCGCCTATCTGGTTCCTGAAAAGCGTAGGCAATCTTCACAGTGCCGAAAAGATTAGACTTGATTTAACATTTTTTGATGACACTAAAGGTACAGGAAACGCCTAGCTGTGAGCAAAGTGGTCGTCTTTGCCTTAAATGCTCGGACAACTGGGGCAAAAGTATACATCAGTGACTGTTGAAAATCGATGCATAGTCCTTGTGGCCACGAGCTAGGAACTAAACAACACATACAACGCGGCACACATGTTGACGGCATAAAACCCGATAAGGCCCAGAGGTCACTCGAAGCGGGATAAAATCTCGTGGCGTTAAACAGAACAATTTTATTGACTTTTGACTTTGATGGGTCATGACTTTATTGTGGGTCTACAGAAACAATTCGAAGGAAATAAGTTATTTACATTAAAGACAGTATTACTCCAATTCCAATTTCAATTGACATCAAGACATTTTTCCTGCCTGCCGTCACACAATTGTATTCTGATATGGAGAAGTAGTATCAACATCTTAGACGCTTCAGAAGTAAAGAAGTTGTATTTGTGTAAGACACGTCGTCAGATATAGACTGGATTAGTACTAAAGTTGTTTTATCTTAGGGAGGTGTCATGAGTATCCTCTAACATCTAATAGTGTCTACAGTTGGATTTCAAGCCATCGGGAATATAATTAAAGGCACGGTGTCAAACATGGCAGCACATGATGAAGGAGTCTGACAAAGAGTCTGAAACTGGGAGATCATTCTACGTCTTTCGCTAGAGCTCGTCTCCATACTCATCCATTCATCAAACCCACCCTCCTACCTGTCCCTCTGTCCCTTTCTATCCTCCTGTGTCTTTCCCAACAATTTTCTTTCTTTCTATTCCTCTACTCCCTCTTTCCTTTTGACACACCTCTCCTTACCCTACTGCTTAATTTCAGAATGTTTCTTCAACAGGTTGTTGCTCCAAATAAATGGCAGGGTCTAATGTGACCTCAGTGCTAAGTCGCTTTCATTCCATTATGCACTGTTCAGTAGCTAAGACTGGAAAAAATAAAACAAAATAAAAGATATATGAACTTTTGAAATTGAAGATAAGTGTATCAATGAACGAATAGAATTATACCAAGTAAAAGGAAGTAACTTATGATAACAGAATGATATAGAGTAAAATAGAATAAGGTAAGGTGAACTTCAGTAAAATAAAATATAATAAAATAAAATAAGATAGAATAGAATGAAACAAAATAGAATTAGATAGATTAAAACTAAATATAATAGAAAAATTAGAATAAAATAAAGTAGAATAAAATGAATCAAAATGAAATATATTATGATAGAATAAAATAAGAAATAAAATAAAATAGAAGAAATGAAATCCGATCAAATAAAACAAAATGAAAGAATACGAAACAAAATCAAATAGACACACACACACACAGACACACACACAGACACACACACACACACACACACACACACACACACACACACACACACACACACACACACACACACACACACACACACACACACACACACACACACACACACACACACACACACACACACACACACACACACACACACACACACACACACACACGCACACACACACACACACACACACACACACACACACACACACACACACACACACACACACACACACACACACACACACACACACACACACACACACACACACACACACGCACACGCACACACACACAATATGCACATACGCACACAGACTCTTTCATTTAAGGATAATTTAATTTTGTGTTACTGTTTTACAAAAAGAAATAAATTCTGGAGAAGATTTAAAGGGAGATGTAAAGGACATCGATTTGAAAACTATACCGAAAGAAATGTTTTAAAGGTGAAATTCCTACACTTTAAGACATATTCTAAGCTCTAGTAATCCTTGTGTATGTGGATCCTGAGTCAAAAGTTTGGTATTTGATCCTTCGGTACCGTGCTGCATTTTCCTTTTAATCCAGATACCTCCAGTGTTCTAAAGGTGAAATTCCTACACTTTAAGACATATTCTAAGCTCTAGTAAACCTTATGTATGTGGATCCTGAGCCCAAAGTTTGGTCTTTGATCCTTCGGTACCGTGTGGCATTTTTATTTTAATCCAGATACCTCCAGAGTATTTCATTCGCCTCCATGGCAGCCTTCTTGGTAGTGAAAAGGCTGAGGCGCTGTGGTTCTACTTATCAGTGTTCAGTTTTCAGTAAAATGACCATAATACAAAATGTTACGGTTTGTTTCCCATATCTTATTGCATAAATGTACTACAAAATACGGTCTTAGACCATAAATACATCAAACAATCAGTTGGGATAAACTCCCCGTATAGTCACACTCAGCCTTCTTCTGTTCTTGTATTTTCTTGATGAACTTTCTCAAAGAGCCCTCCTCATCTTCTTTCTCGCCTTCCTTTTAATTTTCTTTCTTCCACTCTTCCTCCTCTTTTTCCGTCTTCTCCTCCTCTTCTTCCGTCTCATTCCTCTCTTTTTCCTCTTCTTCCAACCCTTTTTCCTCTTTTTCTTTTCATTCCTTCCCATCTTCCTTATATTCTTCTTCCATCTCTTTTTCTTCACCCTTTCCTAATTCTTCTTTCCCAGGTGTGGGGTATTGGCTGCATAACTTTTATGCACTCAATAATTTAGGATCTTTGCTTCTCTGGTTGCCTCATGTCAGCACTATCGAATGTACTCTGGGTTGACAAATGATCTCTCCATTGGTACTCACGATTTTCCGCAGATCCCTTGTGTCAAAAGCATTCAGACGTGATTTCAAAGGCTCATATCAACTTAACATAAACAAATCTAACATTACCTAACCTAACCTAACCTAACCTAACCTAACCTAACCTAACCTAACCTAACCTAACCTAACCTAACCTAACCTAACCTAACCTAACCTAACCTAACCTAGCCTAGCCTAGCCTAGCCTAACCTAACCTAACCTAGCCTAGCCTAGCCTAACCTAACCTAACCTAACCTAACCTAACCTAACCTAACCTAACCTAACCTAGCCTAGCCTAGCCTAGCCTAGCCTAACCTAACCTAATCTAACCTAACCTAACCTAACCTAACCTAACCTAACCTAACCTAACTTAACCTAACCTAACCTAACCTAACCTAACCTAACCTAACCTAACCTAACCTAACCTAACCTAACCTAACCTAATCTAACCTAACCTAACCTAACCTAACCTAACCTAACCTAACCTAACCTAACCTAACCTAACCTAACCTAACCTAACCTAACCTAACCTAACCTAACCTAACCTATCCTAACTAAAGCAAAATTATCCTAACCTAACCTAAACTA
>NC_134798.1:33741569-33756569 GCF_046742065.1 Oratosquilla oratoria
CTTTCCACCCCTGTTCTCCTCCTCACCTCATTTTTCACTCTATCTAGCCTAGTAACCCCCATCATACTTCTCAGACACCTCATTTCAAACACATTCAAACTCCTTCTCTCTTCTTCTCTTATGTTCCATGTTTCTGCCCCATACAGTGCTGTTGGCACAATCACTCCTTCATACAGTCTCCTCTTAGCATCCATTCCCAAATGTCTATTCCTCATTACACTCTTTAATCCACCAAGGCATTTACTCGCTTCTCTCAATCTACATTCTACCTCCACCTTCACTCCACCTTTCCCTGCCACATTTGCACCCAAGTATCTAAAACTATCCACTTCCTCCAGTCGCTCTCCCTTAATGCTCGCTTCCAGTCTACTGCCACTTTCACCCCTTGTACATCTCATCACCTTACTTTTACCCACATTTATCTTTAGCTTTCTTCTATCACATACTCTCCCAAACTCTGCCACCAACTTCCTCAATCCCTCCTCCGATCCTGCCACAAGCGCAGTGTCGTCCGCAAACAACAGCTGGCTCACCTCCCACTTCTCTCCATTTTCTTTAATCATCTCCAGTCCCTTGCCCACTACCCTTACATTTACCTCTCGCACCACCCCATCCATGTACAAGTTGAACAGCCAGGGCGACATAACGCATCCTTGACGAAGTCCCACCTTTACCTCGAACCACCCGCTCTCTCCATTTCCAATCCTGACACAAGCTCTACTACTCTCATAAAAACTCTTGACAGCTCCCAGAAGCTTTCCTCCTATCCCATATATCTGCAAAACCTCCCACAGTGCCTTTCTGTCTACCCTATTGTAAGCCTTTTCCAGATCCATAAAAGCCCAAAAAACATCCTTCCCCTTTCCTATAACTTTCTCACATATCTGTCTTACCACACAAATCTGATCTACACAACCTCTACCTGTCCTAAATCCATACTGTTTCTCACCAATTACTCCTTCTGTTCCTCTCCTAATCCTCTCAGTCAAGATCCTCCCATAAGCCTTCCCAACTACACTTAACAAGCTAATCCCTCTGAAACTACTACATTCACACTTGTCCCCTTTTCCCTTGTAAAGAGGAACTATACAGGCACTCCTCCAGTCCTCCGGCACTCTACCCTCTCTCCAGCAAACATTAAACAACCTCACCAGCCAGTCCACCATCACTGTACCTCCACTTTTTCAGACATTCTGCATGGCATCCATCCAGACCAGGTGCCTTACCTGCTTTCATCATCTTAACAACTGCCTTCACCTCATCCTTCCTTATTTCTCCTCCATTTTCCTCACTCATCACTCTTATTTTCTTCGCATTTCCCACTGCAGCTATCTTTCCCTCCCTATCCTCCTTCACATTTAGCAACTCCCTAAAATATTCTGCCCATCTTCCCCTTACTGCCTTCTCTTCCATTATCATCTCTCCATCTGCACCTTTTACCTTTTCTTCTCTATTTGATTCGCCTCCTCTTCCTCTCTTAATTTCTTTCCAAAACATCTTTTTATTACTTTCAAAATTTTCTGTCATACTCCTACCCCATTTCACATCTGCTCTCCTCTTTGCCTCCTTTACCTTTTGCTTTACTTCTCTTTTCTTTTCTTTGTACCTCTCATATGACTCCCTCGTCCTATTTTGTAACCAATCTGTGAAAGCTCGCTTCTTCTCTT
Organism: Oratosquilla oratoria; assembly: GCF_046742065.1. Lineage (NCBI taxonomy): Eukaryota > Metazoa > Arthropoda > Malacostraca > Stomatopoda > Squillidae > Oratosquilla > Oratosquilla oratoria. Next base: position 33,743,237 of record NC_134798.1, read on the forward strand.
CTACAACCTTTTTTGTTTCCTCATCCCACCATTCACTACCCTTTCTTCTATTTCCCCCTGTCCTTCTTGTTCCACACACCATCCTTGCACACTTTATGATTCCCTCCTTGAACCATCCCCATTCCTCCTCCACACCCAGCTCTACTCTATCCTTTACTCCCTCCCACTCCTCCTTCAGCTTCTTTTCGTACTCCTTCTCCTTTCCCTTTTCATTCAAAGAATTCACTCTAAGAACATCCCTACCTTTTGTCCCTTTACTCTTTCTCCATTTATCCTCCACTCTCAACTTACCTTCCACCAAAAAAATTATCTGATATTCCCCCACCCTCTCCCATTGGCACATGTACATCCTTAACTCTTCCTATCATAATCCTATTTACCACTACATAATCCATTAGCGCTCTATCTACCACCCTTCCTTCCACCACCCTCTCCCATGTGTACTTATGCTTGACTTTCTTCCGAAACACTGTATTTGCCACCATCAGCTCTCTTTCTAGACACATTTCCACCATCAACTCTCCACTACGATTTTTTCCTGGAACTCCACATTTCCCAACCACTCCATCGATTGGACCATTTCCTACCCTAGCATTAAGGTAATAGTAATAATAATAATAATAATAATAATAATAATAATAATAATAATAATAATAATAATAATAATAATAATAATAATAATAATAATAATAATAATAATAATAATAATAATAATAATAATAATAATAATAATAATAATAATAATAATAATAATAATAATAATAATAATGATAATAATAATAATAATAATAATAATAATAATAATAATAATAATAATAATAATAATAATGATAATAATAATAATAATAATAATAATAATAATAATAATAATAATAATAATAATAATAATAATAATAATAATAATAATAATATAATAATAATAATAATAATAATAATAATAATAATAATAATAATAATGATAATAATAATAATAATGATAATAATAATAATAATAATAATAATAATAATAATAATAATAATAATAATAATAATAATAATAATAATAATAATAATAATAATAATAATAATAATAATAATAATAATAATAATAATAATAATAATAATAATAATAATAATAATAATAATAATAATAATAATAATGATAGCAATAATAATAATAGTAATAACAACAAGAACAACAATGATAGCAATAATAATGGGAATAGAGATGAGAAATAAATAAATGGGTAAATAGATATATAGATGAATAAGTATATATGTAGATTGCTAAATAAGTGAATAAATGAAAAAAATATGAAAAATATAGATACATACATACATATACCAAGGCTTTTTTCCCCCTTCCAAGGGAGGTAGCCAAAAAGGGAAAGGCATAAAAACACTCCCACCCATTTCATCCCTAAATACACTCCACACCCCTCCCACCCTCCCTCTCATCTGAGCACCTCCTGGATGACGGGTCATCCCTGCACCCTGCCCACCGCCCTGGGTCAGAAGCAATGTCGCAAAGACACAGCACATCCACAGCAAGGCCGCTTCATTTAATCGGCGACCCCCCCTCTCCGTCCCCCCTTGCATATAAGGAGATGAAACAGATAAATAGAAATCCTAATGAAATAAATACATACAAAACAACTAAAATTGTCTGGATATGGGTCCATTGAAAAACTGCAAAGTAAAAGATGAAGCTGAAAGCGTGAATGTCAAGTTGTCGTTGTTGAGAGGTGAAACGAATCTAGGAGCAGGGGCACCAACCTTACAAGACGCCCAAGAAACGAAGGAAAATTCAGACAGTTCATTCTAGCCAAGGCATCCTCTGAGTTTTCTATGACCAGTTGTAGAATTTCCATTTACCTTTATATTTTTTCCAACTCTAAGAAAATTGTCTTATTCCAAGGAAGGAAAGGTAATACTCTCGTATATATGGTATATGAATCGTGACTAATCAAATTAAATTGCTTTGTCTCTTGTATCAATATATCTTTTAAATGTAAGATATTCTCTTTCATTGAAATAATCAGTATGTGTATGATTCCTTAAAAACTATTCATATCAGGGTAAAATAGATATCACGAAGTTAAACACGAGAGGTGATAGCATTAATACCTCCAAAGGAACTTTGAAAACGACTCAGTCCAGTCCAAGGATTGCAAAGACTACTCGCTGGAAATATTCAGATATCATCAATATTGTCATCAGGAACGAAATCCCATTTTCTGTAAAGGTTTTATTTATTCCAACCTGATAGAATTCTGTCAAAAGCGTTTCATCCCATTAACTTTCCTTTCTAATTTCTAGAATTCTTTCGATTTCTCTTCGTTTATAATAATATATTTGTTTGCTCTACAGTAAGCAGTACTCTGCACGTTTTGTGTAATATGCGCTTCCTTCAGAAACAAGGCCACAAGAAACCGAATTATTGTTCATTTTTACATTCATGTGGTTGATGTCAACCAAATGAGTGTATCCTAATATAATACGGCATTTTTTAATTTGCTTAATTTCAGTATATTTTTTCTAGCCTGATTTGTATAATAGCAGTTTAAAGCATCCCGGTGGCTTAGTATAATACCTACCTACCTACGTACATATATATGTATGTGTGTATATATATATATATATATATATATATATATATATATATATATATTTTCATTTGCTCATTTCCTCTATAATTTGAACAACCTTTCCGCACATACGTATATGTATATTTTTATCAACCACAATGCACTTTAGTTCTAAGCCATCAACATCGGAAGAGCTTTGGAGGCACATGCAGAAATTTAAACGTGGTACGCCCGAGGACTTAAACCATCGGCGGCAAGCACGTGATCAGTGCCGTAGTATTGGTCTAAGTCACTACGGCACAGTCACTACGGCACTGGTCACGTGCTTGCCGCCGTTGGTTCGAGTCCTCGGGCGTACCACGTTTCAATTTCTGCATGTGCCTCCACGGCTCTTCCGATGTTGATGGCTTAGAATTAAAGTGCATTGTGGTTGGTAAAAATGTATCTCTAGTCACTGGGACCCATTCAGTGTTGTACAAATACGTATGTGTATAAATAGATAAGAAAACGAATGAGCAAGTAGACAAATAAAGAAATGAATAAACATATAGGTAAATGAAATTACAAAGAAATAAATAAACAAGTGAATAGATAAATAAACCAACAAATTAATAGGAAAATATGTAAATAGATAAATTGGTTAATGAATCAATAGAAATAAATGAATAAAAATAAATATGATAGAAAAGAATAGACATACGTAATTAATCTAGATATGCTCTTTTCAAAACTTAAATATCTGAACCTGAATTTTAAGATACTTCTTGGGCGCAATTTGAAACTGTCATAACATTTCAGAATGAGAGAGTTCTTTTTGAGTGATATAAACAGGCAAATTTCAGCCCAGCAGGGTAGAATCTAAAGTATTTCTATCATTTCCTGGAGTGCTTTCTTTCCCTTCGTTTGAAAGCATCAAGTTGTTCTCACACGGCCTCCATAACATTTTTTACGCTGACGAAGAATGCCTTCGATGATTCGTCCTGGGGCGGGCGCCCCCGTTGCAGACCCCCATGTTGCGGCCGACCAGTGCATTTCAAGGTCTATGGTTCGTAATGATATTGAAGAAATGTTGACGATGGCAAACACGCTGAGAGTGATACCGTTGTTGATGATAATGCTGATGGCGATCAAATTATCTGAAGATGATGATGATGATGATGATGATGATGATGATGATGATGATGATGATGATGATGATGATGATGATGATGATGATGATGATGATGATGATGATGATGATGATGATGATGATGATGATGATGATGATGATGATGATGATGATGATGATGATGATGATGATGATGATGATGATGATGATGATGATGATGATGATGACGACGACGACGACGACGACGACGATGGTGGTGGTGGTGACGATGATAATAATGGTAATGATCTTTATGATGATAATAACAACAACAATGAACTATCTATCTATATATACAATAACTTTTTCCCCCTTATAAGGGAAGTAGCCAAGGCAGGGGCACTCCCTTCCCCCACCCTTTCAAAGGATTACAAAGGATTACAAAGGCGGAGCATGCCGACAGGAGACCTTTTGATCCATATCTAGGTCGGATGCGAAAAAAAATCATATTAATAATAAAATAATAAATAAAAACTATGATAATGTAAATAACAAATAAAATACATAAATAAATGCATAGGTATAGTTAAATAATAAACAAACAGGTAAATAGTAATTAATAGTAAATTGACATATAACTAATAATAATTAAAAATCAGACAGATAAATGGTAACAAAACAAAAACAAATAATATAAGATAAATTATAATCATTACAGCATCTTACTTAGGTATTTATCTAAATGATTCTTAAAGCTTCGAACTGAACTACATTACACTACCTGTGCAGGAAGTTTATTCCATTCATTAACTACACGGTTGGCAAAGTTGTTTCTACCTACTTCCAAATTGAATCTATTTCCGGACAGTTTGAGACCATTGTTTCTTGTCTGATTCTCATTAAATGTAAATTTTTTGTCACTTTTGATGTTGTCAATTCCCTTTAGAATTTTAAAGACCTGTATCAAGTCACCTCTGAGTCTACGCTTTTTTAGGAAAAACAGATTCATATGTTTTAGTCGATTTTCGTATGATTTATTTTTAATATTTGGAATCAGTTTTGTGGCTCGCCGTTGTACTCTTTCCAATCTGTCAATGTCTTTAATGAGATTCGGTGACCATACGGAAACAGCATATTCCAAATGTGGACGAACTAACGATTTATATAGCTTGTTAATGAATGATGGACTTTTGAAATCAAAAGATCGCGCAATCAGTCCTAGAATCTTATTTGCTTTCTCAGAGGCTGAAATACACTGCTTGGATGATTTGAGGTCGTTACTGATAATTACGCCGAGATCTTTTTCACTATCCACTTTTGTTAACGAATTTCCAAATAACTTGTAATCGTACTTACTGTTATTTTTACCTATGTGCATTACCTTGCATTTACTTGTGTTAAATTTCATTAGCCACTTTTCAGACCATTGCTGTAATTGATCTAAATCTTCTTGAATATCTAATTGGTTTGAGTGATCATTTGCCACTCCGCACAGTTTTGTATCATCAGCAAATTTGGAAACAGTAGATTTTAGTCCATGGTCTATATCATTTATATATACTATGAATAGAAGTGGCCCAAGAACGGAACCCTGAGGAACTCCACTTGCAACACATTTCCATCCAGAAGTTTTTCCATTTAAAACAACTCTCTGTTTTCGATCATTCAACCAATTACTAGTCCAACCTAATAGGCTACCACTTATTCCATGCAAAGCTAATTTAGTAAGTAGTCTTTCGTGTGGGACGGTATCAAAAGCTTTTGCAAAGTCTAGATATACTAAATCTATATTGTTTCTTTTGTCATAATTCGAGATAACTGTGTTGTAGAATTCGAGTAAGTTAGTCACGCAAGAACGTTTCCGTCTGAAACCATGCTGGCTATCATTTATCAAACGGTTACTTTCTAAATGATGTTCGATAGCATCTCTGATGATAGTTTCCATTATTTTTCCTACGATTGAAGTCATACTTATAGGCCTATAGTTATTTGGTTTCTTTTTGTCACTTTTTTGAATATGGGAGTAACGTTAGCTAGCTTCCATTCTCTTGGGACATCTCCGGATATGATGGATTTCTTGAAAATAATTTCTAATGGAACAACAATCTCATTTTTCATTTCCTTTAAGATTCTTGGATGCCAACCGTCAGGCCCTGGTGTTTTATTTACTTTGAGTTTGTCTATACACCTTATAATTTTTTCTTTTGTTATATTTACCGTACCGAGTAAGTTTACCCTAGACTTTTCACAGGTTTCAGTTTGGAATTCACCTTGAGGTGTTTCGTTTACGAATACCGAGCTAAAATAATTGTTTAGGATATTACACATTCCTTCATTTGAATATTCAAGTTGACCGTCAGCAGATAATAGTGGACCAATGTGATTCCTAACAACCTTTTTATCTCTAATGTAACTATAGAATTCTTTGGGATTCTCTTTGGATTTATCAGCGATATTCATTTCGTATTGTCGTTTTCTTTTTCTTATTGTCTTTTTTAAATCTCTCTGTATTGATACATAACTTTCATAGTCATTAGATGCACCCGAGCACTTATATTTCTTATAAGCTTGTCTCTTTTTAGCAATACCTTTTTCAGTTTCTTTGTCGAGCCACTTTGGGCGAGCCTGATTTGGGGGACGTCTGTCCTTAAAAGGAATGTAAGTTTGAATCATCTTAGTGAGCGTATTTTGAAATATTTCCCACATCTGATCTACAGGTCTTTCGTTTAATTTTTCCTCCCAATCTGTAAGCTGAAGCTCCTGACGTAGTTCTATGATCTGAGCTTTACTGAAATCGGGTATTTTAGAAACACAAGTATCTATTCTAAAATTGTTTAGGAGTTTGAATCTAACTAGGTTGTGATCGCTATTTGCAACAGATTCACCGACTTCTACATCAGTTACCATGCTTTCGCGGCTAGTGATCAAAAGATCGAGTAAGTTTCTATATCTTGTGGGCTCTTTTACATGCTGAATTAAATAATTGTCACCAAGAAAATCAAACAAGCGACTACCTACTGTATATGGCCATGTTCAAGGGTCATCCAATCAATGTCAGTAAAATTGAAATCACCCATTATCAATAAATCCCGGTTGCAGAAACTAGACAGTTCTTGAAATAACAGTTTGTCGTCTGCTAATGATAATGTCTTTGGCCTATATATTACACCTATATTCATTTTTTGTCCTTTTGTTTGGGTTAACTCAACCCACAAACTATCATATGCATCCTGTTTCACTTTCTCTAAAACACAAGCATAAACATTGTTTTTAACGTACAATAGAACACCCCCACCTTTGTTGTGGTTTCTATCCTGATGAAATTGTTTAAATCCCGCAATATTAAATTCAGCTTCGAACTCTGTACCATTTAACCATGTCTCAGTTATTCCTATCATATCGAGATTTTCGCTTTTGACATACGCCTGTATTTCTTGAAATTTGTTTCTAATACTACGAGCATTAAAGTACATGGTTTTAAGAAACTCGTGATTATTTCTTTTTGATACATTTTGAATTTCATTATCATTTTGTTTTTCATTTATACCTTGCTCTATATTATTATTTGGTCCTTCATTGACGTTCAATGCCTCATTAACATTTCTCCTATCAAAATTAACATTTCCCCCATCACGGACATCTGGTCGATCACGGTCATCCGATCTCTTTTGTACATTTTGTCCCCCTACGTCACCGTGATTCACGCCGGCCTCCCGTCGTTCAGTGACATTATGTCCGGCATCCCTTTCTAAAATTATATTTTGTCCTCCAGTGACATTATATCCTACCGTAATATTTTTTCCTCCATTATAGTTACATCCCATCGTGATCTTTTGTCTTCCACTGTCATTACATCCTATCATGATATTTTGGCCTTCATTGACATTCTGTCCGGTATCCCTTCCTAAAAAAAATTTTGTCCTTCACTGACATTATATCCTACTGTGATATTTTCTCCTCCATTATCATTACATCCTATCGTGATATTTAGTTCTCCACTATCATTACTTCCCATCGTGATCTTTTGTCCTCCACTGTCATTACATCCCATTGTGACATTTTGTCCTATGACATTACATCCTAATGTGACATTTCGTCCTCTAGCGACATTATATCCACCGTCATTACATCCTATCATGATATTTTGGCCTTCATGGACAATCTGTCCGGTATCCCTTCCTAAAATTATATTTTGTCCTTTACTGCCATTATATCCTACCGTGATATTTTCTCCTCCATTATCATTACATCCTATCGTGATATTTTGTTCTCCACTATCATTACTTTCCATCGTGATCTTTTGTCCTCCACTGTCATTACATCCCATTGTGACATTTTGTCCTATGACATTACATCCTAATGTGACATTTCGTCCTCTAGCGACATTATATCCTAAAATTATATTTTGTTCTATACTGGCACATTGTTCTACATTAATGCTATACTCTACACTGTTTTCCCAAGTACATTCTATTTCCCCTTCCCTTTGGGCTTCTACCCTAAAAAAGGAGCTAATTCATTACAAACTCCCACAATGAGGTTTGTAAGAACATCTTTGCCTCTGCGGGTAAGGTGGATCCCATCAGAAGCGTAAAGGTCATGGCGCCTAGAAAAGAGATACTAAGGATCAAGAAAGTGGTATCCCAATTGTGTACACAACTGCGATATCCTATCATTGATCCCTATGGCTCTACTATTCCAACACGAGCCTGCGTAGATCCTCGGGAGGATCCCACAGACTACGTGACGGCTCCCACGTTCCTTCATCTCCTGAAGGAGGACCTTGTAATTCCGAACAAGCTCCTCTGATCTCACCCCACCTACATCGTTACTTCCCGTATGAACCGCCAACTGCCTTGAGTCAAATGCAATGCAGCAAGACACAGTACATCCACAGCAAGGCCGCTTTACTTAATCTGTGATCCTCCCCACCGTCCCCTCATGCAGAAAAAGAGAAGACGGTAAAAAACACCTTCGGGCTGCGTAAAAATATTATTTACGCATAAACACCCCTACCACCCATCCCCCATCCCTCCTTTTCTTTCATTACAGTATCATCCATACACAGTCATTTTCCACTCATCCCTACCTCCTGCCTCCTTCCTTCTTTGCTCAACAGACATTCCTCTCTTGTTCAACGCCCCCTTCACCCCAACCATCCACCTCATCCTCGGTCGTTTCCTCAAGTTCACTCTCTCCACCTTTGCCTTCAACTCCTCTTTTACCAAACTTTCATCAATCATTCTTTCCATGTGTCCAAATCATCCCAAAAAAATTTCATCAGCCCTATCCGCCATCTCCTTTTCCACTCCTACTCTCCTTCTCACCTCCTCGTTTCACACTCTGTCCAACCTAATAACCCCTACCATACTTCACAAACATTTCATCTTAAACACATTTAAACTTTTACTCTGCTTCTCTTAAACTCCAAGTCCCTGCCTCATACAATGACGCCGGCACAATCACCCCTTCAGTCCTAGTTGCCTACGAATATTCCTCATAACACTTTTTAATCCCGAAAGGCATTTACTTGTTCCTCTTAATCTACAAATTACCACCACCTCAATTCCTTTTCCTACCACATGCGACCCCGAATACCTAAAGCTCTCCACTTCCTCCAGCCTCTCTCCTTTTAGACTTACTTTCAGCTCACTGCCATCCTCTACCCTTGTATATCTTATCACCTGGCTTTTACCCACATTTACCTTCAACTTTCTCCTATCGCATACCTTTCCAAAATCCGTCACTAACTCCTTCAATCCTTCCTCCGACCCTGCCACAAGCGCAGTATCGTCAGCAAACAACAACCGGTCCACTTACCCTTTTTCTCCAATTTTCTTAACAATCTCCATTCCCCTGCCCATTACCCTTGCCTTTACTTCCCGCACCATCCCGTCAATGTACACATTAAATAGCTATGACGACTTGACACAGCCCTGATGCAATCCCACCTTAAACTCAAACCACTCGTTCTCTCCATTTCCCTTTCAAACACAGGCTTTACTATTTTCATAAAAACTCTTGACTGCCATTAACAGCGTTCCCCTAATTCCATATATATGCAAAACCTCCCACAATCCCATCATGTTAACCCTGTCATAAGCCTTCTCTAAATTCATAAAGGCCCAAAAATCATCCTTATCTTTTCCCGAACCTTTCTCATATATTTGCTTTTCCGCAAAAATCTGACTCACGCAACACCCTACCTTTCCGAAATTCACACTGTTCCTCACCAATTACTCCCTCTGTTTCTCTCCCAATCCTCTCAATCTAAACCCTCCCATAAGCCTTCCCAACTACACTCAACCAACTGATCCCTCTGAAACAACTACATTCACATTTATCTCCTTTTTCCTTGTAAAACCGAACTATACAGGCCCTCCTTCAGTCCGCTGGCATTCTACACTTAGACATACATTCAACCTCACTAACCAGTCCACTATTAATGAACCTCCCTTTTTCAGACACTTCGCATGACACCCATGTAATCCAGGAACCTTACCTGTTCAAAAAAACAAAATAAAAAAACTTGCTCCTCATCTTTTCTTATTCCTCCTCCATTTTCTTCTCCCATCACCGTATTTTTCTTAGCTCCTCTCACTGCTACCACCAATCCCTATCTATCCTTCTCCACATTCAACAGCTCTTTAAAATACTCCCCTCATCTTTCCCTTACCGCCTTCTCTTTCGCCAAGATCTGTCCATTCGCGCCTTTTACTTTTTCTTCTATACTTGACCCACCCCCCTTTCCTCTCTTGATTCCCTTCCAATTTTTTTTTATTGCTTTAAAAAAATTCTGTCATACTCTTCCCCCATTTTAGACCTGCTCTCCTTTTTGCCCCCTTTATCTTTTGTTTTGCTTCTCTTCTTTCTTCTTTATGCTTCTCACATTTTTCTCTTATCATACTTTGTAACCAGCCCCTCAATGATTGTTTCTTCTCTTCTACTACCTTCTTCACTTCATCATCCCACCACTCACTACCCTTCCTTCTATTCCCTCCCATCCTTCTTGTACCACATACAATATTTGCACACCTTGTCACTTCCCCCTTGAAACATCCCCATTCCTCCTCCACACCTACACTTCTCTCAGCTTCTCTTTGTACTTCTGTCCTTTTCCACTTTCTCCATTTGTCCTCCACTTTCAACTTGTCTTCCACCAAAAAATAACCCGATATTCCCCCACTCTCTCCCCTTAGAACATGTACATCCAAAACTCTTCCTACTCTTCCTCCGGGTAACACTATATAGTCCATTTAAGCCTTATCTACCACCCTTCCATCCAACACCCTGTCCCATATGTACTTATGCTTGACTTCCCCGCCCCCTTAAACACTGTGTTAGCTATTATCAATTCTCTTTCTAGACACATCTCTACCATAAACTCTCCACTACGATTTTTTCCTGGCAATCCACACTTCCCAACCATTTCGTCTATTGGTTCTTCTACTATTCTAGCATTAAGGTATTCCAATACCACTACATTGACATTTCTTCCTAAACCCTCTATGCACTTATCTAAATCCATCCAAAAGGCCTCTCTATCCTCTACAATCTTTTCATTACCAGGCCCATTTACACCTACAAAGACCCACATCTCCCTTCTCAGTTTCACCTTCATCCACATTAACCTTGAAGAAACCTACTTTCACTCCACCACACGCTTACCTATCTTTTCACTTACAAATATAGCCACTCTTTCTCTCCTTCGTCCTCTCTTCACTCCTGACACCCTCCCCACTACACTCCCAAACTCAAACACGCCCCTCCCTTTCAACTTAATTTTACTCCGTGCCAACACATCCATCTTTCTTCTCACAAACATACTGCCTATCTCTTCCCTTTTAATCTCATCTGTACCACAACCACGCACATTAAATGATCATTGTGATTAATGTAATATAGACAATTATGATTATAAGTGTGATCAGGGCTTTGATTGTAGTTATTATATAAGACCATCAAGCCTACACTAGACAGTTCCATGTCCATTAGCACCTGCCGTCCCCATCCATAAAGTTGTCCAATAGTTTCTTAAAACAACTGATAGTTTCAGAGCTCACTACATTGTTACTAAGTCAATTCCATTTGTTGACCACCCAATTAGTAAATAAATTCTTGCCTATTTCCTTCTTTAATCTAAATTTGTCCAATTTAAATCCATTGCTGCGAGTCCTGCCTTGTTGTCTTAATATGATGACCTCGTTTACGTCACCCTTGTTAAAGCCTTTGATCCACTTAAACACCTCTATCAGATCACCCCGTACTCTGTGTCTTTCCAGAGAGTGTACGTTAAGGTGGTTAAGCCTCTCTTCGTAAGGTAAATTTCTAAACCTATGTATCATTTTGGTCATTCTCCTCTGTACTGATTCTAGTGAAGTGATGTCCATTCTATAAGACGGAAACCAAAACTTTACCGCATAGTCAAGGATGGGTCTAACTAACGCTAGATAGATTTTGATAATTACCTCTGCACTTCTATTCGTTATCGTCCTAGCAATAAAACCTAATGCTCTGTTAGCTTTATTCCTGGCGCTAATGCACTGTTTCCTGGATTTAAGATTAGGACTCACTAGAACTCACAAATCTCTCACACTCATTTTGATCTAAAAACGTGTTATCTAAGCTATATCTATGATTATGCTTATGATCATGATTATGATTATGATTATGATCATGATTATGATTATGATTATGATTATGATTATGATTATGATTATGGTTATGATTATGATCATGATTATGATCATGATCATGATCATGATCATGATTATGATTATGATTATGACTATGATTATGATTATTATTAGTCATTTTTTTTAATTTATTGAGTTACGGACAATATGGATACCTCCCTTTAGGTCGGAGGGCGAAAAAAAGCCCCCAACACATTTAATTACATATAGCTTTTAGAAGGCCATATTGTCAGGTCGGAGGAAAAAAAATGTTTTGTTTCATTTATACCTTCTCACTGGCCAGGCTGACGAACACACAAATTACCGTATGTACCAAGCTTTCCATGTCTTGCACAAACAGAAGGAACATAGTGGATTTTTTTTTCTCTGTTGGTCAGCAGTTCGGCGGAAATACAAAAAGAGGAATTTCGCCCGTTATTATATTCTCTTTTGATTTCCTGTTTTCCAAAGTCAGCGGGCCCGTAATCCAATGAATAGAAAATATTGGACTTATAATTATGGCTACGATTATGGCTAGGGTTATGATTATGGTTATAGTTAAGGTTATATTTATGGCTATGATTATGATTATGATTATGATCATAATTATTATTATGATTATTATTATAGTTACTACTACTATTATTATTATTATTATTATTATTATTATTATTATTATTATTATTATTATTATTATTATTATTATTATTATTATTATTATTATTATTATTATTATTATTATTATTATTATTATTATTATTATTATTATTATTATTATTATTATTATTATTATAATAATTATATTATTATTATTATTACTATTATTATTACTATTATATTATTATTATTATTATTATTATTATTATTATTATTATTATCATTATTATTATTATTATTATTATTATTATTATCATTATCATTATTATTATTATTATTATTATTATTATTATTATTATTATTATTATTATTATTATTATTATTATTATTATTATTATTATTATTAT
>NC_134798.1:33764069-33766569 GCF_046742065.1 Oratosquilla oratoria
ATGATGTTCTGAGCAATCATGTCTTGGATAAGGTTATCTACAATCATGCATTTACTGTGTGGCATTCTGTATGCGGGAATGTAACGTGGTTTTGAATTCTCATGAAGGGATATGTGATGCGGAATGAGTTTATTGACTCCGAGGGTTTCACCTGGAGTGGTAATAGTTTGTCTGAAATTGTTGCAAAGTGCAAGCAAGTCTGCGCTGTACATCAGGGAAATGTATAGGGTTGTAATGTGATGCATCAATGGTCACGTCGGAAGTTATGGTATAACCTTGAGAAATAGGGAATTGGTCATCTATGACTTTAATGCGTGAGGGATGTACTTCAAAATCGTAAATGTTTGTACCAACTGTGAGATGCAGGGATGCGTTAGTGTCATTGGCAATCAAAATGCAAACGTGACCTTTCTTTGAAGTCGAGTTAATGGCTCAAATAAGGGAGATGCCATTGACATGGCAAGTTTCTGGTATACAGAGTACATCGGTGTCTTGTGCTTAAAAAACTCGTAGGTGTATCTATGTATATTTCCGAGGGGATAGTGTCTTTGGGTTGGGGAGCACTGAGTGAGTGTATTTGATTGTAGATAACACTTCTGGTACTGGGTTGGATATGATGTTGAATTCCTCAATGAGGGGCAAGACAATTTCCTCAGTTGATGAAAAACCAACGGTGTTTAATTGACGTTTAGTTCTGAGTTTAGCTGATTTGGACATGCGGGAGGAATTAGTATGTCTGTTACGTTTGGAATGCATGTCCACAGCTGTCAGTAACGTAAAAAAAAGTAGCGTCCTGGGGAGGATTTGGAATGGTTGAGTACTGGGAACTTTATTGTATGAAGGTGGTGGAACAATTTGTACTAGTAGCTGGTACATCTTCGTGTGATGAGGCGAAGCGAATTTAAAGGGAAGGGGTACAAACAACTGAAGAGGGATCATGGTCTGAATGTGCCTGCTCTGCCACGTGAATGTGATTTATGTTATGAGGAGTTGCTGATGGCAATGCAAGGGTGAAATGGTTGCATAAATTTTACCGTTTAGAGCAAGGTAAATGACTATGTGATATTGCTTGATTAATATTAAGTGTATGGGGATATCAGCAGGAAAGTGAATGCCAGGTGCGTTTACGGTAACTGGAATGGATAGGCACTGATCTTTGAAGATAGTGTCTAGGGAGATTTGACCGATTATCGGAAATGGTACACCATCTAAATTACAAAGGTTGACGTCGGGGAGCTCTAAAATGGTGACACGTTTTCTTGCAGTGCGGAATTTATGGATATTGTGTGTTGACATTATGTTGACTGGGGAACCTGTGTCGAGAAAGATTGTCACTTTGGTGTTACTAGAAGCTGCATTGAATATTAAGGAAGGGGAAGACATGTCTGGGATATCTAGGGTACGAATAGGTAGGGTTGATGAGGGGACTTCCGGGTATGGAGTGACTGGCTCTCTCTCAGTTCTCTTTTAAATGTTGAAGCAATTTTGACAGCTTTCTCTTTGGTGTGGTATGAACTATGATTGTATGTCATGGTCAATGAGTATAAGGGGAAAGTGATCCAAGTGGCCCAAATGATGCAAAAGACTTCTTAAATTGCTCTACGATATCATGATAAGACTTAGTTTCCTAAAAAAGTTCAGACTGAATGATGTCACCAGCTAAGGTGTTAGTTTTGTCTATTCTGGATGTTAGAATAGATATTTTAACTTCGTGGTCTGTGATGTAACTACGTGTTAGTTCTGATTTAACCTCAAAGAGGAAATTGTGTACAGGAATGTTCTTTCCGTTAAAGCTAGGTAATGTTGTTTTATCCTTGACAACGGTGATAAGATTCTGTGTTTTCATGGTATTTTTTGTGGTAGGCAAATTATCCGAAGAGCTGTTAGCAGAATGGTGGGGGGGCATATCTGGTGTTTTGCAACTCAGAGCAGAGCGGCTGCCTGCACAAGGTCCGTATGTCGTGTCAGAAAGAGGTCTGGACAACTTCATAAACACACAGACACTTACACACACACACATACACACACACTTACACACACACACACACACACACACACACACACACACACACACACACACACACACACACACACACACACACACACATACACACACACAGTCACACACACACACACACACACGCGCACACACGCACGCACACACACACACACACACACACACACACACACACACACACACACACACACACACACACACACACACACACACACACACACACACACACACACACACACACACACACACACACACACACACACACACACACACACACACACACACACACACACACACACACAAACACACAGTAATTACCTCCTAGGTAATATTTAGAACGGAAATCGTATGTACCCACTAGGGATGACGTAGAATTTGGTTCTTGGGATAATCTTTGTAGAATACTTAACCCGGGCATAAATATACAATCTTATATGGCTAGAGCTTGAGAAATGGAATTACAGGACACTGTTTAAAAGAAAA
>NC_134798.1:33771569-33774069 GCF_046742065.1 Oratosquilla oratoria
ATTATTATTATTATTATTATTATTATTATTATTATTATTATTATTATTATTATTATTATTATTATTATTATTATTATTATTATTATTATTATTATTATTATTATTATTATTATTATTATTATTATTATTATTATTATTATTATTTATTATTATTATTATTATATTATTATTATTATTATATTATTATTATTATTATTATTATTATTATTATTATTATTATTATTATTATTATTATTATTATTATTATTATTATTATTATTATTATTATTATTATTATTATTATTATTATTATTATTATTATTATTATTATTATTATTATTATTATTATTATTATTATTATTATTATTATTATTATTATTATTATTATTATTATTATTATTATTATTATTATTATTATATTATTATTATTTATTATTTATTATTATTATTATTATTATTATTATTATTATTATTATTATTATTATTATTATTAATTATTATTATTATTATTATTATTATTATTATTATTATTATTATTAATTATTATTATTATTATTATTATATTATTATTATTATTATTATTATTATTATTATTATTATTATTATTATTATTATTATTATATTATTATTATTATTATTATTATTATTATTATTATTATTATTATTATTATTATTATTATTGTTATTGTTATTGTTATTGTTATTGTTATTGTTATTGTTATTGTTATTGTTATTATTATTATTATTATTATTATTATTATTATTAAGAAAGGGACGGGGAGAGGGACTAGGCATCCTTCTCCCTGTAGCCCCACGGGGCACACATCCTAAAGACAAAAGTGAAGGCATAAGGGGTGCTGGCGGGCCTCGGGCCAGCACCCTAAGGTTTGGGTCTTAGTGTATGTTTGGGAGTGTAAGTGGGAGGTTATCAGGAGTGAAGAGAGGGCGAGGGAGGGAAGGGGTGGCTATTCTAGTAAGTGAGGAGATAGGTAAAGGGTAGTGGAGTGGAAGGACCCTCAAGGATAATGTGGATGAAGGTGAAACTGGGAAAGGAGATGTGGGTCTTTGTAAGTGCATATGGGCCGGGCAGTGAGAAGAACATGGAAGAAAGGGAGGCCTTTTGGATAGATTTAAATGAGTGCATAGAGGGTTTAGGAAGTAATGTCAATGTAATAGTACTGGGAGACCTTAATGCTAGAGTGGGAAATGGTCCAATCGATGGAGTGGTTGGGAAGTGTGGAGTTCCAGGAAAGAATCGTAGTGGAGAGTTGATGGTGGAAATGTGTCTAGAAAGAGAGTTGATGATAGCAAATACAGTGTTTCGGAAGAAAGTCAAGCATAAGTACACATGGGAGAGGGTGGTGGAGGGAAGGGTGGTAGATAGAGCGCTAATGGATTATGTAGTGGTAAATAGGATTATGATAGGAAGAGTTAAGGATGTACATGTGCTAAGGGGAGAGGGTGGGGGAATATCAGATCATTTTTTGGTGGTAAGTTGAGAGTGGAGGATAGATGGAGAAGGAGGAAAGGGACAAAAGGTAGGGAGGTTCTTAGAGTGAACTCCTTAAATGAAAAGGAAAAGGAGAAGGAGTACGAAAAGAAGCTGAAGGAGGAGTGGGAGGGAGTAAAGGAGGAATGGGGATGGTTCAAAACAAGAAGGACAGGGGGAAATAGAAGAAAGGGTAGTGAATGGTGGGATGAGGAAACAAAGAAGGTTGTAGAAGAGAAGAAGCGAGCATTCACAGATTGGTTACAAAAGAGGACAGGGGAGTCATATGAGACGTACAAAGAAAAGAAAAGAGAAGTAAAGCAAAAGGTAAAGGAGGCAAAGAGGAGAGCAGATGTGAAATGGGGTAGGAGTATGACAGAAAATTTTGAAAGTAATAAAAAGATGTTTTGGAAAGAAATTAAGAGAGGAAGAGGAGGCGAATCAAGTAGGGAAGAAAAGGTAAAAGGTACAGATGGAGAGTTGATAATGGAAGAGATGGCAGTGAGGGGAAGATGGGCAGAATATTTTAGGGAGTTGCTGAATGTGAAGGAGGATAGGGAAGGAAAGATAGCTGCAGTGGGAAATACGAAGAAAATGAGAGTGATGAGTGAGGAGAATGGAGGAGAAATAAGGAAGGATGAGGTGAAGGCAGTTGTAAAGATGATGAAAGCAGGTAAGGCACCTGGTCTGGATGGATGTCATGCAGAATGTCTGAAAAAGGGAGGTTCAGTGATGGTGGACTGGTTGGCAAGATTATTTAATGTTTGCTGGAGAGAGGGTAGAGTACCGGAGGACTGGAGTAGTGCCTGTATAGTTCCTCTTTACAAGGGAAAAGGGGACAAGTGTGAATGTAGTAATTTCAGAGGGATTAGCCTGTTGAGTGTAGTAGGGAAGGCTTATGGGAGAATCTTAATTGAGAGGATTAGGAGAGGAACAGAAGGAGTAATTGGTGAGGAACAGTGTGGATTTAGGACGGGTAGAGGTTGTGTAGATCAGATCTTTGTGGTAAGACAGATATGTGAGAAAGCTATA
>NC_134798.1:33781569-33784069 GCF_046742065.1 Oratosquilla oratoria
AGCGTTCTAGGATGAAGCCTCACCCAAAGGCAGAAAGTAAGAGAGGGAGACAGAGAAATAAGAGACAGAAATATATATGTATATATATATATATATATATATATATATATATATATATATATATATATATATAGAGAGAGAGAGAGAGGGGGGTGGAGATTGACTCAGAGGGGGTTGCTTCATGCCTTCGTGATTTTGAAAGACATTAATAATCCCCGAGTAGAAGATATTTTCACACCTATGTTATGCGACCGAGAAACGATGGTTTAATGAAAAAGCAGGTAAAAACAATTGCTGCAAGCAAGGATGGAAACAAACCGTCCGTGGAAGCTATTGCATACTTACTCTTTGAAATTCTAAGACCAAATTTATAACTTGTAGCTTATTACCTTTATCTTATTCTGTTCTTACGTACATATATTATACCAAAATGTTCTTTCACCCCTCATAAAAGGGGTGGCCTAATCAAGGCCATCAATACCCGTACATTACTCATTTGTTGTCCTTACGAAGGTCATCCCTGTCCCTCGCCCAATGCTCGGATCAGAAGCAGTGCAGCAAGATACAGCACCTCCATAGCAGAGCCTAACTGCCGAAGCTAGTTTATCATTACCACCTTATTACAATGCGACCTTTACCGTCATCTACTCCACACTTTTGTAGGAGAGAGGCCAAACGCAGAGTATGGGATCCAATGTATTTGACGTTTCGCCCAGAGCAGGGTTTCTTCAGAAATAACCCTGCTTGGCGAAACGTCAAATATATTGGATCCCATACTCTGCGTTTGACCTCTCTCCTACAGTGCTGTTGCAGTCGTTGCTGCTTTTACTCATACTCCACACTTTACAGAACAAACAAGAAGAAATTCCTTTCCGCCGCATCAATGCCTCACCCATTCACAGCCGCCATTCCCCACTTACGCCTCTCTCCTTCCTGCTCAACAGATATTTCCCTTGTGCCCAAGGCCACATTCATTCCAACCATTCACTTTATTCTCGGTGTTTCTCTGAAGCTGATTTCATTCACACTCTTTTTGCTTGTTTTTCTTCACTCAGTCTTTCTATATGTATATCCAAACCATCCCAGTATTTGGACAGGAGGTAAAGGGAACACGGGCTGAGGAAAATACTTTTATTCCTGACTAGTTTCGCCTGAGTGGCTTCTTCAGAGGAACATAGTTTGAAGTCAAGCTGGTCAATATATATGACAAAAGAAGGAACGTGGCAAAGTATTTCCCTCAGCCCGTGTTCCCTTTACCTCCTATCCACATTCGTCACAATGTATACACATCCCAGTATTATTTGAACAACCTAATTTGCCTCTTTTCTTTTCGCCCTTGTTCTATTTCTTCCTCGAGCCATCCTCATAGCCCTCACCATACCATTTCTGTCTCCCTTGATTTTTGAGTCTGCCCCATACAACGTCGTGTGCACAATTACCTTTTCACAAAGTCTTCTCTTTGCGTTCATCACAAGATACCCATTACTATGGGTAATTTCTATTTCCCCAGATATTTACTTTCTTGAATTCCTTTATCATTTACCTCTACCCCAACTCCTCCCATGTGGCCCTAAATGCTTAAAATTTTTTACTTCTTCCATCTTCTCTTTCTTTTGAAACTCACTTCCAATTCACTTCCATCCTCTCCCTTTATACATTTTATCACTTTACTGTTGTCCATATTTACTTTCAGCTTCCTCCTCTCATATACCCTTTCAATCTCCGCCACTAGCTGCCTCAGTCCCTGTTCCGACCTAGTCACATGCACAATACCATACGCAAACAACAACTAACTCCTCAGTTCCTGTCACTTTCACATACCAGATCTCAACCCTCGCCCATCAACCTCATGTTTACCTTCTGAATCACTTTGTCCATGTTCCATGTACATGTTTAATATTTATGGTAATATTACACATCCTGG
Organism: Oratosquilla oratoria; assembly: GCF_046742065.1. Taxonomy (NCBI): domain Eukaryota; kingdom Metazoa; phylum Arthropoda; class Malacostraca; order Stomatopoda; family Squillidae; genus Oratosquilla; species Oratosquilla oratoria. The sequence goes on from NC_134798.1 coordinate 33,783,494, forward strand.
CAGACTTATCTTCACTTCAAACCATTCACTCTCTCCATTCCCTACTACGAGGTCTATTACCCACGTAAGAACTTTTGACTGAAACATCTGCCTTCCTGTCAACCCTGTCATATGCTTACTCCAAATCTATAAAAGTATAAAAAATCCCCTCGCATTTTGCCAAAAGCTTCTTGTATATTTGTTTTACTTAAATTTTTTGATCTGCGAACCCTCTTCCTTTTTTAAACTCACACTGTTCTTCCCTCTGTTCCTCTTCTCACCTTCTTAATTAACACTCTACCAACTACACTTAACAAAATGATCCCTCTAAAGCTACTATATTCATATTTATCCATTTTTCTTTTGTATACAGGACCTACTTGTACTCCTCCAGTCCTTTGGTACATTTTCCTTCCTAAGATACATACACACTGGACAATTTCAATAGCCAGTCTACTGTAGCTGTTCTTACTTTCGCCAGACACTCCACGTGATAGATATCTAACCCACATTCATCACCAACTTTCATCACTTTCAATAATGTGCCACTTCCCATATTTTTCTAATATTCACGTTCTGAATCTCTCTTGCACCAAA
>NC_134798.1:33786569-33794069 GCF_046742065.1 Oratosquilla oratoria
CTAATTAGAGTATGACGTCATTTGTCTTCAGAGTGATATACTTGATAAAAGTGATGTCGCAAAAGATACAACAGGAACATGATAGTCAAAAACACATTAAAGTATGTAAATTATAAAAAAAATAGTAGTAGAAAAAATAAAAGAGAAAATAAAGAAATGGAACGAAAAAGATGGAAATGAGTAAGATAACAAGAAAGAAGAAAGGAGGGAAGGAAGAAAGGAAGAAAAGATAGAATGAATTAGAGGAAGAATAAAGGAAGACCAAGAAAGAGGACAGCCTTAGAGCAAAGTGCACTGAAGTCCCCTTCAATGTACAATAATTATATATACCAGATGCGTTCAAGCGTTCCCCTGTACTATAAACACGAAGCTCTTTAATAAAAAGGCCACTTAATTGCACGTGACGGCCAACAAACTCCATACAACAGCCTGCGTCTGTGACGACAGCGTACAGACGCCTAGCCTCCATCTATGCGTCACTTGGCCTCATGAAGGTCGACCTTTACTGCTTCTGACGACAGCGGGACGAACACAATCACTTGTTGCTTCCCAGCCACAAGTCGCCCAGCCTCGCTCTCATAGTGTGCTTTCCTTTGGCCTTCTCGGGATGACTTAGCAGCCTCAGGAAGAACAGTTAATTACTCATAGTTTCTATAAAACATATAGCAGCAGAACCAAAGTCCCTGGCCTGTCATTGAGAATCCAACAATGTGAGTACAGAAGTACACAACTGGACCAACATTTTACACCACCCCAGCAACGCAACGAGTTTACACATTTACACTCTGCGCTATCATTTTCCCCAACAACACGGTAGATACAGGTTCACGTAGCATTTTTCCTCTGGTCCAATGTCTCTATTTACGGGATTTGTGCCTGATGATACAGGACGATTGTGAAGAAAATCTTCAGGTGTCAAGCAGTACAAATTTGTCAGCGGGTGTTAGCAAGTCGAAGAAAGACAACGAGAACTAATCTTCCTCAGTATACATCAGTATACATATTATGCATTATAGTAACACAGCTTCTTTTAATCATTGGGACTAAGGAACGTACATACATACATATACCTAGGCTTTTTCCCTCTTACAAGGGAGGTAGCCAAAAAGGAAAAGGCATAAAATCATTCCCACCCATTCCATCCCTGAATACACTCCACACCCCTCCACCCTCTCTCTCATCTTAGCACCTCCTGGATGACGGGTCATCCTTGCACCTTGTCCACTGCCCTGGTTCAGAAGCAGTGTCGCAAGACGTACATACCATAAGAAAATTTGTCTGGAACTCCCTTATATTAGAATGCAAATTGCTTATCTTCAACTGGTGATTAAATGTTAATTTCTTCAGTTCATCGTATCTTAATAATTAACCATCATTCATCTGCCTCTCATTTAGTAAGGGTCATATAATAAGCAAAAAAGAAGATAGAAAAAAGACCAAACGCCAAGAGGCAAAAACAAATGTGATAGGAAGAGTTGTCATGATTTGCTACGTCCGTGAGACGTTCCGGACATTTGTGTTAAGAAAAGTGCCAAGCCTTTCTTTCTAAATTAGAACTGGGAGAACACCGAATCTCGATCGATGAAGGCCACGTAAAAAAAAAAAAAAAAAAAAAAAAAAAAAAAATATATATATATATATATATATATATATATATATATATGTATACATATATATATGTATATATATATATATACATATAATGAAATGAATATATATATGAATAAATAAACAAATAAAATAGATAAACGAATATCGGCTGTAAAGAGAAAGTATGAAAAAAAAAAACGTAACTGTAATTTTCAGTCATCAAAACCTTATTTTACCTACATGTGGACTCTCCCCGACTCACCCACATTATTCTAAACATATGTTGACAATAAAAAAATCAAGTGTCCTTTTTAACTTTTCGTGATGTATATCATGAACAAGGACACAATAAAATGGACTAATTAGATTTTCTATATCTTTTATCTAATAGAAGGTACAGGTTATTTTGCATATTGAGAAGCAAATGAAAATTAGAATAACTTGAAATTGAAGAAAAAAAGTAGCTTATAGAAAATTAACTTTATGGTAATAGAAGGTAATAGGATGAAATAAATAAAATAAAATAAAAATAGAATAAGAATAAAGTAATACGAGGTAATACGAAGCATAATAGAATAAATAGAATATAATTGATTATGATAAATTGAAATGAAATGGAATTACATGAAATGAAATAAAATGGAATAACATACATACATATACCAAAGGCTCTTCTCCCCCTTACACAGGGGGTAGCCAAAAAGAAAAAGGCATAGAAACCACTCCCACCCATTCCATCCCCTACATATTCCATTCCCCTCCACCCTTCTCCCTCCCTCTCATCTTGGCACCTCCTGGATGACGGGTCATCCCTGTATCCTGTCCACTGCCCTGGGTCAGAGGCCGTGTCGCAAGACAAAGCACATCCACAGCAAGGCCGCTTCATTAATTCGGCGACCCCCCACTCTCCGTCCTCTCATGCAGAAAAGGAGAAGACGGGGAGAAATCCCCTCGGGCTGCGTCAAATTATTTCTCATACATACTTCCTCACCCCCATCCCCCACCCACTCCCCCTTGTGTATCATAGCATCATCCATGCTCAACCCTTCTCCATTCACCCCTATTTTCTGTCCTCTCCCGTCCTTCCTCAACAGACATTCCTCTTTTTTGTAATGCTCCTTTTACCCCATCCATCCATCTCATCCTAGGACGCCCCCTCATATTCACTCCTTCCACCTCTGCCTTCCACACTTCTTTTACTAATCTTTCTTCACTCATTCTTTCCATGTGTCCAAACCATCCTAATACTCTTTCATCAACCCTATCTCCCAGCTCCCTTTCCACCCCTGTTCTCCTCCTCACCTCCTCATTTCTCACTCTATCTAGCCTAGTAGCCCCTATCATACTTCTCAGACATTTCATCTCAAACACATTCAAACTCCTTCTCTGTTCCTCTCTTATGTTCCATGTTTCTGCCCAGCACAGAGCTGTTGGCACAATCACTCCTTCATATAACCATTCCATTCCCAGATGTCTATTTCTCATTACACTTTTCAATCCACCAAGGCACTTACTCGCTTCTCTCAATCTACATTCTACCTCCACCCCCACTCCTCCCTTTCCTACCACATTCGCACCCAAGTATCTAAAACTATCCACTTCCTTCAGTCTCTCTCCCTTAATGCTCACTTTCAGCCTGCTGTCACTCTCTTCCCTTGTACATCTCATCACCTTACTTTTGCCCACATTTATCTTCAGCTTCCTTCTTTCACAGACCTTCTCAAACTCTGTCACTAACTTCCTCAATCCCTCCTCTGATCCTGCTACAAGCGCAGTGTCGTCAGCAAACAACAACTGGCTTATTTCCCTCTTTTCTCCATTTTCTTTACCATCTCCAACCCCTGACCCATCACCCTTGCATTCACCTCTCGCACCACTCCATCCATGTATAGATTGAACAGCCAGGGCGACATAACACATCCCTGACGAAGTCCCACCTTTACCTCAAACCATTCACTCTCTCCATTTCTAATCCTAACACATGCTCTACTACTCTCATACAAACTCTTGACTACTTTTAACAGCTTTCCTCCTATCCTATATATCTGCAGTACCTCCCACAGTGCCTTCCTGTCTACCCTGTCGTACGCCTTTTCCAGATCCATAAAAGCCCATAAAACATCCTTACCTTATCCTATAGCTCTCTCACATATCTGTCTTACCACAAAAATCTGGTCTACACAACCCCTACCTGTCCTAAAACCACACTGTTCCTCACCAATTACTCCCTCTGTTCCTCTCCTAATCCTCTCAATCAAGACCCTCCCATAAGCCTTCCCAACTACACTCAACAAGCTGATCCCTCTGAAACTACTACACTCACACTTGTCCTCCTTTCCCTTGTAAAGCGAAATATAAATAAAGTAAATTCAAATCTTATGAAATAGAATGAAATACGATGAAAGACGAAATATAAGAAAATGAAATACTGTAGAATATAAAAATGATAAGGTAGAATAAAACTAAATGAAACAGAAAATTAGATGAGATTAGACAAGAAAGAATAAGATAAGATAAAATAACATAGAATAAAACAAAATAAAATAGAATACATATACAATCAAATAAAAAAAGCAGAATAAAGTAAAATGGATTTAAGTAGAACAAATACCTTAGCACAATATAAAGTAAACTAAAGTAAAATAAGATAAGATTAATTAAAACAACATAAGACAAAACATAATAGAAAGGTGCTAAAACGAAGTAAAACGAAATGAAATAAAATGAACAGGCCAAAATGGAATGAAATGACGAAAAACGAAACATGTCAGCGTTCATTGCCCAAGTGCCCCTTGTCCCTCCCACGTGACATAGGGAGAGAGGGAGGGGAGAATGTTGCCTCATTTAAAAAAAACTGGACCTCACAGATTAGCGGAAATGCGGACACCGGCACGGAACAGCGGAAAGAATAATAAACTGAATAGAATAAAAGCGGTTTTGGAACAACGGAACGTAATGGATAAAGTAGTCATGGGGCAGCGGAACGGAAAGAAACAGGTGTTCACGGAACAGCGGAACGAAAAACAAAAACAAAAAAAAAACGTGGTTTGAATAGCAGAACTGAAGGGATCAAGTAGTCATGGAATAGTGGAATGGAAAGGAACAGGTGGTTATGAGACAGTGGAACAGAAAAGCAACAGATGGTCACGGAACATCGGAACAGAAAACAACAGGTGGTCACGGAGCAGCGGAACGGAAAGGAACAGGCAATCATGGAACAACAGAATGGAATAGAACACCTAAGGATGGAACAGCGGAACAGTAGAATTTTATTCTAGAAGATACTTCACTAATTAGGGTGAACTTAAGGTTCTCCTTAAGCTGAGTAGAATCTCCTGACGACAGACAATTCCTATTAGTTAGTTAATGAAATTCATTGTGGTAAAGATAAGCATGGTGGGGTCACGATCAGCGAGTGGCCCATGCAGCCTGGACTCCGTTCACAGGCTGAATAAAATCGTTTGTCCTTTTTTAGAACGAAAAATATGAATAGGCCAAGGAATCAAGTGTACCAAATTGTTAGGAGGATAAGAATAAATCCTTGGGAAAAGATGAACAAATGAAGTGTTGCAAGAAATGTCTGGCAAATGAGTGTCAATTATTCTGTGCTAGTGTGTATACGCGCATGCGCATGCATTACCTACTTGACATCAGATCCTGGGAGGAGCAACGAACCACCTATTGTCTGGTGTGACCCGCAGTCAGTTTGGCTTGCCCTCAGAAATCAACCGTCAAGCCACCTGCATCCTAACAGGGGAGTCGGCCATACAACGTTATCATATGATAGCCGCTAGCGTAATTTCATCACTTCTTTGATGTAAAGATGTATCAAAGAGTTAAAGTAAATATCAAGTGTCCATACTCAGTTTCATAATTTAGTTCTATGTAGATGTAAATAAAAAGAAAAAGTTAGAATGATATATATATATATATATATATTTTTTTAGAATATTGTTGGCAACCGCCACCATTTGAATTCTAAGCTGTAAAAGATATTGTTGGCAACCGCCACCATTTGAATTCTAAGCTGTAAAAAATATTGTTGGTAACCGCCACCATGTTCTTCGTCACCTTCATTGATGGACAGTCCAGTCACGGGGGCGACACAATAAAGACCAGAAGCCACGAATAGTTTAACTCCAACACCTCCAACCAATGTAGAACAACACAAATGTACAAAAGCATACATCAGTGACTGAATCAATGGAAGAATAATCTGTGCAAAGATGCAATAAAGATCAGTAATCACTAAAGAATTGATAATTGACAGTTAATCGATAACTTTTGGTCAATAGTTTCAATACTAAAGCGAGATCCTCTCTCTTAATAGAACAACTTATACAAATTAAACGAAAATATAAAATGGATAAACTCCTTCCTTGCCGTGTAGCATTTTCCCTTTTATTCTAGATGTCGCCAGGACATTTCATCCAGTTGAGGAAAATCTCTAGCAGTGGGTTGAGAGAAATGAAGCGGCCTACAGCTGTGAGGCTAAAACTCGGACAGTTTTGAGAAACGGGACATTGCTCGCTTCCTCTTAATTAAGAGTTACACGGCCTTAAAGGAACTGACAACAACGGCAAACACGCACACACAAACACACACACACACACACACACACACACACACACACACACACACACACACACACACACACACACACACACACACACACACACACACACACACACACACACACACACACACACACACACACACACACACACACACACACACACACACACACACACACACACACACACACACACACACACACATATGACTTGTGGCGCTGTGGTAGAGTTCCTGGCTGCCACTACGGCGGTCCGGGTTCGAATCCCACCCAGTGCTGAAATAATTTCTGTATTGCTGCACTGCGGGTCGCTACTCCAACTACCGTGGGCCTGGAGTTCGGGGTGTGTGTGCATGTAAGGTCATAACATTACCCATAGATCGGTCATATATGAAGTCTGAGCTCTCTTCCGAGAGGGAAATACTTCTCGGTCACGAGTCCAACACGTAATCCAAGACCATGGTAAATCACACACACACACACACACACACACACACACACACACACACACACACACACACACACACACACACACACACACACACACACACACACACACACACACACACACACACACACACACACACACACACACACACACACACACACACACACACACACACATACACATACGCTCACACACACAAACACACATACACATACGCTCACACACACATACATCCACACACGCACACGCATATTTTTCTAGTGTAAAGGATATCCTCGTGTATGTGTTTGTGCGTGTGCATGCGTGTGTATATAAATGCCTGTGTGTTGAGCCCATTCACGGCGTCATTTTCACAAGAGACAATCTCGTATGAAGTGACGACGGGGGAAGCCTTCAGTGCTCCCAATTAATGAAAATTGGTTAATGCCACAGCATTCCTGAAAACCAGAAAAAAATTACATAAAACTAATATTGCTCCTATTGGCATTGTGCTGACTTTTCACCATCAACAAGAACACAAACACACACACACACACACACACACACACACACACACACACACACACACACACACACACACACACACACACACACACACACACACACACACACACACACACACACACACACACACACACACACATATATGTAGATACATCCATACATATATGTATATATATATATATATATATATATATATATTCTGTATATATATATGTATATATATAAAAGTATGTGGGTATATATATATATATATATATATATATATATATATATATATATATATATATACTGTATATATACATATTAGGAATGTCCCCTTTTGGGCTTACAGAGAGAAGGATTTCTTTTTTGTAGTCGTTTGCGACTGAAGTGATAATACTCGGTA
>NC_134798.1:33809069-33814069 GCF_046742065.1 Oratosquilla oratoria
ACCCAACTAACCCATTATTTTTAGTCAATTTGAAAGTGGACTGAATCCTGTGTGGGCTGAATTCCAAGCCCACCCATTTCATATCCTGTTAATCATTTCCAAATAATTTAGTGGCTTGTGTGAATATGATCATTATCTAAAAAAATAACTGCTGTACTCAAAAGTAGCCTAAATCATACTGTATTCATTCATTTATTTATTCATTTATAAATTATGCAATATGCTAAAATTTTCTGTTTCCATTTCAGGATCTGTATCAACAGCTTCAATCCCTTCATCATCGGCTCCACTTTAATTATCTGCAAACCTGACTCCACCATTAAAAAGGTCACTATCAGATTTCTCCACAGGCGCCACTTCTGCTAAATAATTTTAATCTAAAAGAAAGTCATCAACATCTCTGGACAGATTTATTATAAAAACTTCAGCCTCTCAAAAGGAAAATCTCGACAAAGAAGTTGCAAGAATTATATTTGCTACAAGTTCACCATTTTGTCTTGTTCAGCATCCTCAGTTTCTCAAGATGGTTCAGAACCTGAGGTCAGGTTATATTCCTCCATCCAGAAAAGATATTGCTGATAAGTACTTGGATCTTGTGTATGAAAAGGAATATAAAACTGTATGTCTTTCAATTGATGGGTGGTCTAACATCCACAATGATCCCAAAATATGTGTCACTCTAACCACATCCACTGGTCAGATTTATTTAGTTGACACAATAGACACATCAAGGAAACCTCACACTGCTAAATATCTTCTACAACTTGTACAAAATTCGATCAAGAAGGCTGAACAAGATTTTGGTTGTCACATTGGAAGTGTTGTGACAGACAATACAACAAATGTCACCAACATGAGAAAACTCTTGGAGGAATCGAGTGAACCTGAGCATACCGTCCTCACATACGGCTTATACCGTTCCTTGTATGCTTGTGGCAAGTCTATATAACACTGCTCCTTATATTGATATGCTAAAAATGTCCTTTACCAATCAGATCGCATATCAGATAGCAATCCCACAATATCTAAAATCTATAAAATATATATATATATATATTTAAATCAAATAAATCTGATTAAAAAAAAAGAAAAGAAAAAAATCGCCAACCCTGGTGTCCACTAACCTCATACAATAATACCTGGTAAGTCCGGCTAAAACTAGCACTTCAAACCATAACAGTGCCTTAAAAATAGTTTCTTATTTCACTATAAAAGTTTATATTAACTTATACTGCATTGAATACATCAATAGTTGATATATTTGTCCTATATACAATGTTAGGCTTCTAGTTTTGATATATTTGTCCAATATAAAATGTTAGGTTACAAAGAAAGCAATGGCCTCCGCTAGCGGACCCAGGGATCTGGGTGCGCACGTCCTGTGTAATAGTAGTCCTTGATATATATATATATATCTATATATATATATATATATATATATATATATATATATATATATATATATATATATATATGAGTAGAAGGTGGCAAGGGGACGCAGGATGATGCAGGAGTGAATATTCTCTTACGTTTCGACGGATGTCTTCTCTCTGAGGAAGACATCCGTATATATATGTATATATGTATATATATGTATATATATATATGTATGTATATATATATATATGTATGTATATATGTATATATATATATATATATATATATATATGTATACTGTGTTAAACACAACAGCATTTTGACACTGACTAATTTTCTTACTTGTATTTTCAAAATTACTAAGAGTAGATCTCATTTCATAGAGATGGGAAATAAATTCCTTCCATAGTCTTCCATTTTTAATTGACGTTTCGACTTCAGGGAGTCATCTTCAGAATATTGTAGAAGAATTAAGTTACAGTGTTATACAGCTACATCATACACAATTGACAATTTTGTACAGATAACATGGGTTTAAGTTTAGGCAGCTTGAGAACACTGTAAGGTTCGCGCTGACCGACTACGAGATCGGACACGTCGCTCGGGAGGGGAAGGGGAAGGAGGAGGGAGAGGGGTAGAGTCAGAAGTATAGTTCGTCTCGTATGGAAACCCGCTGGTCAAGAGGGGTTTTGTGAGGTGGGGGAGGAGGAGAGGAAGGAGGTGGGTGTTGCTGCCGATGGGCACCATATCTAGATAAAGAATTAAAGAGTGGAATAGTAGAAGTCATATTAGATTGTATGTTGATTGTCGGGGCTCTTTCCTTTATGTGGATATCTTCTAGCATTTTTATTTTTTATTTTACTTTATTACACTGTGCGACTATCTTGGTGTTATTGACCATAATCTCTCTATCAAGTACAGACTGGTGGTACTGGAGGTGGTGTTGTTTGATTGCTCCTTGTTGTGAATGTAAGAACAACCGTCTGCTGAGTTGGCACGTCATAAACCCAAAGTATGCAGAATTACGGGGTGCGCATTCACCAGAAGTACAAGGGTATTCATATATAACTTTGGTTCTCGATAATATGCCGCCATTGCCATACAGATTGTTCTTCATGACCAGGGAATAAGTACGGGGGTTGTAGAATATAGTTACTATTGATATATCGTAATCACCCACAGGTTATGTAGGAGTTATTTTATCTGTTTCTCATCTTGGTGGAGAGAGTAAAGCATTAAACTCGATTTGACGGTTTCCGTCCAGGAATTTTTTTCAGGGGGTATAATGGGTTATACACCATGAACCACTTCTTATGTGGTCCGAAATGCGACTGGGAGAGGACCTTGGTGAAGTCCTCGCTCCCATCATGACAAAATGTATACCATTTGATATACTAAAATACAAGAGACAAAAACAATAACACACAATAAAAGTGAAACAAAAAGGTAACATGAGAAACACAAAAAGGGGTCAGGAGACAAAAACGGTGCCGGATCAAGTGTCCCATGTGAAGGAATAGTCACGCGTGCAAATGGGTAATCATGACGAAATGTGTACCATTTGATATACTAAAATGCAGAGAAATACACCAAGAGTGGGACAAAATGACATACAATAAAAGTGAAACAAAAAAGGTAACATGAGAACACAGGAAGGTAACATGGGGCAAGAACAATAACATACAATAAAAACGAAACAAAAAGATAACATGAGAAACACAACAACCACGGTGGCGGACCAAAGGTCCCATGTAGAGAGATAAGTGGTCACACGTGCAAATAGGTATATATCATGTGATCCCGTATGGAATAGATTTACACAGAAGAGCAATGTGAACAGGTCAAACATCGATTTTTCAACTAACTGGACGAGGAAAAAGTAATGTGGTAACGGAAATAGGAAAGTGACAGTTGACTGGGAAGGAACTGGGTTAAATGTCACACAAATGTGTGACCAAATGTCATGGGGCAAGAACAATAACATACAGTAAAAATGAAACAAAAAGATAACATGAGAAACACAACAACCACAGTGGCAGACCAAAGGTCCCATGTGGAGAGATAAGTGGTCACACGTGCAAATAGGTATATATCATGTGATCCCGTATGGAATAGATTTACACAGAAGAGCAATGTGAACAGGTCAAACATCGATTTTTCAACTAACTGGACGAGGAAAAAGTAATGTGGTAACGGAAATAGGAAAGTGACAGTTGACTGGGAAGGAACTGGGTTAAATGTCACACAAATGTGTGACCAAATGTCATGGGGCAAGAACAATAACATACAGTAAAAATGAAACAAAAAGATAACATGAGAAACACAACAACCACAGTGGCAGACCAAAGGTCCCATGTGGAGAGATAAGTGGTCACACGTGCAAATAGGTATATATCATGTGATCCCGTATGGAATAGATTTACACAGAAGAGCAATGTGAACAGGTCAAACATCGATTTTTCAACTAACTGGACGAGGAAAAAGTAATGTGGTAACGGAAATAGGAAAGTGGTATTTGACTGGGTCAAATGTCACACAAATGTGTGACCAAATGTCACACAAAGCTAAGCAAAACATGAAGCGAAATGGTAACTGGGACCTGGGTAAAAAACAACTAAAACAGAGTAAAATACATTAACGAAATAAAACATAGTGACGAATAAACATGAAAAGGTCTGTTGAACTGAAAAACATGGAAAGTGTCTGATGGGGAACCGGAAGAGTGGGAACCGAGTGATCCCCGAGAACCTACTTGAAAAAGAAGAGAAAGAGAGCGGAAAAGAAAAAGGGAAAACCAGAAAAATGGGGGATAGGAAAAAAATATAACACATTCTTGAAAACATATACAAATACAAAATACTAGATATCATTAATCCAATATCAAGTCCGTACTATGGTCGTGTTGAATAGTCCTGCTCCTAGTCCCTAGTAGATTGGATTGATGTCAATGATCCTATTTATGCAGTTGTCCTTGGTCTCTCATGCTTCTAAAAATAATTAATCTTTTCTTTTTGTTGCTGTCTCTGTGTATTGTCTTGGCTGCGTCCCAGTCGATGGTGTGTTGGTGATCTGATGTTTGGTTGTATATGGCAGTTTTTGGGTCTTATAGTCTCAATACTCGTTGGTGTTCTGCTATCCTTGTCGCCATTTTCTTCTGCGTTTCCCCTATGTGTTCTGTGTCACAATCAGAGCACCCTAACGGTAAACTACTCCGACCTGCTGTGTATTTTCACTACCTTTCACTTTAGTGAGGATTCTCAGTAATGTGTTTCAGGGTTTGTGGGTCGCTTGTATTCCGTTGTTTCGTAGTACTCTGGTCGTTGCTTCAGAAGCGCGTGGACTTAGAGATGTCATTTATATATATATATATATATATATATATATATATATATATATATATATATATACATATATATATATATATATATACATATTCATATATATATATATATATATATATATATACTCGTATATATATAATGTATATATACATATATATATATATGTATATATATATATATATATATATATAATATATACTCGTATATATATAATGTATATATACATACATATATATATATATATATACATATATATATACATATATATATACATATATATAT
>NC_134798.1:33819069-33821569 GCF_046742065.1 Oratosquilla oratoria
TATTTTCTTATATTCATTATTACTCTGAACACCAAGATAAAGTAAAAAAAAATCTGTATTTTCTTCTATGTTCTTACGTGCCTTGCGGATATGCAGCCCGGAATTCATTGATGAGGAATTTGAGTCGATTGTTAACCTAGGTTTAGGATTAAAGTACCCTAGAACATTTTTAGATAACGCTCTCTCTTTGGCGAAAAAAACTTTTCATAGGAATCAACCCCCTCCCCTTTTTGACATTAAGAATCTTTTAGTATTACCTTACAGTAACAATCTTTCTCAAGTTCCTCATCTACTTAAAACATGGAATGTTAAAGTAGCGTTTAATAACCCATGCACTTCTGAGAAATTAATAATAAAAAAAAATTCTCCCGCTGATTCTGATGGTTGCATATACAAAATCCCTTGCAGAGATTGTGAAAAGTATTACATTGGACAAACGGGCAAAGAACTATCAACTAGAATTAAACAACATAAATATAGTGTTAGAACAGCACAAGAATCCAATGCTCTATTTGTTCACATGAAAGACTTCAATCATTGTATTAATTGGACTAATGCTTCCTCTATCATTTCTTGTAATTCATTTGTCAATAGAAACATAATAGAAAGTAGTATTATAAAAAATTCTGAAGGTTTTACTCTTAATATCAGTAATGGCATTTATAAATTAGATAAATTCATCATTAACAAAATTTGTAATCAGGTTGTATGTGACTAAAATTAATTTGGTGAATTGTGCTGTTCTCTAGATTTCTTTTTCTTTGATGACTTTGTGTACCAAGACTTATTTTTATTTCATATGTGACTTTTTGTGCTTCACCGGTTCCTTTCCTAGTGTAATATTTCGTGTCATCTTGTGCTATGCCAGTTCCTTTCCTAGTGTTTAATTTTGTGACATCTCACATTTGCCTGTTCCTTTCCTAGTGTATAATCTTGTTATTTTTAAACCTCTTTGTAACACAACTTTTTCTTTATTCCCCTGAAGATGTGAATTACACGAAAGCGCTTGGGATATACTGTTTTCTTCCGATTTCCTTAGTGGTTACCAGCAAAAAAAAAAAAAAAAAAAAAAAAAATATATATATATATATATATATATACAGTGCTCGACAAGGATGTACGAATGGTTAGCGAGAATGAGTGATGAAGAGTGTTGAGGACTGTTTTTGCTGAAATGCACAATTCTATATAAAAAATAGCATATGGTTGCATTATTTGACCTGTTTTCTTTAAAATGTGTGACTTCCATGTAATTTGATCAAAGAGAAGTTACGTCTTTATCCTCTAAAAAATTACCAACCACATACCGTCCGACATACTAATTGCCGACCTCAACCAAACAATGACGGTTTTTACTCAAATGCACAATTTTATACATATAAAAAATAGCATATGGTTGCATTATATGACCTATTTTCTTTAAAATGTGTGATTTCCACGTAATTTGATCAAAGAGAAGTAACGTTTTTATCCTCTGCAAAATTACCGACAACAGCTATGAATATCGTCCGGTTTTGCTGAAATGCACGAATTTATATAAAAAATTAGCATATGGTTGCATTATATGACCTATTTTCTTTAAAATGTGTGATTTTCATGCAATTTTATCAAAGAAAAGTTACATTTTTATCCTCTGCAAAATTGCCGACCGACTCGCTCATAGTCGACCAAACTCGAACAAGAACGGTTTTTGCTGAAATGCACGATTTTACATAATTTTTTTTTAGCATATGGTTGCATTATTTGACCTATTTTCTATAAAATGTGTGATTTCCATGCAATTTGATAAAAGAAAAATTACGTTTTTATCCTCTGCAAGATTACCGACAACAGCTATGAATACTGTCCACTCACTAATAGCCGACTAAACTCGAACAAGGACGGTTTTTGCCGAAATGCACGATTTTATATAAAAAGATAGCATATGATTGCATTATTTGACCTATTTTCTTTAAAATGCGTGATTTTTATGTATTCAACAAGAAGACTAAAGATTGCATGATATACTCAAATATTCCTTCAGTAATAAGACTTGTTTCACACTGATGATATTCCTGTACACATGGGAAATTTCACCAGTCTGACACTGGTGATACTAATGAAATGGAAGTATACTATGAATCGCCAATAAATGACGATCCCAAACTCTTCAACCAAGTCAGGCTTAATGACTGGGTTGGAAACCTTAACCTTCAAAAAATAAATAAATAAATGAATAAATAAATAAATAAGTAAATAAAAAAATAAATAAATAAATAAAAAAAAAAATAATAAAAAAATAAATAAATAAATAAATAAATAAATAAATAAATAAATAAATAAATAAATAAATGAATAAATGAATAAAAAAAAAAAAAAAGTGCACAGTTACTTGACTCTAGACTGAAGGAACACAGGCTCCTAGCTCCGGGAACAACATACACTTGGTACCGTCACCATGAAGTGAATTCACTCAGTTCTTTGAGAAAAAGAATTCTTTAGTTTTCTGTTCAAATATTTC
>NC_134798.1:33861569-33864069 GCF_046742065.1 Oratosquilla oratoria
AAATACAAACATGAGACATAACACCACAAACGCCAATACGAGACAAAACGCCACTCGTCCATCTACGAGAAAAAACGCCATAACCAAAAGCATGCCACATTCCGCCACAACACAAACCCGGAGGCTCCCTAGAGCACGTGACATTTCGTCCCTGCCCGTAATACCAGGTGACCTCCCCCAGTGATTAGCAAGTGTAGGAACTCTAGTATAAAACTTAGATCTTTACTAGAATCTTCGGATTAATTCTTATCCCTATAGCTACTGAAGAAGGGTCTTGAACCCGAAATCGCGATCTAGCTAGTATGACTACATACAGCCAAGTCATAAATTTCCTTCCTAAGGAAAACAAATCCTTAATAAGGTATATGGAAAATACCTTTAAGAAAATTATTAATGCACAACTAGCCATCACTTTTAATGAAACATACATTAGAGAAAAACTCCTGCCCAAATACACTGACAATATATATATATGTATATATATACGTACATATATATATATATATATATATATATATATATATATATCTATCTATCTATCTATATCTGAATCTATCTATCTATCTATATATATATATATATATATATATATATATATATATATATATGTATATCGAGAGAGAAACAGAGAGAAGGAAAAAGTGAAAAAGAGAATTGGTACAACAGAAAACAAGATGGGCTTTGGGAGTCACGGGACACCCACGATCTCGAATGGCATCTCCGTAGGTCCGGGGTTGAATCTAAACGACTACAATTGATTGTCATTCACCCTGGTTCTACGAATACATGAGGCAAAGGTGACGTCTTGTTGTATTCCTTGAACTAGAAGATGTGAGGCAAGAATAATATTTCAATAAAAAAAGATAATAATAGTAATTAGGGAGAAAAGGAAAGGAAGAAGATATAATGTTGAAGTAATCGTGAGTTAAAGAAAGAAACTAGAGGACCGTGCCTCACTGTCTAGCTGCAGATGGACTAAACATCAGGCGTTTGCTTATACCTGAGAAAGGAGTTTAAGAAGAACTGGAAAGATATGAGAGGAAAAGATAGGGGAGATAAAAGGAGATGTGGACAAGGACACGTGAAAAAGGTGACGATAAGAGAACACTGAGCTGAAGGCTAAACTTGGGCCAGAAATGCTGGAGAGAAGGGAATTCATGGGAAAAGAGGTTGTGAAATTTTCAAAAGGGGCAAGAAAGAAAGAAAGGAAGAAAAATAAGAAAAAAGGAAAGAAGAGAAGGGATAGAAAGAAGGAAAGAAAGGAGGAAAGAACTAAAGAAAGAAAGTAGAAAGAAAGAAAGAAAGAAAGAGGGAGAAAAGAGAAGAAAGAAAGAAAGGAAAAAGAAAGAAAGAAAGAAAGAAAGATAAAAAGAGAAAAAAAAGAAAAAAGAGAAAAAGAGAAAAAGAGAAAAAGAAATAGAAAGAAAGAAGGTAGAAATAGGGAAAGAGAAAATGAAAGAAAGACAAGAAAAAGAAGGAGAAAAAGAAACACAGGAGCAAATAAAGAAAATAAGAAAGAAGGAAGGAAAGAGAGACAGAAAGACAAGCAGAAAGAAAGAGAAAGAGAAAATAAGAGGGAAGGAAAAAAGAAAGATATGAAAGAAAGAATGCAGATGAATAATGAAAATAATGAAAATAAAGATAGATGAACATAAAAGAAAAGAAAAAGAGAAAACGAGGATAGAAGGAAAGGGAATTTAGAAATATACATTAAGTAAGAAATAGGAAAGACAAAACACAAACAAACAGAAAACAAACAAACAAACAAACAAGCAAACAAACATACAAGCAATAGATGATAAAGTATCCTCGGAAATAGAGAGAGAGAGAGAGAGAGAGAGAGAGAGAGAGAGAGAGAGAGAGAGAGAGAGAGAGATTATTATAACTATAGTTGCTGTTACTGTTATTGCTCTCATGACTACCAATTCTTTTATGACCAATACTAAATAGGATAAATAACAAGACACAATTCACGAGGCAGCCGGGTTCTTAAAAAAAAAAAAAAAAAAAAAAGAGGAAAGAGAGGAAGAGAAAAGAGTACAAACGAAAGAAGAGGTGGGGAGAGGGACGATGGGTAAAGGAGGAAGTAGGAAACCCAGGAAGTGGATATGAGGGCGAAGAGGAGGAAGAAAAGACGTGGAGGAGAAAAAGTTATGAGGGAGGAAGAGATATGGAGACAGGGGAAGAGCCCTAATCTTGAGAGGAGAGGAGGAGGTGGGGGGTAGTGAGGGAGGAGGGGGAGGAGAAGGAGGAAGAGTAGGACGATGACGATGAGGAGGAAGAATAGGAGGAGGAGGAGGAAGAGGAGGAGGAGGGGGAGGAGGAGGGGGAGGAGGAGGGGGAGGAGAAGGAGGAAGAGTAGGACGATGACGATGAGGAGGAAGAAGAGGAGGAGGAGGAGGAAGAGGAGGAGGAGGAGGAGGAGGAGGGCGATAAAGGCGAGGTAAGATAGATAAGGGGAATGGGAAAGAAATGAAGGAAGTAGAGAAGGATGTAGAGG
>NC_134798.1:33869069-33889069 GCF_046742065.1 Oratosquilla oratoria
CTGGTATGGGAAGATAAAGTAACACTTGATCTCCTGGAGAGAAAGTTCTAAGTTTAGAATTTTTATCATACCGACCTTTCATTACTCGTTGAGCATTCGTCAAGTTCTCTCTTGCCAACTTCCAAGCTTCTAACAACTTCTCGGTGACCTGGGACACGTATTTCAAAGAAGGAACTGGTGGTTCTTCTTTCATCCATTGTTCATGAAGTATCTTTAGGGGACCACGGACTTCATGACCGAAGACTAATTCTGACGGGCTGAATCCAAGGCTTTCTTGAATTGTTGTTCGGGTGGCGAACAACAAAAAGGGGAGTCCGTCTTCCCAATTTCGAGTGTTCTCAGCACAGAAGATTCTTAACATTGTCTTGAGCGTTTGGTGAAAGCGCTCTAGAGCACCTTGTGATTGAAGATGATAGGCGGAGGAAGTTACATGATTTATACCTAGTGTTATAAGAGTTTCTCTAAACTTGTTGGAAAGAAAATTACTTCCTTGATCACTTTGAATGTTCTTAGGAAATCCTACCATAGTGAAATATTTCAACATTTCTCTGATTATGTTTTGAGCTTTAATATTTTTCAAAGGAATGGCTTCTGGAAAACGAGTGCTCATACACATGATTGTGAGAATGTACTGATTTCCTTTACTTGAAGGAGGTAAAGGTCCTACACAGTCAATAAGAACTTTTTTAAATGGCTCTTCCATTACAGGAATGGGATGGAGTGGAGCTTCTACAATTTTCTGGTTGGGCTTACCTACAAGTTGACATGTATGACATGTTTTACAATATTGGGCAACATCTTTGACAACCGTGGGCCAATGGAAATGTTGGGTTATGTTGAACAAGGTCTTTCTTACCCCTAAGTGACCTGCTAAGGGAGTATCATGAGCCAATCGTAGAACATTATTCCTGAAACCAAGAGGGAGGACTATTTGATTCCTTACTTGCCATGGCTGGTCAGCGGTTGCGGTGGATGCTCTCCATTTTCGCATTAGGACTCCGTTTTCTATATAGAAACCTCGTGACATATTTTCAACTTCTTCTGGAGATGAAAGAATCTCGTACAAATTTTTAAGAGAATGATCTGACTTCTGTTCTTTGATTAATTCTGCTCTAGATAGAGAAACTGGTGAAGAAGAAGATGGGTCAGTTTGGGAGAATAGGGATTCTAAATTATAGGTCTCCTCTTCAGATTTCTTGTACTGAGATCTGGTTACAGCACAAGCGGGAAACAACTGTAAGTTATCTGAAGGTTCTACTGAGGTCTTAGGGTTATTTGTTATTAAGGGAGAAATGACTTTGCTTCCAGCGATGTCATTGGCCAACAATAAGGATATTCCTACTATGGGAAGAGAGTCTACTACTGCTACTTTAACCATTCCGGTTGTTAAATCAGACCGCAAGAAAACATTATGTAATGGACATTTTATAATTCCTCCAACTCCTTCTATCAATATATCATAACCTGTATATGACTCACCCAGATTCTGCAAGACAGAATTTAAAATCAGACTTTGCTTTGCTCCTGTGTCTCGGAGTATGGAAATAGGATATTGTTGTGAACTACTACTATGAGATATAGTTCCTGAAGATACAAATGGTTTGAAACAAGGATCATGATCTGATGAGGGGGGTTCTACATTACTTGACAATACCGGCTTCTTTGGTAGTGTATCCTGAATAGAGGATTTTGAATCGTCTGATTTTATATTACTTACAAGAGTTGGTGTCTTATTGGAGAATGAGGGTGTCAGTCTCTTTCTGCAATTAGAAATGTGATGGCCAACCTGTTTACAATATGAACAAGTTACAGGGGATTAGTCTTAAACCTTTCCATTCTTTGCCAAGGTTGGTTTGGAGGATATTGATTGAAATCAGACCTGTAACTGAAATGTGATGGGCTAGACTGATTTTCAAAGCGTTTCTTTGGGGACCAAGGATCAGAGTATTTTGTTGAATCTGGAATATATGACTTTGACTTTTGGGATTCCATTTGTCTTGACTTAGGTTTATGATTTAGTGTGAACTCATCAGCCAATACAGCAGCTTTAGTTAAAGTTTCAGGAACATGATCATCTATAAAAATCCTAAGATCTGTCTCTAAGGTATTCTTAAACTGTTCCAACAAAATAAACTGTTTAAGTCTATCTAAGGTGTCCGTTTCACTAGCCAAACACCACCTATTGAATAACCTCTCTTGTTGAGCCGCATATTCTACGTATGTTAACTGAGGTGTCTTCCTATAATTACGGAATTTCTGTCTATAGGCCTCTGGTATTAGTTCATAAGCTTTTAAAATACAAGCTTTCATATTATCATACTCGCTTTCTGCTTCTGAAAGAGAAGTATAAATTTGCTGAGCCTTACCCTTAAATTGTGTTTGAATGATTAATGGCCAATTTTCTTTAGGGATTTGTAATTGTTGCGCCAATTTTTCCCACTGAAGAAAGAAAATTTCTGGCTCTCCTTCTGAAAATTGGGGTAGAAGTTTTACATACTTGGAAATATCTATATGACCTTCCTGAACTACGGGTTGTCTATCAACAATCCTAGCTTCTACTTCTGTCTTCTTTAATTCTAACTCTACTTGTTTCACTTTAGCTTCCTCTTCTCTAGCTTTAAATTCTGCCAATTTGATTTTAGTTTCCTCTTCTCTAGCTCTAAATTCTGCCTCAATTTGCATTTGTTTCAGTTTAGTTTCCTCCTCTTTAGCTTTAAATTCTGCCTCAATTTGCATTTGTTTCAGTTTAGCTTCCTCCTCAATTTCTACTCTCCTGACCTTTAATTCAATCTCTTTAATCTTAAGTTCGGTTAGTCGTGCCTCTATTTCTAACCTATTTGAAGGAATTTGTATAGCTGTAATCTCTTCTGGAGATAAGATCTCATCTTCGATCAGATTTTCAACGAGTTCCTGAAGTATTTTTTTCTTTCGCAAACTTGTATCAATGTCTACTCCAAAGTGCTTGCCTATTTCTATCAAAGTGTCTTTAGTTTGTTTCTTTAAGAAACTTACCTTGGGATTTTGAACGAATTCTTGAACTATATCATCCATCTCTATAAGAATGTGTTAAATACCTGATCCAATATCCTTGGCAAGGGTCGCCACTTTGTTACGGGCTGCTGGTATGTGAAGAGACGTTACGTATAACGTCTAAGTGCTTAAGAACCAGCGCACTTCTAGAAGCCACTGTAGGACTGAACTATCTGGTCAGGGCCTAGATAATTCGTAAGACTAGAAGTAAAGGTAACAAAGAAGATTCCAGGAAAGGAATATTAAACTAGCGATAAAACTAGTAAACGAAATTATTAATGGAAAATATTTACAGGCAATCAACACAAAAGAGAATGGGCAGTAGGGTCAATGGGACCGTTACATGATTATAAGAATATGGAAATTATCGTTCAAATAAGAAACAAGATAAGTATACAATATGGTACTATCTAAGTACAAAGAGATCAGGAACATGCATCAAAATAAGTAATAAGTACAAATATAAGTAAAGTAATGCAATGTATATCAGACACGTAATGTAGGCAAAAGGGTGATCACTTCACACCAATCGTCTCATGAATCTAAACCTTCTAGTTTTTATCAAGAGATCAATATGTGGGAATATGACAAGGAGTCAGCGAGTTCCACCGCTTATATACCATTGGACCGGAAGCCGGATACTTCCGGTTAAGGGTGCGGGTGAGGAGGAGGGTAAGTTAACACGTCAACATGGGTAGTTTTAGGACCCTCGACTCGCTTGAACAATCTATTTATTTAGTAACTGTCAAATCTGTGCGCTCCGAACTATTCAGGATTTCGCTTGTCTGTTTGTTCTACAAGAGTGCGCACCTCACCGCACGTAGGCAAGATTACATATAGTGGACGGGCGTTACTGCTTAACATTGTTACAATACATACATAGACAAGAAATATGAACATAGTTATGTAATACAAAGGAACACAATTCTATAACATAATTACACATATGACGTAATATCTAATATTACGTTACAAAGGGGTGGGAGTGGTTTCTATGCCTTTATTGTTTGGTTACCTCCTGTGTAAGGGGGAAGAAAGCCTTTGATATATGTATGTATATATATGGATATGTACATATTTCTATATATACATATATGTATATATATGCATATATATATTATATATATATATATATATATATATATATGTGTGTGTGTGTGTGTGTGTGTGTGTGTGTGTGTGTGTGTGTGTGTGTGTGTGTGTGTGCGTGTGTGTGTGTGTCACAACTCACCTAGTGGCCAGACTCATTACAAAAAAAGAAAAAAAAAAGGCCGTTCACAGCTCGCATGAGTGACAGTTCAGGCAGGATAATTAAAGTCTTCGTCAAAATTAATTATTCTTTACAATAGTAGAATAGACACAAACAGCATAAATGGGTGTAGAATAAGAAAAATGTAGTGATGTACATTAAGCATAGAAAATTTAAACACATATATGTTTCATGAATCATAAATGAGTACTTCAACAATTACCAGTTTGTTTCAGTTGCGTATTGTAATCGTATAAGCCCAAAGTATTCTGTTTTGCAATGGTTTTGTTCATTGTAGGATTTGTCGCTGTGTTTTCTTTGGTTTATTTTATTTTATTATGTATTGGCTTTGGGTGACTGTCTGTGAGTCTTAAGCCACGTCCACACGGTCGAGCACTGTCCGCCGGGCACGAGGGCTTTGCTCGACGACGGCCAATTTCATCGGGCAAACCATCAAACTGTCCGTTCCCGGCGCCATTTGCGGGCAGTGGATGGAGGGCTGACATCCCTGCCAAACGCACGAGGTGAGGTGCGAGCAAAGTTAACAAACCCGCTCAGTACAGACCGAAGTTACCTTACTACCATGTCCGCACCTAGTACTAGTGTGCACTGGTCTCGACAAGACGTGCTATTGGTGCTATGCTTTTCCTCATATTTGTCTCTTGCCTTTGTATATATGGCTCCACTTTCGAAAGGAGAACAGAAAAGCTGCTTATTTTCATTCTCATGTAACTGCAAAACAAGTGCTCATTTTCATCCTGCAATTCACGTAGGATTGTCACTGAGCTTCCCATTAAATCACGTCTTTGTAACCACTCCCGGCATCAGGCATGTCTCCGTGATTTCTTGTTTTTCTTTTTAATGCAGGCAGCAATTATAATGCTGTAAAGTGCTACCTTCTTTCAAGTATGGCGGGAACCATGGTTATCGTACCGCACTGAATCACTCCCTCCCAACCTCTGCTTGTGGCCAACTAACCTCCAACCACCATCGTCAGCCGTGTGGACACTTTGCAGGCAGAATCTGCGGACTTTGCCCGGGAAGGGCAAAGTATGCTAGGCACAGCTCGACCGTGTGGACGCGGCATTACGTGGGGTGGAAGGAGTTGAGGGTTGAAATATTCTGAGCTGTGCATTTCATTAGGTGTGATCGTCTGAGGTAGTTTAAAGTTAATGTGATATTCAGTTGTTATATATGGGTTAATAAGAATTATTTGAGTATATGATGGCAGGGTTGATAATATGTTTAGTGTCTATTAGTATTGTTGTTTGTACCTGAGATGTGTATTGCCCTTAATATTTTATAGAATGAGTTTGAAAAATATCTTGCAAATATATTGTGTCAAAAGTGCATTATATTTTTGGGAGTTGATAAATGTATGTTTACATAATGTTTGGTATTATATATAGAATATTATCTCTATTTTTGTAGTATTTGTTTGTATATTTATATTTAGTTGTTGGCTGAGTGTACAGATATTTTGGTGGATCTATGTAGATTTGAAGATTTGGTTGTGTATTACTTACTTTACGTCTTATGAATGTCGAATTTGTTGATTGTTTTAGTTATGTTGATTTGAAGAATTGGTAGTGCATTATGTGAGTATTTATCACTTTATGTCTTAGTGTGTGGATTCTGTTTAATGCATTAGTTAATAATTGTTTCTCTCATATGTGTATGTACTTACTAGCTTGTTTATATTATTGATATATTTGTTTGTTTATATTATTGATATATTTGTATATACCTATTAGTGCTTATACCTATTAGTGTATATACCTACTGGTACATATGTGTAATTATTCTTACATTATCTATTAGTTTTTGGATATCTTAGGAGTGTGATTATGTGTGAAAATTGGCATTTGAGTACGTGATGAAGACTGGAGAGTAGTGCTGCTTGGATAGTTTGGATAGCACTGTGGGTAGCTGGAGATTGACGGTGCTTTCAAGGGGTGGGCGGTAGCTGGGTATCATATTTTGCTGATTGTTTTGCTGACTTGTGTCACGGGCGTATGGAGGGGGTGGAGCGGGCGGAGGTGGTTGGGGTGGTCCTTGCTGTGATGCACGGCGTGGAGGGTGTGGGTGGATGGTCGAAGTAGGTACGGTGTTGAGGTCACTCACAGCGGCTACGCTCGACCGAAGCGATAGCGTGGAGGGTCGAGGTGTAGGGTCGAGGTGGGTAGTGTTGAGGTTACTCACCGCGGCTATGCTCGACCGACGTGATATCGTGGAGGGTCGAGGTGGAGGGTCGAGGTCCGCCTCTGGCCGACGCGAGGTTCCTGGCAGACTCCGTACGTGAAGGACTAAATAGATTAAGGGAAATTAGTAGATGGTTATATTTGATACTCACGGGAGTGGAGTGTTTTAGTTTTGGTGGAATAGAAAGAGGTATTGCGAGAGTGCTTCGCAATGAGTTTGGTTACGTTGCCTGTCTTACGAGGTTTGACGGGGGATGGAGTGGGTAGAAATGCAATGGTTGTTTGGAGGGGAACGGTGTTGAGGGGCGGGGTGTATAGGGAGGTGATCGAATGGGAGGAGGTGGTTGGTTGGCTCAAAGTAGGTGCGAGTGGGCTGACTGAAGTCCTGTGGGTAGTTGCCTCGATTTTGGAGGCTTGATTGAAGTCTTGAAGTCAGTGTGTTGGGCTTGATTGGTACTTGGTTTTGATGCGTTGTTCTGGGGGTTCCTGTGACTTGATTTGGAGTTTGATATGGTGCTGCGTTGAGTTAATTGAAGTCTTGAACGTTGCGTTGCTGGGAATCACTGCTCTGGGCTGACAACTCTAGTCGTGTAACTGATGGATGATTACTCAGACACGCTACGGAGGGGTAGTGTGGTGAGCCTTGTAGTTGGGTGGTTTCTTCTACTCAGACACTCTACGGGTGGGTGAGGAGTCGAGGACAGGCGGTGTCTCCTACTCAGACAGTGGTCCTTAGACAGCGGTCTCTCTTCTGATTGGTAGCAAACTGCCACCAGGTGGTTTGAAATCGAGTGCCTTATCGATTTCACCACCGACTCTCTTCAAGGTGGCTACAACTGCAGGTTACACCTGTGAGGTCGGCAGACGTTTCTAGTAGGCGACAAACTTGGTCAGGCGATGACGGCAGTCAAGTTCTGGGGGGGGGGGTGAGCTGGCAGACGGTAGACGTTCTGGCAATCGGGCTGGTGGGTAGGCAAACAGGTAGACGGTAGACGACTGACGACAGACGGCAGACGGGCTGGTGTGGCAGGCGTCAGACCTGGTAGACGTGGCTTTTCGTGAACAGTTGACGGCAGACGGGTGTGGTAGTCATGTCAATGGCGAGCGGCTTGGCAGGCGACGACGGTTTTAGTCGAATTTCTTCTTCGGGGGCGCGGGACCACAGCTTGTTGCCATTATGTAGAAGGTTGGGGCTACACAATGAGCTTAGCGAATTCAGATAAACCTTCTACGGCTTTCTTGGTTTATTGGCAGCATGAAGCTGATACTTTAGGGTCTGTACGGAGCGCCCCTACGGACCAGAATCACACATAATTTTGTCTGTGGTAGATGAAATCTCTGTTCATAGCAAAATGATGATACTTTATTATACTGCGACTGTCCCTGTTTATATGGGGCACCCCTACAGACCAGAGCCACACATCATTTTGTCTGTGGTAGATGAAATCTCTGTTCATAGAGACATGATGATATTTTATTACACTGCGACTGTCCTTCCATTATGATGTCCCCCGACTCTTGTTACTGGCCTGTATAATTTCTTTGAATATTATTTTTTCTTTCTCATTTTGCCGAACTCTGTGGGGAAAAGAATACTGCCACCAAGTCTTTCCACTCGAGTCTTATGATACGACAAAAACGAGACGGGGATAGGGCTAGGCATCATTCTCTCTGTAGCCCCAAAGGGGACATTCCTAAAAGAAAAAAGTATAGGCATAAGAGGTCTGGGAGGAGTTTTCCAACCAGCACCCTAAAGTGGATGTGATACAGACGAGAATAAAAGGAAAGAGATAGGCAGTATGTTTGTAAGAAGAAAGATGGGTGTGTTGGCACTGAGTGAAACTAAGTTGAAAGGGAGGGGGAGTTTGAGTTTGGGATTGTAGTTGGGAAGGGCTCAGGATTGAAGAGAGGACGAGAGAGAGGTGTGGATATACTAGTAAGTGAAGAGATAGGTAAGCGTGTAGTGGAGTAGAAGGAGGTTTCTTTATGGCTTATGTGGATAAAGGTGAAACTAGGAAGAGAGATGTGGGTTTTTGTAAGTGGATATGGGCCTACTAGTGAGAAGAGTGTAGAGGAAAGGGAGGCCTTTTGGATAGATTTAAATGAATGCATAGAGGGATTAGGGAGAAATGCGCGTATGACGCGCACACACGTACAGTGGGTAATAATAAACACACAATTAAACATTATGAACACACGCACATTAATACAAATTAAATGAAAATAATTAATATTTTTTCTTTTTTATATGATTAAAGCAATGCTAAACTATTTTTTTTTCTTTTCATTTTTTTTTTGGGGGGGGTTCAATATAATTTCTTTTTATTAAAGCAATGCTAAACTATTCTTTCTTTCCTTTTCATTTATTCTTTTATTTTTTCTTTTTTTTTTGGGGGGGGGGGTCAATATAATTTTTTAGCATAATTTTTCACTTTCATGTCTGGTCCTTTTGGCCTCACCTTCATAACCTTCACTGCGTGGTCGCTTTAAGAGAAAACGATCAAGAGGGGTCTGTTGCTGTCTCTTTTTTAATATGTTGCAAAAGTGTGAAAGGCACGATTCATTAAATAAGGCACATCCTCTCCCTGTGGACAATTTCTCAGGGTGCTTTTTCTCTACAAAATAAGATACTTCTTGCCAATTGTCAAGGATATCACAAAATTCACGTGAAGTTAGCACCTCCTCCTGCTCGACCTTCTCCTTACTGCCGAGTTCCAGCATCACCTCCGAGTGGGTCATCTCCTGTAACTCCTTCAGCTCTTCCGTCGTGAGTTCTTCAGCACCCTCCTCAGCAACATCAGCAACATCTGCTTCGTCTACCTATAGCCCGTGGAACGACCAATGAGCATGATCTCCTCCTCAACAGGTGGTTCTGGTGGCTGTTAAGAACATAAGAACATAAGAACATAAGAAATAAAGGAGACTGCAAAAGACCATAAGGGCTACACTAGGCAGCTCCGTATCCATCACCACCTGTCATCCCCATCCATAAAGCTGTCTAATCGTTTTTTTAAAACAACTGATAGTTTCAGCGCTTACTACATGGTTACTAAGTTTATTCCATTTGTCGACCACCCTATTAGTAAACCAATTCTTGCCTATTTCCTTCTTAAATCTAAATTTGTGCAATTTATACCCATTACTGCGAGTCCTGCCCTGTTGTTTTATTATGATGACCTTGTTTGCATCACCCTTGTTATAGCCTTTGATCCACTTGAACACTTCTATTAGATCACCCCGCACTCTGCGTCTTTCCAGAGAGTGTAAGTTTAGGTGCCTAAGCCTCTCTTCGTAAGGCAAATTTCCGAGTCCTTGTATCATTTTGGTCATTCTTCTCTGTACTGATTCTAGTGAATTTACGTCCATTCTGTAGGACGGAGACCAAAACTGTACCGCATAGTCAAGGATGGGTCTAACTATCGCTAGATAGAGTTTAATAATTACCTCTGCACTTCTATTCGTTACCGTCCTAGCAATGAAGCCTAATGCTCTGTTAGCTTTATTTCTGGCGCTAATACACTGCTTCCTGGTTTTAAGGTCCGGACTCACCAGAACTTCCAAGTCCCTCTCGCACTCAGATTTTTCTAAAAACGTGTTATCTAAGTTGCATCTATTTTCGGGGTTGTGTAGCCCTACGTTTAACACGCTACACTTAGAGACATTGAAGTTCATTTGCCATTTCACCGACCATGTTAACAGCTTATTAAGGTCATCCTGCAGAATCTGGGCGTCGTCGTTCGAATCCCTCAAAGTCTTGCTCTGCAACAACACCAGGTCATAGCTTTTTCCTGGCAACCCCTTGGCAGGAGAGATCTGTAAGTCTTAGATTACGATGTTGTAATGGTCTTTCCAAAATTCACGTAATGTTTATCTTTACAGTCGCCGCTAGCGTTAGCGCAAAGGGTAAGAGTAAGCCTATCTTTCATAGGCTTGTGGCCAGGTAGGCTCTTTTCTTCCGCGGTGATAAACGTGCGCCTAAGCATTTTTTCCAAAACAGCCCAGTTTCATCGCAGTTGAAAACTTGCTGCGGTATGTATGCTTCTTGAGCTACAATAGATTCAAGAGTCTTTATGAAGTCTTCAGCTGCCTTCACATCTGCACCGGATGCTTCTCCATGCCTTATTGCAGAGTGAATGCCAGTTCATTTTTTTTTTTATTCAAACCATCTACGACTGCCTTTAAATTCCTCACTAACAGTACTTTCCGATGGTTCTCCATCCTTCTTACTGCATCACGTTTAAGGTCTTGGAAAACAGCAATAGCCCTTTCTGAGATTATTGTTTCCGTAACAGTCACCATCCAACTCCTCCTTAATCCATATCAAAAGTAGGCACTCTATCTCATTATGTAAGTCTATTCTAAGCTTCGAAATAATGGTGACGCCTTTGGAAGGCTACACCTTCTTTATTGCATCCTTCTGCTTAATGATCGTGGATCATATTCTTTGCCTAAGTCATTCACCCGCACACTACGCTCATGTTTTGCAATTATTTCATATATTACCTCCATCGATATAATTTTTCGGTTTGTTTTTTCTTTTCACTATCCTTGTCCTTATATTTGGGACCCATGGTTATTCACAAAAATCAAAATAATAATACACAAAACAGGCACAAACACGACGAACAAACAGCGAAGATGTAAACGAGAAGACAATACACGAGCTGAAGCGTCGGTAATAGTCGGGAGCCGAGCAAGGTCTAGCGTATCAAATTATCGCGCATCACCACATCATATCTCAAAATTTTCGTCGTATGTTCGGGGTAGAAAAAAAAAAAAATCCCAAATTTTTCGTATATTAGGGCGATACTATCTCAATATATAACTGTATATATATATATATATATATATATATATATCTATATATATATATATATATATATATGTACATACATATATGTATATATATATATGAATATATATATGAATATATATATGTATATATATATATACATATATATATACATATATAAATATATATATATATATATATATATATATATATATACATATATAAATATGTATATATATATTTATACTCTGAGGAAGTCCTTTAAGGACGAAACGTTAGTAATAAACTCCAACGGTTTTTTGGCGTTTACCTCATCACCCTTTCCACTCATTCCGTCATACATATTTCAACACACACACACACACACACACACACACACACACACACACACACACACACACACACACACACACACACACACACACACACACACACACACACACACACACACACACACACACACACACACACACACACACACACACACACACACACACACACACACACACACACACACACACACACACACACACACACACACACACACACACACACACACACACACATATATATATATATATATATATATATATATATATATATATATACTGTATATATGTGTGTATATATATATATATAGATACACACACACACACACACACACACACACACACACACACACACACACACACACACACACACACACACACACACACACATATATATATATATATATATATATATATATATATATATATATATATAAAGATGTCCTTTCTTTTTATTCCTTTTTTGTTGCTGTTTTTTTTCTTGTTATAGTCTTCTTCTTCACATTCTTCTTCTTTCTTTTTCTTCATATTTCTCTTATTCTCTTATTTTTTTCGGCTTTCTCGTCTGCTTCATCTTCGAGTTGTTATTTTCTTTTTCGAAACTTTTGCCCTCTCTTTGGAATTCTTCTCCTTCTCCCTTTTCTTCCTTTCTTTGAAAATCTCATCGCCAAGAGGAAATATGTCCGTGGCGCCCATAGATTCCATGAAGCTGTCGCCATAATTCTCCCCAACAAAGGAGTTCGATCCTAGGATCCGGATCGCCTTCTAGATCCTTCTGCTCCGGCGAGATTCCGAGGATCCTGAGTTGAGAGATAAAAAGGAGAGAGAGAGAGAGAGAGAGAGAGAGAGAGAGAGAGAGAGAGAGAGAGAGAGAGAGAGAGAGAGAGAGAGAGAGATGATGATGATGATGATGATGATGATGATGATGATGATGATGATGATGACGAACGACGACGATGACGACAACGACGACGACGATGATGATAATGATGGTGGTGATGATGTTGATGATAATGATTGTTACGTCCTTAGCGTGAATAGAATCCTGTGGTTGTGCTGTGTCAATCGTTTGCGTGAAAAAAGTCTCCTGTTTGTATTCTTTAAGGCACGACTTGCGTGAATATGATGTGTTTGTATTATCATTAATGTATGTTATAAATGAAGATCATAATATGTATGTTATAAAGTAAACCATTGCTCAATACCCGTCTGTAGGGGCGCGCTTCTAATACGCTTTTTCAGATGACGCCAAGCTCAGAAAAAAGTTACATAATTTGGCGCAAAAGTATGTTTTTCTTTCCCATTGGTAGAAGGTGGCTAAGCTACCTATTTTATATACGTTGCGGCATCCAGGAAACGTAATCACCGATTCCCGGGCTATATAAGGAGAACTAGAGAGAGACCAGAGAGAGACCCCGAACGGAGAGCCAAGTAGAAAGCGACGGTAGAAAAGAAAGAAGACACCCACGAGTCATCTGAATCTACATAGAAAAAATTCTACGTTCGTCGATTACAACAACTCAACTAAACAAGTTCTTTGGACCTCAAGTACTGAACCCGTGACTTGAAGATCGGACTAAACGACTTTCCATTGTTGCGACTTTTAGCAACCAGAACCAAGATTCGTCTACACCATAATGAAGACTTCATTTTGCCCACCTGTTCTTACGTGTTGCATACAAGCGCACACCTAGCTACTCTACCTGGTAATCAAGTACTCATATGAAATTCATGAAAAATATGTATGTTTAATATTTTTATCATTAATGTAAATTGCTATCTTTTCTTACTCTATGTTCATTTATGTTGTTTGTGTCTATTTTACTATCGTAAATGATAATTAATCTTAATGAAGAACCTTATTATCCTGCCCGAACTCTCTGTCACTCGTCCGAGCTGCGCACGGCCTTATCTTATCATCATATATATATATTTATATATATATATATATATATATATATATATATATATATATACACATATATATACATATATATACATATATATACATACATATATATATATATATATATATATATACATATATATTTCGTGTCGCAACTAGCCTGACCCATAAGTGGCTCATGGCATGAAACTTGGCGACCCTTCCCAGGGCGAAAAGAGAATTCAGGTAGTGATTAAACTACTCGTTGGAATTACACGTTTGTGGAAAAATCTTTTGAAAAGCAATTTGTGGAGAATCCCTCCATTAATATTTTAGAAGATGCTACTAAAGCTCAATTGATAAGCATTGTCATAGAATACGGTGTAACGTTATCTGCTAGGAGGAAAAATATATTTTTCAAGGATAAGTTAAACATTTAGTTGAAGAGGAGATATTAGATAGGGATGCCTTAAGTCATATTCATGTTGTTCAATAGACAGATACACAGATCATGTTAAGAATATTAGAGATAGAGATGGAGAAGGAAATACTAAAATTTGAGGCTACCACACAAATCGAAGTGGAAAGAATTGAGGCTGACAATTTAAAATTGAGTCTCACAAACTTAAAGTTGAGGCTGACAAAGAGATGGAATTAGCTCTCATCAAGGCTGGAATTAAACCCACCATTAAGAGGAAAACGGATTCTTTAGAGGTTTCTAAGTAAACTAGTCTCCTACCAAATGTTCTAAACCAATTAGGAGTAGATAGAAATTGTTGGAGTCTACTCTTCCAAACAAAGTTCATAGGTAGAGCTCAAAAGGTGTATGCACCTCTAAACGAAGCCGGCCGTGAATATGATAACGTAAAAGTGCAGGCTCTGGTGGCATAGGAACTTACTCCAGGGGCTCATAGGTTGAATTTTAGAAATTTCAAAAAGTCTTCCCAAGATACATACGTAGAATTAAATTCAAAAATGGCTAGGTATAGAGATAGGTTGCTGAAAGCAGCAAACAGACCAGTTGTTAAATTAAGAGAAGTAATATGACTAGGAGAAATTAAGAAACAACTTGATCAAGTTCTTAGGATTTATCTTGAGGGGACAAATCCTTCTGATCTAGCCAGAACTGCCAAAATGGCGGATGAATATAGACTTATTCATATAAAAAAAAAGACCTAAAACAAACAAAACTTACTATGACACCAAAACATCTCAGAACCAATACAACGCTCACACTCCTTTTAAAGGAGAAGTAAGGTCAGCAAGCAATAGAGAATTTAAAAGGTAGTTTCATGGTATCTATTATCAAACCTATCCCAGATATAGTTCCCAATCCGACTTGCAGATTTCGCCTCAAATTTGGATATAGTTTTTCTGAATGTAGTAAAAGGCCCAATAATCTAACTCGTTCTCCACCATACTTGTTTGAAATAATTCCCCCGGTCCAACTAGCTATTGTAGACCAGCTAGGACCAATTCATAGAATAAATCGTCCTCTCAAAGTATGTCCAAACCCGCTTCCTCATCACAAGTTAAGACGGAATCTTCATTTCCAGTCTTTCCCCACAATTTACCAACTAAACTGAAAACCGTACTAGACCCCCGATTTACTTTTTTTTTTGTGTGTGTGTGTGATGAAAGGGACCATATTTAATTTGTGTAATAGTGAGTCAAAACCCATCCCCGTCCTTAGAGATACAGGGGCTATTCAAATTCTCGTGTTGGCTGACACCTTACCCTCTGAGTCTTATTTGAATCAGGATGTCATTATAGACACCGTAGCAG
This sequence comes from Oratosquilla oratoria, assembly GCF_046742065.1. NCBI lineage: Eukaryota > Metazoa > Arthropoda > Malacostraca > Stomatopoda > Squillidae > Oratosquilla > Oratosquilla oratoria. The sequence continues at coordinate 33,884,341 of NC_134798.1, forward strand.
GAACTAGAAAACTCCCACTTTACAAAGTGTACTTAAAACATGACATAGTGAAGAGAGATTTAGTTGTAGCTGCAATTGATGAAATAACAGTAGTCAGCATTAAACTGCTATTGTCAGATGCCTAGCAGGTAGTAAGGTTAATTCTCCTATTGTCACTAAAACCCCAATTACTGATGAGACCTCACTTGAAGATCAATTTATTTATCCTGTATGTGCAACTAGGTCTCAAATCAGAAAACAAAGTGCTGTACACAGCGTCCACACTTTGCAAGGCAACAGAAACACAGATATTACACGTGCCAAGGGCATAAAATCCTTGGGTATTGATACACTCTTCCTGGAAAATTGTAATGCTACTTCCACTCCAAATACTTTCCTTTCGACTCTGACTAGTGAATCGTTAATTAAAGGCCAGAAAAGGATGAAAACCTTTTCTCCTCTTTGGGATCAATATGACCAAAACACAATCCTAGACATTATCTCGATGTTTTTACCTTGAGCAACATATCTTAATACGCAAATGGTTAGCAATCTGGACCAGTTTTGGCAAGCCAGACATCAAATTGTTATCCTCACACGCTTGAGGTCACAACTTCTGCAGTTGACCTATGACACTCTTGGCAAGCCACCAAGGAGTCCGGAAAACTTTGGCACACATAACGAGACATTTTAATTGGCCTCACATCAGAAAAGATGTATCACGTTACTGCAAACAATGTCACACGTGTCAGATGGTACGCAAACCGAATCAACCCGTTCATAAAGCACCCTTACTGCCCATTCGTGCTACTGGAGAACCTTCCTCCAAAATCCTCATAGATTGCGTAGGACCTTTGCCTCCTTCAAAGAAAGTGCTCAAGTTCTTGTTGACAATCATGTGTCTCAGTACCAGATACCCCGAAACAATTTCACTGAGAAACATTAGGTCTCAAACAGTCGTGAGGGAATTAATTATTTTTCTTTGATAGGTTTCCCCAAAGGGATACATATTTTATATCAAACCAATTAGAACAAAGCTTGAAATGATTAGAAGTGCAACATACTACTTCTACCCCTTAACATCCTCAATCACATTATGTATTAGAACGATTCCATGGCACACTAAAGTATGCTCAGATTTTTTTTTTTTTTTTTTTTTTTTTTAGGCAGATCCACCAAACAAGAGAGAACAGCTGTAGTTCAGCCTACCCCTTAAAGTATTGAAAGATAGTTGGCTTACTCTTGATTCCTCTGTCTCAACCACTGTACATGTAGAGAGAATGTTAGAAAGATTAAAGGCAGCTTGGAACTTAGCCAAGAAAAGTCAGACTCAGTCTCACGAGAAGATGAAAAGAAAGTATAATAAAAAGACAAAGAGAGTTTCATCCAGGTAATGAAGTTATCCTATATTAACCTATACCAGGAGATTCTTTTTAGGGTTTCAAAAACCATACATTATCAAGGAGAAAGTAAGCCCTTTGAGTTATATCATAGAAACTCCAGAGAGGTGAAAGAAATTTAGGAAGTGCCATGTAAGCTCATTGAAACTATTCCATTCCAACAAAGCCGTCTTGGCTAATGTAATAAAGGAAGACACAAACGAATACTACTTGCCACACCCTGATCTACCATTGCACCAACAAATCTCCTACGTGTTCCCTACTACCAGAACATTCCCCTACCAGATGTTATCGTGCATCAGCCTCTCCTCAAACAACTCATTTGTTCCTGAGACTTAAAGATCGGACCAGACGACTTTCCGTTGGTGCGAGTTCTCGTAACCAGAATCAAGATTCATCTACGCCATAATAAAGACTTCATTTCACCCACATGTTCTAACGTGCTGCATACAAACGCACACTAGCTACTCTACGTGCAATCTGACTGGTTTGACTTTGTTATTTGACTCATGTCCAATGATACGATAGGGTCCAGATAATTTAGGGGAGAGCTTCGAGGTGGGGGTGTGGTTGAGGGTGTAAACAATGACTCTAAGTTCAAAGGTACAAGCTATGGCTGATTTGTTATGCAGACGAACTATTTCGTCCTTAGTCAGATGAAGAGTATTATGGATTCTTTTGAAAAGTTTATTGAAATTTGCTATTTTGACTAAATGGGAGGTAATTCTGAAACAGGGTCATATGGGAGCCTTTTGTCCGAGCCAAGGAGGACAAATGAGGTGACTCCGATATTGACCTATTAATGGAACTGTTAATACAAGATTGAATCATGTGGACATGTTCATCCCCAGAAGGGTGAAGATCAGAAGCAAGATGTCGAAGAACACTGAGAATCTTTCTATTCTGGCGTTTAACTAGATCATTTGAGCTAGGGTGGTAATCAATAATATTTCATTTTGTGATTTTAAAGTAATTACAAATATTTGAAAGAATCTCATTGTTGAACTCAGTCCCGTTGCCAGAAATCAGAGTTTTGTATGTATTGAAGGGGCATATGAGTTTATCAATAAAGGTCTTTGCCACTTGTTGTGCTGTCTTGTCAGGTCGGGGGAAAAGAATATAGAATCGTGAAAAAATGGTCGACACAGACAAAGAGGTTTTGGTTTCCGCTGCAAGTGGTAGCTTAAGATCAACACCTACTATGTCGATTGGTTTACAAGGGGTAGGATAAGTTAAGATTGGAACATGACCGCTTATATGACCTTTGTGAGTCGCACAAGAGTGACAAGCTTCAACGTGGTAGTATGCAGCATATCTTTCCTCGTGGTTAACCAGAGGTAGTGCTATCTGGCTTGTGTAACGCATTTTTTCTTGCCAGGGTGTACGGGAATGAGAGAATCGTGTAGGAGTTTCAGAAATTCAGGAATGAGGTCTGTAGGGACTGCGAGCTGAAATACTGACCGGTTGGATTCATGTTTGTTCGTTAATACAGGATGTCATCAACTAACGTATAATTTTCGACATCGGGAGGAAAGTGTTTGTGTCAGTTGTGTCTGCAGATTCGAGGAAGTATATGGCACAGTTCAAAAGAGGGTTTGATCTCTTCGCTTTGGCAACGCACACTTCTGTAAGAGTTACTGAAATAGGATTTTGAGTGATGGTCGCAATATGGTGACTGAGAACGTCTGCAACTAGATTCACTTTTCTTTGAACAAAAATGAAAGACCTATGAGATCTGGAAGTACTGTGTGCATAAGTCGTGTGAACACTGAAGGAACTGAAATGAGACTCATGGGTAGTCGTTTGAAGTGGTACTAAATATCCAAAGTCGTGAACACTACGTTCTTTTCACCGACGGGATGGAGGGTGTCCTGTAAGACAGGGACTGGGTGTCTATCTGGTATGGTTAACTTATCTAACTCTCTGAAGTCTACTACAGGGCGGAAAAACCATCGTGTTTAGGGACAACAAAGAAGGAGAAGTTCCATTTGCTGATGGATAATTCAATAATACTTTGCGCACTCATGATAAGGTTTTCTACAAGCATACATTTGCTCTGTGGTAATCTGTGTGCGGAAATGTAACGTGGTTTAGAGTTCTCACGAAGGGGTATATGATGCTGAATAAGATATGGGACTCTAAGGGGATCATCTTGAGTGGCAATGGTATGTCTGAACTTGTTGCAAAGTGCAAACAAGTCTGCTAGTGCACCAGGAAAGGCTATGGGGTTGAAATGTGATGCATCAATGGGATCCCGTGCTGTGGGCACGTCGGAAATTGTGGTACAAACTTGAGAATTGGGGAATTTGTAATCAATGACTTTGATGCGCGAAAGAAGGATATACTTCGAAATCGCAAATGTTTATACCAACTGTGAGATGGAGTGATACGTTAGTGTCTCTTGTACTTAAAAAACTCATGTGTATTTTTTGTATACTCACGAGGAAACAGCGTCTTTGGGCTGATAAAATAAACACTGCGTGAGTGTGTTTAGATGTAGATAACACTTCAGAGACTGGGGTTGATTTGTTGTTGAATTCTTCTAAGAGGGGCAAGGTATCCTCAGGCAGTGAAAGATCATCAGTATCTATTGAGTGTTTTACCCTGAGTTATGCTGATCTGGACATATGGGAGGAGTTAGTGCGTCTATTACGTTTGGAATGCAAGTTCACAGCTGTCAGTAAAGTAGCAGAATTAAAGTCATGGAAAGGTGTGTGGGTGGTAGTTCCATCTGCGCTAGCAGCTGGTTCATGCTCGTGTGATGAAACAAGTGGAATTGAATGGGTGGGGGGCGAGAATTAACTGGCGTTAAATCATGTTCTACCTACTTGGCCACGTTGGTGTGGTTGACTTTATGGGAAGTTGCTGATGGGAATGCAGGGAGGAAATTATTTGCATAAATGATGCCATTTTGAGCAGGTAAATTATTATGTTATGTTGCTTCATCAATGTTAAATCTATGAGGATATCACCAGGAAAGTAAAAATCAGCTACGTTGGTGGTAACTGGGATGGTAGGGCACTTATCTTTGAAGAAGCTAATGTCTAGGGAGAATTTACCAATGATAGGGAATGATACGCCGTCTACATTGTAAAGTTTGACGTCGGGGGGTTCCAAAATGGTGACACGTTTTGTTTCAGTGTGGAATTTGTGGAAACTGTGTACTGACATGATGTTAACTGGGGAACCCGTGTCGAGAAAGATTGTCACTTTGGTGTTGCTAGACGTAGCATTGAAAGTTAAGGAATGAGAAGATACGTCTGGGATATCCAGGGTATGTACCGGTAGAGTTGATGATTGAATATCTGGGTATGGAGTAACTGCCCTTGGTGTGCACTAAGTCTTTGTAT
>NC_134798.1:33894069-33909069 GCF_046742065.1 Oratosquilla oratoria
TAATGAATTGCTATCAGAGTTACCTGAATCCCTTGTTCTCTTATACCGAAACTAAACCAACAAATGTCAATTGTAACGTCTGTTTAACAGTACTATTTCTGGTGCATGCACTCACAGAGAATGGGTTTATTTCTGAACAGTGTCTTGCATCACTTATGCTCCACTAACGCCTGGAGTCCATTTGAAGTTGAAGATGACGAAATCTTTTCATGTCCACGACTTAACAATTCGTTTACGACCGGTCCTCGACGAGAATAATCTTCACTCAAAACTTCTCTATCGATTGGTGAAATCAGTGCATGAACAAGCGTGAATTTCTTGCGAATCCTTTGAAAAGTTATCGATGAATATAGGAGACAGCCGCGGAACAAACGCGCTGACTTGTGACCCTTCCCCGGTATTTTAAAAGTCACTGATGAATATGAGAAACAGTCGCGGAACGAACACAGAGCCCTGGGGTACTCCGCTATTCATAATAATAGGGGCTAACTTCTACCCTCCTGCTGAAACAGATTGACTTCTATTGGCTTGATGAAGTTCGATTATCTCGAAAGCTTACCAGCACATTCCATCGCGTCCGAATCCCTGCAATGTAACACAGGGCCAGTTTTGGTGGCACCGTGCCAGAGGACACAGTAGCGGAGAAGGCACTCCCATCCATTACTTTCCTCCGTTACATTTCCTCCTCCTTCGATTATTGATACTTGTTTGTTTCTACTTTGTTTTCTGATTCTTATACACTTGTTTCTGTGGTTACCTCTGGTCTGTTCTGTTCTTTTTATTTCGTACTATCTTATTTTCTTCGTACTACAGAGACCGAAAGAAATAATACGATTTTTTTGTTGTCATTTTTTCTTCTCCTTTCCGATTACGGGCCTTTCTCAATTTTAAGTGATGGCGAAAGATATAAGGGTCTAAGTTAGGGAATATTGAGAAAAAATAAAAGAATATTAGGTGACCTAGATATATAATCAAGAAAAATCAAAAGCCTTGAAGAAAACAGTTGAAGAGATATTGAGAGAAAATATAAAGGACGTGAGATTGACTATTGAATAATCGTAAAAGAAGATGGGAAGACCAAGTTATACAGTCAGGAGAAATCAAGGACAGTGTATAAGGCACTGAGAAAGAATCTAAGAGATTATTTTTTTATAGAATATTTATTTCTCCATGAAATCATAATAAAAAACGAAGATGAGGTTCTAAAGAATGAGAAAATTTGAGCGAAGCAGATTTTTCTTCAATCAGGACGTGTGTGACTCAATCTGAATAGAGTCCTAGGGTGTTATTCAGAGAAAAATTCTGAAACATCACTGTTTGTTGTTTTTACTTGCATAAAACCACATGATTTTCCAATAAATTCTTATATAAGCGATTTTCCCATATATTCTTTTATGACGGCGACTGCAAGATAAGTACCAATGCACCTTTGTATTTTTAATTTGAATAGAATCTACAAACTACGTCAGTGTTGGCTACAGGAGTTCTTCTAAGATAAATGAAATTGTCTGTCAATCACTAGAATAAAATCTTGAGAGGCAACATTCGAAAAAAATTAGTGAAAATAAATTTACTCCTGATGTGTCTTCGGATTCTTCAAAAATGAATGCAATCGTCTACCGTCAGAAAGAATAAGAGCCTTCAAAAGGACCAAGACCATCTTTATTTTATGTACTAAATGTTTGATTAACTCTTTTGCTATGATGACACATTATGGATTTTGTTCTGGTCGATTTTATTCAGCCTTATAATGACTGCATTAACCCATTAACGGGGAGGAGGTGCCTCTCCCTAGAACTGAAGAAAATCGTCTTACTGATGCTATAAAAAAAAAAAAAAAAAAAAAAAAAAAGTCAAGCAACCCAAGAATCAGGCACTATGGTATGGTAACAGAGCATAAACACTTTGTTTTCCTGGGCTGAGGGGAGGTCACCATAATGGAAGCCAAATTGTTTTTAATGATTATTCCTCAATAAAGAGTTAAGGCAAATGTAGACACCTATGCTTTGATTCGGACAACTACCTCATAAGTGGGACTACAGCATTTGTATGTGTTTGCACGTTGTAAGGTAGAAGTAGGGAAGCGTATGAGAGGTACTAGAAGAAGAAATGAGAAACAAAATGTAAGGTGAGGGAGGCAAAGAGGAGAATAGATGTAAATGGGTAGGAGTTTAAAAGAGAATTTTAAAAAGAATAAAAATGTATCTTAATAGAAGTGAAAGAGAGTGAGGGTGGGATGAGTCAGGTATAGAGGAAAAGGTAAAGGGTAGAGGTCGACATATGTTAATGGAAGTGAAGGTGTTAAAGGGAAGATGGATAGAGCATTTCAGAAGCTGTTGATTGTGGAGGAGGTTAACAAGGGATCGATCGTATCAGTGGAGGGAACTAGGGAAACGAGTGTGGTGGGAGAGGAAAATGACAGCACTTTAAGAAAATATGAGGTAGAGAGAGCAATGAAAAAATAAAAAGTTTGTAAGGCATCTGAGTTGAATGGGTATATAGGGAATGTCTGACAAAGGGAGGACCGACTATAGTGGATCGATTAGTGAGGCTGTTCAATGTGTACCTAAGGGAGGGGAGTGTGGTGAAGGACTGGAGGGGTGCTTGTATAGTTCCACTTTACTAAAGAACATAAGAATGGAGGAGACTGCAAGAGACCATAAGGCCTACACTAGGCAGTTCCATGTCCCTTAGCACCTATTATTCCCATTCATTAAATCATTTAACCCTTTCTTAAGCAATCAATAGTTTCAGCGCTCACTACACGGTTACTAGGTCTATTCTATTCATTAATCACTGTATTGGTAAAGCAGTTCTTGTCTATTTTCTTCTTAAACCTAAGTTTCTCCAATTTAAACCCATTACTACGAGTCCTACCTTGCTGTCTTAGGATGATGACCTTGCCCACATCAACCTTTAAGGACTTCTTAAAGAAAAGGGGCGAATGTGAATGTAGCAGTTTTAGAGGGATCAGTATGTTGAGCGTAATTAGAAAGACGTATGGGATTATATTAATTGAGAGGATTAGGAGAAGAACAGAGGGAGAAAGTGATGAAAAACAGTATGGATTTAGGAAAGGTAGAGGGTGCATGAATCAAAATTTTGAGATAAGGCAGACAAACGATGAAATTTTGGCAAAAGGTAAGGATCTCCTTTGGGCTTTTATGAATGTGGAGAAGGTGTATGACAGGGTCGACTGGAAGGCATTATGAGAGATACTACATATATATAGGATAGGGGGAAAACTCTTAAGGACAGTCAATTTTTTTTACACGAGTAGTAGCATTCGTAGTATAGTTGGAAATGGGGAGACTGAAGACCCGGGCAGTGGGCGGGGATCAAGGATGACCTTTCTTCAACAAGAAACTAAAATGTAAGGGGAGCAAATGGGTCATGGATGCGTGGGATGGGTGAATACCTTGAGTAACTCCTTTTATAAGGGGAAAAAAGCCTGTTGATATAATGTAGGGTGGATGGATCAATCACCCAGTCTCATAGCTTCTCGTTTTCCATTGTTCCGACATTAACACGTCCTACTTCTTAAGTATATCCATATCTTTCATGGCTCTGAGCAGAGCTATCATATCACCCTCTTTTTAGTGTTGGCACCCCCAGAATACTCAGTTTACCTTCCTATGACTCACCAGCAAAACATAGAATGATTTTAGTTCTTGCTTTGAATTTTTATTTATTTTGTTTATACGTATATATATATATATATATATATATATTTGTCTGCAGCATATTCCAGTCTAGGGTGAACAGATTTTTGATCATCTTTATCATGTCATTCATGGAGTGGAATGCAACATTTATGGATTTCACTAGATTATGATTTTCCCCAGTGATCCATTTAATGTGTGTTTCTGGTGAATTATTTCTATGATCATTACTCCCAAGACTCTTTCTTCTTTTACTTTTGTATTATCATTACTCATTCTATAGAGTAGTGATTCTTACCTACACCCATTTCCAATTACTTGCATAACTTCACACTAAAACTTATTTTCCATGTATGTATGTATGTATGTATGTATGTATGTATGTATGTATGTATGTATGTATGTATGTATGTATGTATGTATGTATATATTTTATGTATGTATGCATGTATGTATGTATGTATGTGTGTATGTATGTATGTATGTATGTATGTATGTATGTATGTATGTATGTATGTATGTATGTATGAATGTATGTGTGCGTGCGTGCGTGCGTGCGTGTGTGTGTGTGTGTGTGTGTGTGTGTGTGTGTGTGTGTGTGTGTGTGTGTGTGTGTGTGTGTGTGTGTGTGCGTGTGTGTCTGTGTGTGTGCGTGTGTCTGTGTGTGTGCGTGTGTGTGTGAGAGAGAAAGTAGGAATATATATATTCTTTTGATATTTCTCCTGTATCATTGATGTTCACCTCTCTTGGCTCTGTGCAATATTATCTCTATAGTCCACACGATATCTTCTCTGAGAATTTATCTCCATATAACTCAAGTATTTTGAGTCTAAGAATAAACTCTAAACATTTGTCAAGAATCAGTGAGTTTTCATTATTGCCTCTTTTTTTTTTTTCTTCTTCCTCGACTCGCCTAATTCTCTTTCTGTTTTAACCCAAACCATATTATCCTCTCATGTTTTCTTCATGTTTCACCCACTCTACCACTTCTAATCCACATTTCCCTCACGTTTCTACAAATTTCTTTTATTTATCTATTTTTTCTCCACAATTCCTCCTTTATTTCTTCTTTCTCATACTCTTCCACTTTTGTTCTCATCTTTCCATGTTCAACATACTTTTCTCTTAGTCAATTTTCTTTTCTTTTCGTTCACCTTCCTCTGCTTTTACTCTCGCTCTCATCACCTTTTCCCTTTCTGCATTCGAATTTATTTCCCCCATCTTAATTCTCCTCTATTCTCCCGCTTCTCCTTCCCTGGTTCCTTTGTCATTCTTCCCATCTTTGAGCCTTCACAGGAAGCCCCTTTTCCCCGCCGTCAAGGACCCGCGAAGGCTTTCTTTGTAAGCGAAAAGGCGAATTCTCAAGTCCATAAGATGAGGTCCGCCCTCCAAAGCCGAAGATCGTCGTCCGCCATTCGGGGCATAACGAGCCAAAGGCATTGTTGGTCTCCGCAGAGTGTTCGAATGCATTCCCGCCCTTTCGTAGCCGAATTACCTCGTTCTTCAAGCTGGACCTGTTCCTCATCCACAGAACAACAGAAATCGATGGGAGGAGGCTATGCTTACAGTTCCCACTGTTCTTTGACCAGAGAACAGTTCAGATCGAGGTTAACGTCGATAGAACTTTGAGTATACTGCTCGCACTATTCTTCAGCTGGAGATTCTTGGAAGGTATTGGTGGGACTCTGGTTATCATTCCAACTGTTCCTCAGATAAAGAGTAACGAAGATCGGCGAGCACCGTCTCAGGGCTTTGTCTACCGTGCTTATTGTTCTTCTTTGTTTGCATTCATCAAATGAAGAACTGAAAAAAAAACGGGAACAATAATAACAACTGTTTATTAGGTGAAAGGAATCAAAAGAAGAAGCAATCTAACAAAGTTCAACTCGGGGAGGACAGAAATATCCAATATTTTTTATCTGGAGAACAATACTTTGATAATGTTCATCTACAGAACAGAAGCTCCCAGATACTGTTTATTTTCTGGAAAGCAAAATAAATCCATTACGTTTTGAACTTCATACTTCCCAAACTCATACCTCTCAACCTACTTAAGCTCATACCTCCCAACCCCAACCTCTGAACCCATACCTCCTAACCTGATGCGCCCTAAGCTCATCCCTTCCAAAAACGAGAACAATGATAACAACTGCTTATTAGGTGAAAGGAATCAAAAGAAGAAGCACTCGAATAAAGTTCAACTCGGGGAGGACAGAAATACCCAATATTTTTTATCTAGAGAACAATACTTTGATAATGTTCATCTACAGAACAGAAGCTCCCAGATACTGTTTATTTCCTGGAAAGCAAAATAAATCCATTACGTTTTGAACTTCATACTTCCCAAACTCATACCTCTCAACCTACTTAAGTTCATACCTCCCAACTCCAACCTCTGAACCCATACCTCCTAACCTGATGCGCCCTAACCTCATCCCTTCCAGTCTCATTCCTCCAAACCTCAACAGGGAGTAGTTCCATTTCTCCCACTCCCTCCATTTCCCCCTCTCACGTCTACTTCAAGACTCTCTCTCTTGGTCTTTCAGACCCAATCTTCTCCATCTCCTCCAATCGCCCAATTTCGTCCCAGTCCACTTCTCCCCCATTATCTCACTCTTATCACCTCCTTCTTCCCAAATTTTCCTCCGGCTCCTCCTTCAATTTTTCCCATACAGAAACCACCTAGCCTCACCCTTACTGATCTTCACCTTTAAACAGAGGGGTCGGAGAGGGGGTATTCAAGTGAACGAAATTACCTAACAACAATATATATATATATATATATATATATATATATATATATATATATATATATATATATATATATATATAAGGTGCAGATGGAGAGATGATAATTGAAGAGAAGGCAGTGAGAAGACGGTGGGCAGTCTTTTAGGGAGTTGCTAAATGTGAAGGAGGATAGGGAGGGAAAGGTAGTTGCAGTGGGAAACGCTAAGAAAAGGACCGTGATGAGTGAGGAAAATGGAGGAGAAATAAGGAAAGATAAAGTGAATACAGGTGTTAAGATGATGAGAGCAGGTAAGGCACCTGGGTTGGATGAATGCTATGCAGAATGTCTGAAAAAAGGAGGTACAGTGATGGTGGACTGGCTGGTGAGGTTATTTAATGTTGTTTTAAGATAGGGTAGAGTGCCAGAGGACTGGAGGAGTGCCTGTATAATTCCATTTTACAAGGGAAAGGGGGACAAGTGTGAGTGTAGTAGTTTCAGAGGGTTCAGCTTGTTAAGTGTAATTGGGAAGCCTTATGGGAGGATCTTCATAGAGAAGATTAGGAGAGGAACAGAGGGAGTAATTGGTGAGGAACAATGTGCGTTTAGGACAAGTGGGGGTTGTGTAGATCAGATTTTTGTGGTAAGACAGATATGTGAGAAAGCTATAGGAAAAGGTGAGGATGTTTTATGGGCTTTTATGGATTTAGAAAAGGCTTACGACAGGGTAGACAGGAAGGCACTGTGGTAGGTTTTGCAGATATATGAGGTAGGAGGAAAGCTTTTAAGAGTTGTAAAGAGTTTTTATGAGAGTAGTAGAGCTTGTGTTAGGATTAGAAATGGAGAGAGTGAGAGTGAGTGGTTTGAGGTAAAGTTGGGACTTCGTCAGGAATGTGTTATGTCGCTCTGGCTGTTCAATTTATACATGGATGGGGTGGTGTGAGAGGTGAATGCAAGGGTAGTGGGTCAGGGATTGGAGATGATTAAAGAAAATTGAGAAAAGTGGGAGATAAGCCAGTTGTTGTTTACTGACGACAATGCGCTTGTAGCAGGATCAGAGGAGGGATTGAGGAAGTTAGTGACAGAGTTTGGGAAGGTGTGTGAAAGAAGGAAGTTGAGGATAAATGTGGATAAATGTAAGGTGATGAGATGTACAAGGGAGAGAGTGGCAGCAGACTGGAAGTGAGTATTGAGGGAGAGAGACTCGAGGAAGTGGATAGTTTTAGATACTTGGGTGCAAATGTGGTAGGAAAGGGAGGAGTGGGGGTGGAGGTAGAATGTAGATTGAGAGAAGCGAGTAAATGCCTTGGTGGATTAAAAAGTGTAATGAGTAATAGACATTTGGAAATGGATACTAAGAATAGATTGTATGAAGGAGTGATTGTGCCGACAGCACTGTATGGGGCAGAAACATGGAGCATATGAGAGGAACAGAAACGAAGTTTGAATGTGTTTGAGATGAAATACCTGAGAAGTATGATAGGGGTTACAAGGTTAGATAGGGTGAGAAATGAGGAGGTGAGGAGGAGAACAAGGTGGAAAGGAAGTTAGGAGATAGGGTTGATGAAAGAATATTAGGATAGTTTGGACACATGGAAAGAATGAGTGAAGAAAGATTAGTAAAAGAGGTGTGAAAGGCAGATGTGGGGGGAATGAACATTAGGGGGCGTCTTAGGATGAGATGGATGGATGGGGTAAAAGTAGCATTGGGAAAGAGGGGAATGTCTGTTGAGGAAGGACGAGAGAGGGCAGAAGATAGGGGTGAATGGAGAATGGTTGTGTATGGATGATACTGTGATGAATGAGGGGAGTGGGTGGGGGATGGGGGGTGAGTGAGTATGTATGAGGAATGAATTGACGCAGCCCGAAGAGATTTCTCCCCGTCTTCTCCTTTTCTGCATGAGGGGGCGGAGAGGGGGGTGGGTCGCCGAATTAATGAAGTGGCCTTGCTGTGGATGTGCTGTGTCTTGCAACACTGCTTCTGACACAGGGCATTGGACAATATGCAGGGATGACCCGTCATCCAGGAGGTGCCAAGATAAGAGGGAGAGAAGAGGGTAGAGGGGAGTGGAGTATGTAGGGGATGGGATGGGTTGGAGTGGTTTTTATGCCTATATTCTTTTATTTATTTATTTTTGAAGAAAAATGGTTAAATCAGCCTTAATCGAAGAATGTCCGAACTTGAACACCTCCAAAGGTCAATGGTCCCCGGACATAATCTCACGGCTAGCTGTAAGCCACTTGGTTAAGAATTATCACTCTCCTGACTCCGCTTCCAGCCCGCTTCCCTCCTGACCTCACACCTCCACCCACACATCCTCTCACCTCTGACTCCGCCCTGCGTGACGGATTGTCTTGTTTTAGTTCTGCGTGTTCCCCTTCTACTCACATCTCAATTGTACTTATGTCTCTACAAATTCTCGTAATCTGTACTTTCCTGAAGAGGGCTATAGCTATTAGCCGAAATATAGAAGTTACACATTCTTCTAAAGTTTCCTTTTATTCCGACTGTGGGTTCCTCGTGATTATATATATATATATATATATATATATATATATATGTATATATATGTATATATATGTATATACAGTATATATGTATATATATATGTATGTATGTATATATATATATATATATATATATATATATATATGGGTCAGAAGTAATGTCGCAAGACACAGCAATTCCACAGCAAGGCCGCTTCATTAAATCGGCGACCCCTCCACTCCGTCCCCTCATGTATTCAGTAATAAACGCCCTCACCAATCCAGCTGACTTATAACAATTGTTTGTGCCATAATGCTACAGAATATTTGTCCCTCAACCAGGAGTGAAAGATTTTTTTTTTTTTTTTTTTTTTTTTTTTACTGTGATAGTGGAACAGGTCACGACCGGATATTAATCTTTGGGAGACAAAGCTGGCTACAGCAATTAATGACATCTAATATGTGGTTTGCCGATGGCACTTTGATTTTCGCTCCCAGCCCCTTTTGTCAGATTTATATAATCATGGTAAAAAAACACGGAGGAGTTCACCCTACAGTTTATGCTCTTTTGCCCAACAAGCAACACACCACATACGGAATTTTTTTTCGAGTTATTAAAGGAAATAAAACCCAACTTGAGACCCAGTTCAATCGTCTGCGATTTTGAACAAGCTATACACAGTGCTATGAAGGAAACATGCCCTGATGTTCAAATAAAAGGATGTTTTTTCATTTAGCTCAAAATATGCAAAAACGTCTAGCTAGATGTGGGTTCACTAGTTTGTATAACACTGATCCAGATTTTGCGTTCAAAGCTAAAATGATTATTGCCATTGCCTTTGCGCCTTTGAACAAGATCGATGAATATCTAGATGCTCCAGCGACCGAACTGCCGCAAAAACTTCAAGATTTACTCAACTGGTTTGAAGATACATATGTTGGTCGTCAGAACAGATGAGGAAATGGAAGACAAACTCCACTATTTCTCCATGAAATTTGGAACCTTTAACAGAGAACGTTAAAATAATGGTGAAGACCGCACAAACAATAGTACTGATGCAGCCCACCGTCGACTTAAATACGAACTTGGCATGAAACATCCCACCATATGGAAATTAATTGATGTCCTGCCTAAAGTACAGAAAGGTAGAGATGCATATTATGAAAAGTTACTGGCCGGTCATATACCAACACAGAAAATAGAAAAATATAGAGATGCAGACAGAAGAATACATGAAAATGTTCTTAGATTTGAAAACATGGATACTGTCGAGTACTTGAAAAGCCTTGCTCATAATTACCAAATGAACTAAATAAAACTATGTTACGGTTTTTAGTGCATGTTCTTACATTTTTACGAGCCTGTTTCTATTTTTTCAATAAAAGTTTTAAAACTTGTTTTGAAGTTCTAACGTTGAATGATTATGAATTTATATACTTATGTCATTCCTAGTTATAAAAAGATTAGAATATATAAACATTGGTTGGCGCCAAATCAGCTGGCACCCAAACGGCCGTGCCCAACTGTCAGATGGCGGCCAAACGGCCGTGCCCAACTGTCAGCTGGCGGCCAAACGGCCGTGCCCAAACGTCTACGCTCAACGGCCGCGGCAATAGTCCCATTCCGGTCCAAACCATTCCAATACCCTTTCATCAACCCTATCTCCCAGCTCCCTTTCCACCCCTGTTTTCCTCCTCACCTCCTCATTTCTCACTCTATCCAGCCTAGTAACCCCTATCATACTTCTCAGGCACCTCATCTCAAAAACGTTCAAATTCCTCCTACAATCTCCTCTTAGCATCCATTCCCAAATGTCTATTTCTCATTATACTTTTCAGTCCCCTAAGGTTACTCGCTTCTCTAAATCTATATTCTACCTCCACCTCCACTCCTCCCTTTCCCACCACATTCGCTCCCAAGTACCTAAAACTATCCAATTCTCCCTTTATAGCCACTTCCAGTCTGCCGCCACTTTCTACCCTTGTACAACTCATCATCTTACTTTTCCCCATATTTATATTCAGCTTTCTTCTATGAAACACTCTCCCAAACTCTGTCATTAACTTCCTCAATCCCTCCTCTGATCCTGCTACAAGCGCATTGTCGTCAGTAAACAACAACTGGTTTATCCCACTTTTCTCAATTTTCTTTAATCATCTCCAATCCCTTGCCCACTACCCTTGCATTTACCTCTCGCACCACCCCATCCATGTATAAATTGAATAGCCAGGGAAACATAACACACCCCTGACGAATTCCAACTTTTACCTCAAACCACTCACTCTCACTCTCTCCCTTTCTAATCCTAACACAAGCTCTACTACTCTCATAAAAACTCTTTACAGCTCTTAAAAACTTTCCTCCTATCCCATATATCTGCAAAACCTCCCACAGTGCCTTCCTGTCTACCCTGTCATAAGCCTTTTCCAAATCCAGAAAGCCCAAAAAACATCCTTCCCCTTTCCTATAGCTTTCTCACATATCTGTCTTAACATAGAAATCTGATCTACGCAACCCCTACCTTTCCTAATCCCACACTGTTCCTCACCAATTACTCCCTCTGTTCCTCTCCTAATCTTCTTAATCAAGATCCTCCCATAAGCCTTCCCAGTTACACTTAACAAGCTGATCCCTCTGAGACAGCTACACTCACACTTGTCCCCTTTCCCTTGTAAAGTGGAACTATACAGACACTCCTCCAGTCCTCTGGCACTCTACCCTCTCTTAAACAAACATTAAATAAATTTACCAGCCAGTCCACCATCACTGTACCTCCTTTTTTCAGACATTTGCCTTCACTTCGTCTTTCCTTATTTCTCCTTCATTTTTCTCCCTCATCACGGTCCTTTTCTTAGCGTTTCCCACTGCAACTACTTTTTCCTCCCCATCCTCCTTCATGTTTAGCAACTCCCTAAAATACTTTGACCATCTTCCTCTTACTGCCTTGTTTTCCATTATCATCTCTCCATCTGCACCTTGTACCTTTTCTTCTCTACTTGATTCGGCTCCTCTTCCTCTCTTAATTTATTTCCATTGTTTATTACCTTCAAAAATTTATGTCATACTCTTACTCCATTTCACATCTGCACTCCTCTTTGCTTCCTTTATCTTATGCTCTACTTCTCCTTTCTTTGTGTCTCTCATATGCTTCCCTCGTCCTATTTTGTAACCAATCTGTGAAAGCTCGCATCTTCTCTTCTACAACCTTCTTTGCTTCCTCATCCCACAACTCACTACCCTTTCCTCTATTTCCTCCTGTTCTCCTTGTTCCACACACCATATTTGTACATCTTTTGACTTCCTCCTTGAACCATTCCCATTCCTCCTCCACTTCTAGTTCTATTCTATCCTTCAGTCACTCCCATTCCTCTCTCAGCTTCTTCTTGTACTCCTTTTTCTTATCTTCCCCATTTAGGCAGTTCACTCTAAGCACCTCCCTACATTTATCCTCCACTCTCAACTTACCTTCCACCAAAAATGATTTGCTATTCCCCCAGTCTCTCCCCTTAGAACATGTACATCCTTAACTCTTCATACTATACTCCTGGTTACCACTATATAGTCCATTAACGCTCTATCTACCACCTTTCCATCCACCGCCCTCTCCCATGTGTACTTATGCTTGACTTTCTTCCAAAACACTGTATTTGCTATGAGCAACTCTTTTTCTAGACACATCTCCACCATCAACTCCCCACTACTATTCTTTCCTGGAACTTCATACTTCCCAACCACTCCGTCAATTGGTTAATTTCCTACCCTAGCATTAAGGTCTTCCAATACCACTACATTGACGTTCCTCCCTAATCCCTCTATGCACTCATTTAAATCTATACAAAAAGACTCCCTTTCTTCTACACTCTTTTCACTAACAGACCCATATGCACTACGAAAACCCACACCTCTCTTCCCAGTTTCACCTTCATCATATTAACTATGAAGAATCCTCCTTCCACTCCACTACACGTTTACCTATCTCTTCACCTACTAGTATAGCCACCCCTTCTCTCCCTAGTCCTCTCTTTACTTCTGAGAACCTCCCAACTACACTCCCAAACTCACATTCGCTCCTCCCCTTCAACTTAGTTTCATTTAATGCCAACACATCCATCTTTCTTCTCACAAACATACTGCCTATCTCTTTCCTTTTACTCTCATCTGTACCACTTGCACGCACATTAGTATATCCAAACCTTAGGGTACTGGTTGGAAAACTCCTAGACCCTCTTATGCCTTTGTTTTTATTTTATTATTATTATTATATATTTTTTTTTCTTAGGGAATGTCCCCTTTGGGGCTGCAGGGAGAAGGATGCCTAGTCCTATCCCCGTCCCGTTTTTTTTTTTTTTTTTTTTTTTTTTTGTCGCTGGTTACGACTGAAGTGGGAAGACTTGTTGGCAGTATTCTTTTCTTCCACCACAGGGTTAGGCGAAAAAAGGCAATGAATATCCCCGAGAAATGGTAGAGGACAGTAACAAGGGGTGGGGGATAGGATAACGGAGGGACAGCCGCAGTATAATAAAGTATCATTATTTTTCTATGAACAGAGATTTCCTCTTTTGTGGACAAAATTATGCTGAGGAAACTATTATGTCGTGGTCTGGAAGTGCACCAGGCATGGTTGTGGTGATGACCCTATTCTTGCAAGGTAAGATCGTCATTTTGATGTTGGTGAGAATCCATGTGTTGAGGTGTCACAAGAGAGGTAGCATCGCGTGATACTGACTGAGGGGTTTGCGACAGCATCCTGTGAGGTGCTCATGTCAGCAGATGCCGAGGCAGGCAAACCTGATCGCAAGCAGGATGTTGTGAAAATCGGGTGGGATAATACAAGGCGTAGAGGTTAGTACAGAGTGTGCCTACCAGGCTGCCTAAAAGCGTCGGGTTAGGGGAGGAAGGAATCTTAATGTTACCTAACCTGAGCTTAGCAGAGTTGGTGTTTATCAATATGTATACCATCACATTCGAGGGTCCAGTCTTTGACTACATAAAAGGTAGTGGGTGGGAAGGTATTTTTCGATATTCATTGGTATATTTATAGTTGAGGTGAAATATAGGTGAGCACCACCTAACATGGGGCCTCGAAGGTGTTATATCTCTGTAGGGTAGCTGTCACTTAATTGAGCACATATGGACTGTGATATGTTTACCTTTGTGTCTATATCTATTAGGAATGTGAATAGGGTATTCCCCACCGTGCCCTTGAAGCATAGAGACTCAGGTTCACCTATGGGTGACATTATGGGATCCTGCTGCGGGAGGTTGTTTTGCATTCCCTCGAATGTCAATTTTGTGTGTGGGAGTTGTATGTGGGAGGGAGGTTATTTGGTTGTGGATTCCTATTGTAAGTTAAAGGGCGTCTCTGCTGTTGATTGAAGGGTTGTGGTCATGGTGTGGAGGATGGTGATTGTGTTCTCTGATGTTTTGTCATGGGTCGTGAACTCACTGTGGATGCTAGTTGGTGAGGGTTTTGAACATGGCACTCGCTATCAGAGTGAGTGAAGGTATTGTGAATTGAGCATGATCTTGCTTGGAGGTTGATTTTGGGAAAAGTTTGATGATTTTGTTGGTTGCATTTTTTTATCGAAATGGTTATAGGAATTATGGAAGGAACAGTATGTGTGCCCTTGGTTGCCTAATGACCTTTGGTGTCTTGTCTGATTGACACCTACGTTAGCGGAGGGGTTGTAGGAATTGTTGGTTGTATTGTAGGTTCTATGTGGAGAGGGGGGTCCTGATTGATTGTTGAGCTCTACACCCGGCATTGGAGTGTGAGGTTGTGTTGTGAATGGAACACGTTGTATTTTGTCTTGAGCGTTGCCTGCAGTACTGATTATTGTGGGAATTTGACCGATTATAATCACACCAGTTAATTCCAGGGGGCTTGTTGAAGGGTGGCCTTGTATTACGGGGGTTGGGTGAGTTGGTGTATTGTTTATGGAAGAGATTGTGTTTATCCTAGCTGGTTGGGGTTTACTGAATTTATCTATCCCGCACTTATCTGTTATGTCAAGGATGTATTTAGAGGGAGAGGTGTCATTTATGTCAATGTCAACTCTCTGGGCATCTCTCTCTCACCATTATGGACAATGCCATGAAAAACATGGTAAGCTTAAGGAAAT
>NC_134798.1:33926569-33929069 GCF_046742065.1 Oratosquilla oratoria
CCTGAAGACGCCTCACGACGAGGCGAAAAACTATAGTTTCGGTGGAGTCAATAGTTGTTCAATACTATTACTATGCAAAAATATATCAGTTAACATACACTGCGTATATTCTTTTGAGAGTCATGAATGACTACTTCCAGTCCCTCTCAGTTGCTAATAGGAAAGTATTCTCCAGATTAAAGAATACAGTCTTGAAGATTGTTAAAGCAACTAGTGCAGTTGATTTCAACCAGAATTGCCTTAGAGAAAACCTGTGCCCCAGAAATATATATATATATGTATATATATATATATATATATACATATGTATATGTGGAAAAGACATATTGGGAAAGTGAATTCAGAATGGATAAGAAATGAACGAGAAACTAAAGAAATAAGTAGGTAAGGTTCAAATAAGAAGGTAAAACATACAGACAACGGGTAGATAAGTAGAAAAGAAAGAGTATATTTCTTTATTCCTCATGATAAAACGTACTGTAAAGTGGATTGGTACACCATAGAAAATATATAAATAAATAAGAATAATTAGACAAGCTAACCAAATTATTTGAAGCAGATGATGAAATTCAAACCTAGTAATTGTTAAATCTTGCAAATAAATAAAAGTTACACTGAATGTAACTACACCTATTTTGTTTGAAAAATAATAGATAATCTAACTGTAATAATTATCATAGCATTAGATAAGAATTAATTTATATCTCAAAAGAAGTAAGTAAATATGCAAATAAGTGAAAGTAACACTTAATTTAGCTACAACTAATTTGGAAAAAACAATTGAAAATATTGAAAATAATCTCTAATTATTTTTAAGCTAGTAGATCAAACTGAATTTCTGCCTCAAAAGAGCAAAGATATATATATGTATATATATATATATATATATATATATGTATATATACTGTATACATATGCATATATATACTTATATATATTATATACATATATATATATATACAGTATATATATATATATATA
This sequence comes from Oratosquilla oratoria, assembly GCF_046742065.1. NCBI lineage: Eukaryota > Metazoa > Arthropoda > Malacostraca > Stomatopoda > Squillidae > Oratosquilla > Oratosquilla oratoria. The sequence goes on from NC_134798.1 coordinate 33,927,551, forward strand.
TATATATATATATATATATATATATATATATATATATATATGGACAGAGAGGAAACGGAAACACGAGAGGAGCTTTGAGTTTTTTATTACCAACGTTTCGACACTCTGGTCTTTTTCAAGGTACTACGTCTAGAGGATAGTTACGCAGTTTATATATATTTTACGTGCGTATCTATCGTCTAGACGTAGTACCTTGAAAAAGTCCAGAGTGTCGAAACGTCGGTGATAAAAAAATCAAAATTCTTCTCGTGCTATGATACTACAAGTACAATATCAGATAAGGAAAACTACAGTGAGAACAAGTGATAAAAAATAGATTAAATAATTGAGCTAGCATACACATACGTACATACATTCAGGTAGATATAAAATCTAACCAATAAAAAAGATATCTACACACGAGACAATATGTAACCGCTAAAGCTTCGTGCATAGATATTTGATTTCTTTTATCAACTTAATTAATTGACCATTATTTATTTGAATATACACTCATTTACTTTTGTATTCATTTATGGGTTTATATTTTATTTGTTCATTTAGTTTATTACTTTTCTATGCATTTGCTTGTTTGATTACTTACATAACTTATCTATCTAATTACTTAATTATATATTTTATTTGTTTATTTATTTACTTGCTTACTATCTATATTCTATCAATTCCGTTGTCTATTTATTAATTACTATGCACGTTTATTAACCTACTTTACTATCAATTCATGACTTGTTTATTTATGTATTTATACATTACACATTATTTGATTATCAATTAGTTGGATAGTTAATATATTCATTGTTTTATCAATCTATTTATTCACTTATTTGTTTATGTATCTATCTATTGATTCATTATCAATCTACTTTTTTTGGTTATATATATCTACTAATTCCTTTACTTACATGTATATCATTTTATGTATCTGTTTCTTTATCTACTTGCTTATTCATTTATAATCCTTTTATCACTATATATAATTCTTTATGTATCTATCTATTGATTCATTATTAATCTACTTTTTTTGGTTATATATATCTACTAATTCCTTTACTTACATGTATATCATTTTATGTATCTGATTCTTTATCTGCTTGCTTATTTATTTATAACTCTTTTATCATTTTATATAATTCTTTATGCATTTATCTATTGATTCATTATGAATCTACTTTTTTGGTTATATATATATCTACTAATTCCTTTACTTACATGTATATCATTTTATGTATCTGTTTCTTTATCTGCTTGCTTATTCATTTATAATCCTTTTATCACTTTATATAATTCTTTACTCATTCATCAGTTGTACTTCCTTGTCTAGAAGCAAATCCTTAATCTTTTAGGAAAATGTCACGTCGAACAGGTGGAGTCACAAATGTAGTAAAGCTTTAAGAACGACAACAGAATGAAGGGACGATAGAAGTTAAAAGTGATAAGCGTACCTTGGGCGGAGACTAGTTTACAATCATAAAAGAATGCTACATGACTCTGGTCCGTAAGGGTGCTGTCACTAAATCCC
>NC_134798.1:33936569-33946569 GCF_046742065.1 Oratosquilla oratoria
AGGAAGAAGAGAAGATATGGTTGACCAAAATAAAACAAAAGTAAAAGGCGGCGAGGAGGTAGGGGGATTAAAAAAAAAAAAAAAAAAAGGAAAGACAAAGATATCTCATTTGTGGCCTCGAGAGAAAATGAGATTACGTGTATGACGAGGCGACTTTTCACCCTTTGACCCGCTGAGGCCCTTTTGTATAATTTGTTTTGTTTAAAACCAGACGATTCCACACAGCTGAGAGGAGAACCAGACAATGCGTGATCTTTTTTCAGAAAACAAAATTATATGAAGAACGATTGAGAGCCTTGAACAATAAACATGACCACGGCAGTAACTCCAACAAAAGCACAAGAGATTAACATCTTAGAACAAATTTTTTTCGTGTACAAAACTATGGTATAATACAGTAAATCATAGTATGATATAGCAAAGTAAAATAAAGTACAGTATAATAGAGTATTGTGTAATATAGTAATTTATTGTATAGTAATGTATAGTATAGTAATGTATGGTATAGCATAGTATAATAGAGTATTGTGTAATATAGTAATTTATTGTAATGTATAGTATAGTAATGTATAGTATAGTATAGTATAGTATAGTATAGTATAGTATAGTATAGTATAGTATAGTATAGTATAGTATAGTATAGTATAGTATAGTATAGTATAGTATAGTATAGTATGGTATAGTGTAATATAGTATAGTATAGTATGTAGTATAGTATAGTATAGCATAGTATAGTATAGCATAGCATAGCATAGCATAGCATAGTATAGCTTGGTATAGTATAGTATAGTATAGTATAGTATAGTATAGTATAGTATAGTATAGTATAGTATAGTATAGTATAGTATAGTATAGTATAGTATGGTATGGTATAGTGTATAGTATAGTATAGTATAGTATAGTATAGTATAGTATAGTATAGTATAGTATAGTATAGTATAGTATGGTATAGTATAGTATAGTATAGTATAGTATAGTATAGTATAGTATAGTATAGTATAGTATAGTATAGTATAGTATAGTATAGTATAGTATAGTATAGTATAGCATAGTATAGTATGGTATAGTATAGTATAATATAGTATAGTATAGTATAGTATAGTATAGTATAGTATAGTATAGTATAGTATAGTATAGTGTAATATAGCATATTATATTATTGTATATTATATTATAGTATACGAGTAGTATAGTATAGATTTGTAGTTAGTTATCTACATTGGTTGTTTGGTGAGTCAAACGAGGCGAAAGTCCGTTCGTTTTGATATCTCGGTTTTCTCTCCTTTACAAAAATGAAGCAACCTCCGAGCAAAACTCGGGGGGTTGCCAGATTTTATTTACAAGGTATAATTTGGCTGTTGCCATTATACATTAAAAGATTATTTATTTTTTCCTATATCTACAAAGTACAATGCATTGACTGAATCTGGACTCTCAGAATCCATGCATGGGATATTTATATAATATTTACAGAGTATAGAGGATATAAAAGAAACATTTGATGAAAAAATAAAATGTTGACGCATATTGATCTGGTAGGAAGGCAATGACGAAGAAGAACTACCTATTGTTTCGCCAGATGTCTGGTCGTAGGCAGAAACACTGGCTTCTCTGGTCACTGTCAGATTTGGTGACAATGGAGCGTCCCCTGGGAGACAGATCCAAGCAAAATAGAGGGTCCCTTGAGAGCTGGCTGAAGATGTCGGAGTTCACTATCGAGAACTCTACATGCGTGTGTGCGCGCGTGTGCACGCTAGGCAACTGGATTTGACTTTTCCTTTCAATTATCTTGCAACAGATGCTCGCCTCAGCTACCACTCAATGACCACAATGAGGTTAATACTCATGGAAGATAAAAAGTAATACAAGGCCTTTGCATAACCTTGGCATGGAGATAAATACACATAATGTTGGAGCAAAGGTGATATCGAGAAATACTAATGACTGAAATAAAATTGACTTAATTGTATGAACATGCGGAAATAGATATTGTTTCCGTTCACCTAGGCAAAATGTACTCTTATGAAATTGTCGCTCGATTGCGAAGACTCCAGCGGGGGTGGGGAACTGGAGGTTTTGATGGAGAGAATAGGTGATGGTCCTCTATTGCAGGGGTTGTGTGAATTTGTGAAGGGGCATTCTCTATGTCGAGTCCACGGGGGACTTCTTTGATATGATCTTTGTGCAGGACGGTCTCTGTAAGGTCTTGCAAACTGAGTGCTTTGACTTTGTTCTTTGACTCATGCCCAATGATACGATAGGGTCCAGACAATTTAGGGGAGAGCTTCGAGGTGGGGTGTGCGATTAAGGGTGTAAATAGTGTCTCCAAGTTATGCAAACGGACCATTTCGTCCTTAGTTAGATGAAGAGTATTATGTATTCTTCTGAAAAGATTATTGAAATTTATTACTTTGACCTTCACATAATAATTGATATTGTAAATGGGAGGTAATTCTGAAAGAAGAAGGTCATATGGGAGGCTTTTGTCCAAGCCAAAGAGGACAAAATGAGGTGATTCCGATATTGACCAGTTAATGGAACTATTTATGCAAGTTTGAATTATGGGTACATGTTCATCCCGAGAAGGGTGAAAATCAGAGGAAAGATGTGGAAGAACATTGAGAATCTTTCTATTCTGGCGTTCAACTACTGTAAGTCATTTGAACTAGGGTGATAAGTGGTAGTGTTGTATTGTTTCTATTTGAAAGTAATTATAAATGTGCGAAAGAATCTCATTGTTGAATTCATTCCCGTTGCAAGAAATCAGAGTTTTGGATGTAATGAAGGAGCATATGAGTTTATCAGTAAAGGTTTTTGCCACTTGTTGTGCTGTCTCGTCTGGTAGGGAAGAAAAAATACAAGATCGTGAAAAATGATCGACACAGTCAAAGAGGTATTGGTTTCCGCTATGTCTAAGTGGTAACTTAAGAAGGTCAACAGTGACTGTATCGAATGGTTTAGAAGGGTAAGTTAGAATTGGAATATGACCGATAATATGAGCTTTGTGAGTTCTACAAGGGTGAAAAGCATTAATGTGGGTGTATATATCCCTCCTCATGGTTAATAAGAAGTATTGCAATCTGGCTTGTGTAATGCATTTCTCCTTTCCAGGGTATGCAGCAATAGGGGAATTGTGTAGAAGTTGTAGAACTTCTGGAATGAGGTCCGTACGGACTACAAGCTGGAACACTGACTGGTTAGGTTTATGTTTGTTTGTTTGAATTGTTTTGTGATACAATATGTCATCAACTAACGTGTATTTGTCGAGAATGGAAGGAAAGTTTTCTGTACCAGTTGTATCTGCAGATTCGAGGAAGTATATAACACGTTTCCAAAGAGGGTCTGATCTCCTCGCTGCGGCTACGCACGCTTGAGTAAGAGTTACTGAAATGGGATTTTGAGTGACGATCACGATATGGCGACTGAAAGCGTCTGCAATTAGGTTTGCTTTTCCTTGAACAAAATGAAAGGTGGGTATCAATTCTAGTATGAGGAACCAGCGGGCAAGTTTTCCGGAAAGATACTTTCCTTTGAAGAAGTGTAATATTAGTTGATGGTCTGTATATATGTGTATGTCGTAACCAAGGATGATCTCTTTGAAATGTTTGAGCGCGTATATAACACTTAAATATTCTATGTCTGTGATTGAGTAATTTTGTTTGTATTTGTTGAGTGTACGAGTAGCATACGCAATTGGTCTGATTTTTGTGCCATGTTGTTGTATGAGGACTGCACCAAGGCCAGTGTAGGACGCATTTGTGTATATTTTGAAAGGAAGCTTGTGGTTTGGGAAGCCAAGGACAGGTGTCGTAGTTAAAACTTTCTTTAAGTCATTAAAGGCTTTCTCTTGGTCAAATGTCCAAGTGAAAGGGTTGTCCTTCTTAAATAGTGAAGTCAATGGTGCTGCTATACCAGCGTAAACTTGAGTGTAACGTCTGTAAAATCCTGATAGACCAATGAATTAAATGTGTTCAACAGAAGTAGGGCGTGGAAAATTAATGACTCCCTTGACTTTGTCCTGCGAGTATAAAATTCCTTGTGAGTTAAGGACATGCCCTAGGATTTATTTTATATTTTTTATTTTCTTATTATTATTATTATTTTTTTTTTATGAAGGAGCACTTCTTAAACTTTATTTTGAGACTTGCTTTTGCCATTCGTGAGAAGACAGTGTGTAGTGTAAATGTTCGCTAACGGATTTGGAAGCGATGATCATGTCATCGAGATACATTGCAAAGGATTACAAAGGCGGAGCATACCGACAGGAAACCTTTTGGTTCATAACTAGGTCGGATGTGAAAAAAACATATAATAATGATGAATAAGATAAACAAAATAACTAAATAAAATTATAATAATATAAATAATAATAAATAAAATAAATAGATGCATACGTATAGTTAATCAAACAAACAGGTAAATAGTAAATAATAATAAATTGACAGATAAATAATAGTAAATGAAAATCAAGCAAATAATAAACAGAAAAATAATTACAAACAAATAAACAAATAATATAGAATTAATAGTAGTCATTACAGCATCTTGCTTAGATGTTTATCTAAACGAATCTTAAAGCTTCGAACTCAACTACATTGCACTGCCTCTGCAGGAAGTCTATTCCATTCATTAACTACACCTATGAGACCTGCAAGGACTGTGTGCATAAGTCGTGTGAACATTGAAGGAGCTGAAACGAGACCCATGGCTAGTCGTTTGAAGTGATGACCTGTGGGTGTACTAAAGGTTGTCAGAGGCCTAGACTCTGGAACAAAGGTAATCTGGAAATATCCCGACATAAGGTAAAAAAGTCGTGAACACTACGTTGTTTTCACCGACGTAGTGGAGGATGTCTTGTAATACAGGGATGGGATGTCTATCTGGTATTGTAAGCTTATTTAACTCTCTGAAGTCTACTACTGGGTGGAAGGAACCATCGTGTTTAGGGATAACAAAGAGAGGGAAATTCCATTCACTGATTGATAATTCAATAATATCTTGCGCAATCATGTCTTGTATGGCAGTCTGTATGCGGGAATGTAACGTGGTTTAGAGTTCTCACAAAGGGTTATATGATGCTGAATAAGATTAGTAACTTAAGGGGTTCACCTGGAGTAGCAGTAGTATGTCTGAACTTGTTGCGAAGTGCAAGCAAGTTGGCTTGTACACCAGTAATATCTATGGGGTTGAAATACGATGCATCAATTAGTTCCTGAGCTGTGGGCACGTCGGAAATTGTGGTACAAACTTGAGAAATGGGGAATTTGTCACCCATGACTTTGATGCGTGAACAATATAATTCAAAATTGCAAATGTTTTTACCAACTGTGAGATGGGGGGGTGCGTTAATGCTATTGGCCATTAAAATACAAGTATGATCATTCTTTGACGTAGAGCTGATGGCTGAAAGGTGGGGAATACCACTGGCACGGCAAGTTTCTGGTATACAGAGTACATTGGCGTCTTGTGTTTGAAAAACTTGTATGTGTATCTTTGTATACCTACGAGGGAACAGCGTCTTTGGGTTATTAAACACTGCGTAATGTGTTTGAATTTAGATAACACTTCCAAGACAGGAGTTGATTTGTTGTCGAAATCCTCTAAGAGGAGCAATTATATGTCCTCTGGCGGTGAAAAATCAACGGTATTTAATGGGTGTTTTGTCCTGAGTTTTGCTAATTTGGACATGCGGGAGGAGTTAGTGCATCTGTTACGTTTGGAAAGTATGTCCACAGCTGTCAGTAAGGTTAGAGTCTCAGGAAGGAGTTTGGGTAGTGGTGCAATTTGTGATAGCAGCTGGTGCATTCTCGTGTGATAAAACCGAGTGAATTTGAATGGGGGGAGTAGATCAACTGACGCAGAATCATGTTATGTCTGCTCGGTCACGTGTATGTGGTTTACTTTGTGAGAAGTTGCTCATGGCAATGCAGAGAAGATATAACTTGCATAAATTATACCATTTTGAGCAAAGTAAACGATTATGTTATGCTGCTTCATCAATATTAAACCTATGAGGATATCAACAGGAAAGTAAGCGTAAGCTTCGTAGGTCGTAACTGGAATGGATGGGTACTCATCTTTGAAGCTAATGATCGGGAATGGCACACCAGCTACATTGCAAAAGTTGACGTCGGAGGGGGGGGGCTCCAAATTGGTGACACGTGTTGTTGCAGTGCTGAGTTTATGGAAACTGTGTGTTGACATGATGTTAACTAGGGAACCCATGTCGAGAAGGAATGTCACTTTGGTGTTGATAGATGTGGCATTGAATGTTAAGGAATAGGAAAACTTGTCTGGGATATCCAGAGTATGACCAAGTGGAGTTGATGAATGAATATTCGGATATGGAGAAACTGTCTTTGGTGTGTACTGAGTCTTGGTATTCTGTAGTCACAAAGGAGACGTTTTACGTGAATGCCTTGGAGAAGACGTGTTACTTGAATGCCTTGCGGGAAATGTGTTACGTGAATACCTTGCAGGAGAGTGATCTGAAGATTCTGGTCTGTGTTTCCTCCGTGCTAACAGCACACGGCAATGATCAGTTGTGTGAAAAAAATGTACAATGATAATCGCAGTGTTTTGGTTGTGAAGGGTTTCTGTGGTAACACGTGTTTGCGAGGTGTCCTGGTTTGTGGCAGTATGTACAAATCAGGTGTGTTCTTGAAGGAGAGCGTTGGCATGAGCGATATCGAGTGCGAGATGTATGTCTTGATCTCGTGCCTTAAGGGGGACCATGTGACCTGGGCTATTGTGTGGGTGGGTGCAATCTGGCTCTGTATTTGAGTGATAGTTTTGTCCGTGCCAGAGAATTTCCTCGAAAATTCTCCTAGTGTGATACCTGGTGTGAATGGAATAGTGCTAGCTTTCTGGAGTGTGTTTAGGTGTAGTTGGTAGAGTAGTTGAAAGTATGCTATGAGTAAGACTGCGTGTTCCAATAATATTTTGTTGCCTGAGACCCAGTCTGAATTTTTTAGTCTTTCTCTGAGTTCACTTTAAATGTTGAAGCAAGTTTGACAGCTTTCTCTTTGGTTTAGTGTGGACCATGATTGTAAGTTCTAGCCAAATAGTAGAGGGAGGAAAGTAATTCAAGTACCTCATATGAAGCAAAGGAAAAAGTGCACTACGAATCCCAGATAGTTTAAGGTTTCCTCAAATAAATCAGACTGAATGACGTCACCAGCTAATGGATTATTCTAATTTATTCTGGATATTAATATTGAGAATTTTTCTTTATCGACTGTGATGTTTCTTCGTGTTATCTAATTCAACCTCAGGGAGGAAATTGTGTACAGGAATGTTTTTGTCATTAAAGTGAGGTAATATGGTCTCATCTTTGACTAAGATGATAAGGTTTTGTGTTGTCGTGGTGTTTTGAGTAGCAGGTGAATTTTCCGAAGAGTTGTTAATAGAGGGAGGGGACATGTCTGATGTATTGGAAGTGAGCATAGAGCGGATGCGTGTACAGGGTCGGTATGTCGAGTCAGAGGGAGGGCTTGGACACGTTCATGGACTAACTGATAATAAAAAGGGCACAGAGATCGTACTGCCTTCTAGGTGATAATGAGAACGGAAAAATATCTACTTACCCAAAAGGATGTCGGAGTCTTAAATGATGATGCATTGGAATGAATCGGTAGTAAGATGCACTACTGGAAACAGGGGGAGAAGTTAGCACAATCTATTGGCTGTTGAATAAAAAAAATATATATCAAAGTCTTAATGTAAACAAAATTGAGGTATAAGTGAGACGAATGGAAGTGTGCACCCATGCGAAGGTAAATGCGGGACGAGGATCGTTGGCACACCCGTGCGAAGTTAGATGCTCGACGAGGAGCATTGGTGGGCAATGCAGCAAAGAGCGTTGGAGCGTTGGTGGGCGATGCAGCGAAGAGTGTTGGAGCATTGGTTGGCGGTGCAGCGAAGAGCATTGGCGCACCCGTGCGAAGCTAGATGCGGGACGAGGAGCTTGTAAGTAGATGATGGATGAAGAGCGTTGGTGATTCGGAGGAATTAGTGTTGAAGTTCTAATTCGTACCTACTGCTACCAGAATGTAGATTTGTAGATTGGAATTTAGTGTCTCACCGCTGGCCATCAGAATGTAGATTTGTGGTAAGTCATCTACATTGGTTGTTTGGTGTTGCAATTGAGAGGAAATTCCGTTCGTTTAATATCTCGGTCTTCTTTACAAAAATAAAGCAACCTCCGAGCAAAACTCGGGGGGTTGCTAGATTTTATTTACAAAGTATAATTTGTATGTTGCCATTACACACTAAGAAATTATTTATTTTTCTCTATACCTACAAAGTACAATGTATTGACTGAATCTGGACTCTCAGTATCCATGCATGGGATATTTACATAACATTTACAAAAGACATAGAACATAAAAGGAATATGTGATAAAGAAATAAAATGTTGACGCATGTTGATCTAGTAGGACAGCAATGGCAAAGGAGAAGTATTGTTTTGTCAGGTGTTTGGGCGCAGGCAGAAACGCCTGGCTTCTCTGGTCAGTGTCAGATTTGGTGACAATGGAGCATCCCTTGGAAGACAGATCCAAGCATAGTAGAGGGTCCCATGAGAGCTGGCTGAAGATGTTGGAGTTCACTCTCACTCTACATGCGTGAGCGTGCGCGTGTGCACGCTAGGCATCTAGGATTTGACCCTTCCATTTAATCATCTTGCATCAGTAGTATAGTATAGTATAGTATAGTATAGTATAGTATAGTATAGTATAGTATAGTATAGTATAGTATAGTATAGTATAATATAGTATAGTATAGTATAGTATACTATAGTATACAGTACTATAGTATAGTATAGTATAGTATAGCATAGTATAGTATAGTATAGTATACTATAGTATACTATAGTATACTATAGTATAGTATAGTATAGTATAGTATAGTATAGCATAGTATAGTATAGCATAGTATAGTATAGTATAGTATAGTATAGTATAGTATAGTATAGTATAGCATAGCATAGTATAGTGTAGTATAGTATAGTATAGTATAGTATAGTATAGTATAGTATAGTATAGTATAGTATAGTATAATATAGTATAGTATAGTATAGTATAGTATAGTATAGTATAGTATAGTATAGTATAGTACAGTATAGTACAGTATAGTACAGTATAGTATAGTACGGTATAGTGTAGTGTAGTATAGTATAGTATATTATAGTATAGTATAGTACAGTATAGTACAGTATAGTCTAGTCTAGTATAGTATAGTATAGTATAGTATAGTATAGTATAGTATACTATAGTATAGTATAGTATAGTACAGTATAGTACAGTATAGTATAGTATAGTATAGTATAATATAGAATAGCATAGTATAGATAGTATAGTACACTAAAGTATAGTACAGTATAGTATAGTAAAGTATAGTATAGTGTAGTGTAGTATAGTATAGTATAGTATAGTATAGTATAGTATAGTATAGTATAGTATAGTATAGTATAGTATAGTGTAATAGTATGTATAGTATAGTACAGTATAGTATAGTATAGTATAGTATAGTATAGTATAGTATAGTATAGTATAGTATAGTATAGTATAGTATAGTATAGTATAGTATAGCATAGTATAGTAGTATAGTATAGTATAGTATATTATAGTATAGTGTAGTATAGTATAGTATAGTATAGTATAGTATAGTATAGTATAGTATAGTATAGTATAGTATAGTATAGTATAGTATAGTATAGTATAGTATAGTATAGTATAGTATAGTGTAGTATAGTATAGCATAATATAGTATAGTATAGTATAGTATAGTATATTATAGTATAGTATAGTATAGTATAGTATAGTATAGTATAGTATAGTATAGTATAGTATAGTATAGTATAGTATAGTATAGAGTAGTATAGCATCGCTCAGTATAGTAAAGAATATTATAGTATTTATTTTTCGTCGGGTCAAATGCATATAGAGGGGATTAGATGTTCAATTATAAGGTCAAGGTGATGTTAAGAAAACTGCGCATG
>NC_134798.1:33956569-33959069 GCF_046742065.1 Oratosquilla oratoria
TGAATGAGGTTAGTAGCTCCGAAGAATTTATCTCGAGTGCATCAGGGAATATAGGGTGTAAATTGATGCATCAATAGGCTCCTGTGCCATAGGAACGTCGGAAATTATGGTACAAACCTGAGAAGTAGGCAATTGGTCATTCATGGCTTTGATGCGTGAGAAAGATTATCACTTTGGTGTTACTATAAGTTGCATTGAGTATTAAGAAGGTGGGAGACATGTCTGGGATATCTAGGGTATGTACAGATAGGATTGATGAGGAAACCTATGTGTATAGAGTGACTGGCCTTGATGTGCACTGAATCTTGGTATTCGGTAGTCATAAAGGAGATGTGTTACGTAAATGCCTTATGGGAGAGTGATCTGGGGAGTTTGGTCTGTGTTCCCTCCATGCTAACAGCACGCGACAACGAACACTCTTGTGGAAACATGTTCCGTGATAATCGCAGTGGCGGTTTGGTTGTGAAAATTGTCTGTGGTAACATGTGAATGCAAGGTGTCCTGTTTTGTGACAGTATGTACAAACCAGTTGTGTTCTTGATGGAGAGCCTTGGCGTGAGTGATGTGTACGAGATGTATGTCTTGATCTCGTGTGGACAGTGTGACCTGGGTTATGTTCGACCGGAGTTTAGATCTCTGATGTATCTCCTCAGCAAGTGAAATCCCACTTGTCTACCCCCAGAATGTAGACTTTTGTTGTTCTACGTTGGTCGGAGGCGTTGGAGATAAACTATTTGTGACCTATGGTCTATACTGTGTCACCGCCGTGACTGGTGCTTTCCATCAGCGGAGGTGACGAAGAAAACAGTGGCGGTTGCCAACAATATATTCTACACTTTAAATTTAAATGGTGGCGGTTTCCAACAATATATCTTACTTATTATTCCAACATCTGTCTGTTTATTTACATTTATATACATTAGGGAATTGAGTATTGACACTCAGTATTTTTTTTTTATTCTTATATAGATTTATACACATATACAAGAAGTGATAAAATTACGCTAGCGGCTATCATATGGTAACATTATATGGCTGAATTCCCGGTCGAGATGCAGGTGGCTTAACGGTTGAATCTGAGGTCAAGCCAAACTGACCGCGGGTCAGATCAGACAATAGGTGGTTCCTCACTATTCCCAGGATCTGAGGTCAAGTAACTAACGCATGCGCATACGCGTATCCACATTAGTATAGATTAAATCAATGACATTCAATCTACAGATATTTCTTGCAACACACACACACACACACACACACACACACACACACACACACACACACACACACACACACACACACACACACACACACACACACACACACACACACACACACACACACACACACACACACACACACACACACACACACACACACCTCGTGGCACTGTGGTTAGAGTTCTCGCCTGTCACTACGGCGGTCCGGGTTCGACTCCCGCCCGGGGTTGAATTTTTTCTAGTATCGCTTCGCTACGGAGTGTTACTCCAACTCTCGTGGGCGGGGAGTTGGGTGTGTGTTTGTGTGCGTGTAAGGTCACAGTATTGCCCATAGATTGGTCATACGAGCTCTGAGCTCTCATCCGTGAGGTTAATAACTGTCGATCACGTGTACAACACGTGATCCAAGACCATGGTGAATCACACACACACACACACACACACACACACACACACACACACACACACACACACACACACACACACACACACATACACACACACACGCACACACACGCACACACACACGCACACACATACACAAACACACACACACACACACACACACACACACACACACACACACACACACACACACAAATATATATATATATATATGTGTATATACAGTATGTGTGTGTGTGTGTGTATGTATGTATGCATATATACATATATATATATATATATATATATTATATGTATGTATGTATGCACATTTTAGGAATATGACTTTTTAACTTTTTAAAATTTTTAATTTTCCTGTTGCATTTGGTGAATCTATGCCTCCATGTTAGTTTTTCTTTTAATGTTATTTCATTTTGGTTATGTAAAAGCTGTATCCTCAACCGGTGTTGAGTGATTACATAAGACAGAACTTAAGGCGGGAACACCAAACTCAATGCAACACCTTTTTCGTTTATTAAACAAGTTCACTTCTTCACAATTTCTTCTATATTTTACACAATGTCAATCACTTCTTCAAATATGGGTAAATACTTGATAACTTAAACACTATCATTTTGTTTGTGTCTATCTGTCAAGATATTAGTTCCAAGCTATCTGAATATCACTCTGTTTCTAAACCACAGTGCACTATTTTAATGTCTCTGTACGTATCATCGGACCGACCGCTCCGGGTCTGGAGCATCGACTTTTTGTTCGTCGGAAGTCCTGACACAGCAAAATAGGAGGTGCTGGTAAATGTTTTAACAAGATTTTTTAATAGGAATGTTTGGTTTCCCGCAAATAAACTATCATGTTCTTAATTACTAGCTATATGTTAT
>NC_134798.1:33974069-33976569 GCF_046742065.1 Oratosquilla oratoria
AGTATAGTATAGTATAGCATAGTATAGTATAGAATAGTATAGTATAGTATAGGATAGTATAGTATAGATTAGTATAGTATAGTATAGTATAGATTAGTATAGATTAGTATAGTATAGTATAGTATAGATTAGTAAAGCATAGATTAGTATAGTATAGTATAGTACAGTATATTATAGTATAGTATAGTATAGTATAGTATAGTATCGTATAGTATAGTTTAGTATGGTATAGTATAATATAGTATAGTATATTGTAGTATAATATAGAATAGTATAGTATAATATTGTATAGTATAGCATAGTATAGTATAGTATAGTATAGTATAGTATAGTATTGTATTGTATAATATATTGTAGTATAGTATAGAATAGTAGAGTATTTGTACAGTATAGTATGATATAGTATAGTATAGTATAGGATAGTATAGTATAGATTAGTATAGTATAGTTTAGTATAGTATAGTATAGCATATTATACTATAGTACAGTACAGTATAGTATAGTATAGTATAGTATAGTATAGTATAGTATATTACCTTTGGTATAGTATAGCATAGTATAGCATAGCATAGTATAGTATAGTATAGTATAGTATAGTATAGTATAGTATATTATAGTGTAGTATAGTATAGTATAGTATAGTATAGTATAGAATAGTATAGTATAGTATAGTATAGATTAGTATAGTATAGTATAGTAAATTATAGTATAGTATAGTACAGTATAGTATAGTATAGTATAGTATAGTATAGTATAGTATATTATAGTGTAGTATATTATAGAATAGTATAGTATAGTACTGTATAGTATAGTATAGTATAGTATAGTATTGTATAATATATTGTAGTATATTATAGAATAGTAGAGTATTTGTACAGTATAGTATGATATAGTATAGTACAGTATATTATAGTATAGTATAGTATAGTATAGTATAGTATCGTATAGTATAGTTTAGTATGGTATAGTATAGTGTTGTATAGTATAGTAAAGTATAGTATAGAACAGTATAGTGTAGCATACTATACTATAGTATAGTATAGTATAGTATAGTATAGTATAGTATATTATGGTATAGTATAGTATAGTATAGTATAGTATAGTATAGTATAGTATAGTATAGTATAGTATAGTATAGTATTGTAGTACAGTATTAGTATAGAATAGTATACTATAGTATAGTATAGTATAGTATAGTATAGTATAGTATAGTATAGTATAGTATAGTATAGTATAGTATAGTATAGAATAGTATAGTATTTTAAGTATAGTATAGTATGGCATAGTATTGTATAGTGTAGTATTGTATAGTATAGTATCATATCGTATATTATAATATAGTATATTAAGGTGTAGTATATTATAGTATAGTATAGTATAATAGTATAATATAGTATAGTGTAGTATAGTGTATAGTATAGTATACTGTAGTATAGTATAGTATAGTATAGTATAGAATAGTATGGTATAGTACAGTATGCTATGATATAGTATATGTATTGTATATTATAGTATAGTATAGTATAGTATAGTATAGTACAGTACAGTATGGTACTATTGTATAGTATAGTATGGAATAGTGTAGTATAGTATAGTCTAGTATAGTATAATAGAGTATGGCATAGTATAGCATGGTATAGTATAATATGGTATAATGTATAGTATAGTATAATATAGTATAGTAAAATATTGTATAGCGTAGTATAGCATATTATACTATAGTATAGTATAGTTTAGTATAGTATAGTATAGTATAGTATAGTATAGTATAGTATAGTATAGTATAGTATAGTATAGTATAGTATAGTATAGTATAGTATAGTGTAGTATAGTATAGTATGGTCTAGCATAGTATAATATAGTATATTATAGCATAGTATAATATAGTATATTATAGCATAGTGTAGTATAGTATAGTATAGTATAGTATAGTATAGTATAGTATAGTATGGTATAGTATGGTATAGTATGGTATAATATGGTATAGTATAGTATAGTATAGTATAGTGTATAGTATAGTATAGTATAGTATATTATAGCATAGTATAGTATAGTATAGTATAATTTAGTATAGTATAATATAGTATAGTATAATATTGTATTGTATAGTATAGTATAATATAGTATAGTATAGTATAGTATAGTATAGTATAGTATAGTATAGTATAGTATAGTATAGTATAGTATAGTATAGTATAGTATAGTATAGTATAGTATAGTATAGTATAGTATAGTATAGTATAGTATAGTATAGTATAGTATAGTACAATATAGTATAGTGTAGGATAGTATAGCATAGTATAGTACAGTATAGTACATTATAGTGTAGTATAGTATAGTACATTACAGTATAGTATAGTGTAGTATAATATGGTATGGTATAATATGGTATAGAATAATGCAGTATAGTATGGTATGGTATATCATAGTATAGTATAGTATAGTGTAATATAGTTTGGTATACTATAGTAAAATGTACTTTAGTATATTTATTTAGTAT
>NC_134798.1:34004069-34006569 GCF_046742065.1 Oratosquilla oratoria
TTAGACGATGTTGCCTGATAAAGGTTAGATAAAACATATTGAATCCTAAACAAAACAGGGAACAGCCATTTAATAGAATAAAACCACCTGACAATAGTTTAAAGCACATGTAAAGCCATGCCTGATAATAATTCAACAAACTCTGTCCCAACTCCTTAGGATTCAATGATCCTAATACAAGCTATTTTTCATTACAATGATCAACTTTTGGAATTAGTTATAGCATCAAGGTCAGAGATAAAATTAAGTTTTAGTGCAATAATCGTCATTACTATATTCCACTTATCAATTCCAGAAATTTTTCTTGAAGGGCACTACTGTAGGATATTTGTTTCTGAAGGATTTAAGCACCTGCACACATTATACTAATGTTATTGACAAAAAAAAAAAAAAAAAAAAAAAAAAAAACAGCCGCTGCAAGTTTACCCAAGCTTGTGTTGATATTACTGTATCTTAGCACAGATGTACTAATACTACAGGTACTTTTGTTCTTATTACAGTAAATCTGACAGCTACTATTTACAGCTGTTATTGCAAATATGACAAAACCACACTATCGTTCAGATTTAGTTGATCAATACTAACGACAACTACTTTTGGCACTAACTTGATTGAAATAATGCTTTTGTAAACATTGCAGCCAAATTAGCAGTGATAATTTTTGCTACTGTAGGCAGCAGCTTCATAGATTTTGGTATTGTGCAAACCGCGACAAACACGTGTCTTGGAGCACACGTTGTCTCACCCACACGACTAGACCTAACGCGCCCATGACAGTGCGACCCTGCTTGACCCGACCTAACCTAATCCAGTGTAACTATGTAATGGGGCAGCACAGGTCATCCCACGCGGCATATATATCGGCTCCTGGCCGCATGTTAAAAAACAAAAAACAAAAAAAACTCCCACCTATCCCATTTCCCACCTTATATGAGTAATTTCCCTCCTATACAATAAATACTCCTTCTATACAGGAAAATCATAAGACAATCCCTAATATCGGCTAGAGCCGCTGGGATTCCACTAGAAAAAATTGTAAAGTCAGTTCAGTTTTACCTTACAAATAAAGGAGATGAACTCACCAAACATCTTCTCTTCTCAAAGTAGAATCGTTCGCACAGTATCATCAATGCAAATATTTACTGCTGTTGCCAATACTCTAAATATGGCATTATAATTGACAACAGCTTTTTTTTAACACAGTATCATTACTTATTCTAACAATTGAGTCTTGTTGATATTAGTGTTAATACAACTATCATCATCAGTTGAACACATAGTAAAATATACAATTAACATTGCCAAAAATACTGTTACTGCCACAATTTCTTTTTGATAACCAGTAATTTATGACCATGACGCTATCGTCATAATTTCCGTAAGTTTTCTGAAGTCTTTGATTAGGTTAGGCTAACTTTGGTTTCGTTAAGTTATTCGAAGTTGGATTATTTGAATTAATTTCAGGTAGGTTAATGTTAGGTTTATTTCAGCTTAGGGTCGAGGTTAGGTTAACTTATGACCATGACGCTATCGTCATAATTTCCGTAAGTTTTCTGAAGTCTTTGGTTAGGTTAGGCTAACTTTGGCTTTGTTAAGTTATTCGAAGTTGGATTATTTGAATTAATTTCAGGTTGGTTGATATTAGGTTTATTTCAGCTTAAGGTCGAGGTTATTTCAGGTTAGATTTTTTCAGATTAGGATAGTATAGGTATTTGCGAATATTTGACGGTTTTACAAAATATTGTAATATCGACAGTGTAACTGATCAAATAATACTGTTTACATAGCGAAAGAGATATTGTCGAATCAATATACCCTATAACTCACGCAAAACACAATATGAAAGACACACATTGTTATTGGACAAACAGACGTAATACCATTTAACATTTCCTCGTTAATTATTGGTGATATATTGTCCCAGTCGTTAGGTGGGTCGAAATTATCAGACCCAAGTCACCAGGAATCAAATACACAGACACTCAATGTCACTACATGAAACAACGTCGAACCTTATTATTATTCTTTTTAAATTAACACCACCATTGCTATCAGTAGTATTAATCTAAATTGCCCGTGGTGATAAGACAGTCATTTTATATTCTGTAGCTAACAGTTTTTTACCAAAAGAAAACGGAAAAGAGAACATGTAAAGGTTTGTCTAACCCCACTTTTCATTAGTCTAAACAGACTCAATTGTCAGAACTGGGCTACACTCTCCATAATTGTTATTCCTTTACAGGAGACAGGTTTCCTAGGATGGAGTACATATCTCAAGTGCATAATGTTTTCTTCATATCCTTCTGAACACGGAGAGGTTCAAACTACTCTCATCAAATCTTCCCACTGACAGTTTTTAAATTTGCGTTCCCGTCGTAATGTAGAATGTCTACGATCACAATTATCGTGGTCATTGATCTCTTGTTTTCCATTGTCACAGAGTTATACAATTCTAGATTTCTGAAAAGTTAGTCTCTTCTCTGCGCATTGGTTTGGTCAT
>NC_134798.1:34011569-34019069 GCF_046742065.1 Oratosquilla oratoria
TCTCCTTTCAACACCCAGTACATGGATACTCAATAAAAGCAAGCTTCATTCATCTTTATTAAGTAAGAAAAGCTAGGAGATGGTTTGAAAATACGAACCGAATTTGCAACTAAAATGTTTAGTGTAGTTTCTATTTTTCTACCTTTACTACTACCTCCTCTTCTCTGTCTGTAGCTTTTTGATTTGATAATACTATTGCTACTACTACTACTAATGTCAAGACTACTACGACTGTAGCTATTTCTTTTACCAAAGCTACTAGCAGTACTATAATTACCAAAACTACTAAAAAGACTATCAAAATCATCAGGACTATTACTATAACTACAACTACTATCACTATTATTTCTATTAATACAACTGCATTTACTTTATATCTAATACTACAACTATTGTTACAATTACTACTGTTATTATTTATTGATTAATTTATCAATTACTATTACTAATATATCAATACTACATATCTGGTAAGGTAAAAGGGCAATTTCTTTCACATTCACAGTTCATTGGTCCCATTTCAACCAGTGACTGTTTGTCAGCCACTTTTTTTTTTCTTTTTTTTTCTTTTTTTTTTATCTATTTCTAAGTCCCTATACTAACTTTAATTTCACTTTATTTAGTCAAATTTACGTTAATGGAACTGTCAAATAGTATCTACTTGGTGAGATTCACCATCCTCGTTTGTCTGAATCAAGGTGTTCTGGTACCTCTGAAGAATAGCAGAGCTGATCTTAGAACTGAGAATGAGTCACCTCATCTTATCAATAACTAATACGAGTCGAACGTAGATTTCTTTTGATCTTGGACCTAAAGTCCACGAAGTAGTAAAGGGTAAAGGAAGACATAGGTTTTGTTCCTTATTCTTAGCTTCTGTTAAAAAAAAAAAAAAAATCTTATCTTCTCACGATTTACATTGGTTCGTTCGACACATCCCAACATACCTTTGTAAGAATATGGGTTGTGGGATCATCGTTTCTCATACAGCTGAGACCCTCATATTTGCAAACTATGCCGTGGTTAGCATAAACACATGTTCCAAACAGGCACCTATCTGGTACATTACCTAGTGGTAAATCGTTCCTTTTGGTGTAAAGCAAAGCCTCTTGCCTTGATTTGTAGTGTCATCCTGTTGGATGTTCTCACTTCCCGTGCCATGGCTACTTAGTATATTTCTTTTGATTCATATAATCCAGGATCAGTTCCATCAGATTTTTAGTAAAAGCAGCAACGACTGCAACAGCACTGTAGGAGAGAGGCCAAAAGCAGAGTATGGTATCCAATATATTTGACGTTTCGCCCTGAAGAAGCCCTGCTGGGCAAAACGTCAAATATAATGGATCCCATACTCTGCGTTTGGCCTCTCTCCTACAATCCATTAGATTTTATTGTCCATTCCTTCACTTAAATTTTCTGTTTTTAGTAACTAGGTTTCGTATGGCCTTGGCTTATTTGGTTTTAACTTCTGCATGATTTTGTCAGACGATATGAGGTTAAAGTAGATTAATTTTCATCAGTTTCCAGGTTCTATGGGCTTGAATCATTTAGGTTTCGTTTGTTTGTGAAACCGGTATCAGTTTTTTTCTAATTGCATTTTTTTTAGGAGTTACAATACTGAGGTTATGTTTGTAACCCCAAACATAAACGCTTCTTATGCTGCCTCATTTTATGTCTTTGCAGTCTTCCTAAGTAACCTAATCTCGTTTACTTACCCGCTGTCTCTGTCTGTTGTATATTTTCTTAAAAAATGTATATATATTCTTAATAACTGGCTCGAGTTAACTCTTTCTCTTTGGTCACCTTTGCATCACTTTTCTTAAAGACTTCTTTTGCCTGCTCGTAGCATTTTGGTTTCAGTATGAGGGATGATTTCTTTGTGCTTGAAAAGTACTCTAATCTCGGACCATGGTCAAAATTAAGATCACAAACTCTTTTTATATCTGTTAATTTCCCTGAATTGGCTCTTTTACCAACGTTAGTATATTGATTTTTTCTGAAATTGTACAAGTCCTAGGGGGTATATCACTATGATTACTGAATTTCTTTGTGAGATAGCTTAGGATTACTGAATCGTCTCTACAGTCTTCCAAACTAAAATTGGGACACTTGAGTCCTGATGTTGTAAAGGGTTGCTTCTCTGTTGATGTTACTGAAAACGTTTGATGAGCCTTCCATTGTGTTCACCGCCAGTCAGCTTATCTGAAAACATTTCTATTTTCTTTGTCACGAAAGGTACCTAAAACGTGGCATAATCTCATGATAGTGCATCTTTAGGATATACCAAATGACAAAATAAGCAATGAAAATGTGATGGAGGGATTAGAACTTAGTAAAGTGGCTGACGGCGACTATACGAGTAGTACTGCTTTGTTGCCTTAACTTTAGAAGATTTTCCTTATGGCATGTATAGTTATTTCACAACCGTTTTGTTGATCCGTACACAACTGGAAGTTTCCTACTGTCGTCGTCCTTATACCTCTTTGCGCCACTTACATAACTATTACCCTTTCCTATTTCCTATTACCCTTTTCAGTAATTTACTTATCATTATTAGTTAGTTACAGGCAGGAGGCGCCTCCAGATGATGGCGTGCCTCAGTGGCCATTTACGAGTGCCTTATTAATGCGGCACTCATCCCGAGAGCATTGAGTAGAGATTTTCACTCGGAATCGTAATGAAGAGGCTAATCTTGATGCCCACTTTGCCAGCTTGAGTGTCTTCTGATACGTTCATAGATGACAGGATGGAGAGGATGGTAATCTCCACTGAGCTCTATTTCTGGAAGTGTACAGTAGATCTTTCATTTTTTTTATCTTAAGTGTTTTTTTGATCAGTGGTGGGGCATCCATGCTTATGACCTCACTTCAAGTGACCTCATGGCTACTTCAACTTTGACATACTTCATATTCTGTGGAAGCTTTGTAATATTAGATCGGCCTCTCCTTCTCTAAATCCGAGTAGCATAAATCTTCTTCGTCTCCTTTCGTCATCCATGTATTTTCTGATAGATACTCGTAAGGTTTGTGAAGATTCCCAGCAATGAAAATAATGAAAATGATTGACGATGAGTGTGTACATGTTTTATTTAGTGCGGGTTAGGGCGTCGTAACTTGCGGCGTAGGTTGAGGGGATGGCGGTTCGAGCCCTGCCACCGGCGAAGTTGAACCAAGGGCATTATGGTTCATTAAATTCCACGCTACAAAGTCTTCTGTGAGAGGCACCGTCTTAGCCTTCCAATAGGGCGGGGGGAAGTTTGTGACGTTAAACCATATCACATATCACTAATTCTATAACCCATTTAACGTTATTGTTATTGTATTGTTATACCACTTCCGGACCAAAGGAATTGTCTATTAGAAAGGACAAGTTCTGTTCTCCGCAAATATATCATCGGGCCCCACTCCTACCAATTGTCAGCTATCATACGTTGTTTTATTATTACCTATCTCAAATATATTGTATCAATGCTCTTCCTAATTTAATAGTATCACATATCAGTCAGTTTTGTTTAAGGAAACTGGTCTCGAAGTCGTTGACGTAGTTCTTCTGAGATAGAATAATCCAGGTCTTAATAAGGGAAAGGAAGATGACATCTCATCCGAGGTGCCCTGTGGCTCTTGGAGGGAACGCTTCTGATCTGATAACAGTTCCACCAGTCCATCACAGAAACACCTCGCTCTGGATGTCTTGAATACTAGTAGAGTGAGTCTTCTTCCACGTTCTGGATGCTAATGCTACTAATATTATTGCTGCTCCTGCTGCTTCTGTTATTTCTTATACAAGTAAAGAAGCTGTTGCTACTACTGTTTTTACCTCTACCACTGTCACTACCACTATCACTACCACTACCACTACCACTACCACTACCACTACCACTACCACTACCACTACCACTACCACTACCACTACCACTACCACTACCACTACCACTACCACTACCACTACCACTACCACTACCACTACCACTAACATTACTATGACCAATACCAATACCACTGCCACTACCACTACAAATACCACTACTACTATCACTACCAATACCACTGCCTTTCCATTACTACAACCGGTACCACTATCACTACCACTATCACTACCACTATCACTACTACTACCACTACCACTACCACTACCACTACCACTACCACTACCACTACCACTACCACTACCACTACCACTACCACTACCACTACCACTACCACTACCACTACCACTACCACTACCACTACCACTACCACTACCCCTACCACTACCACTACCACTACCACTACCACTACCACTACCACTACCACTACCACTACCACTACCACTACCACTACCACTACCACTACCACTACTACTACCACTACCACTACAATTACCACTACCACTACCACTATCACTACCACTACCACTACCACTACCACTACCACTACCACTACCACTACCACTACCACTACCACTACCACTACCACTACCACTACCACTACCACTACCACTACCACTACCACTACCACTACCACTGCACTACCACTACCACTAACATTACTATGACCAATACCAATACCACTGCCACTACCACTACAAATACCACTACTACTATCACTACCAATACCACTGCCTTTCCATTACTACAACCGCTACCACTATCACTACCACTATCACTACCATTATCACTACTACTACCACTACCACTACCACTACCACTACCACTACCACTACCACTACCACTACCACTACCACTACCACTACCACTACCACTACCACTACCACTACCACTACCACTACCACTACCACTACCACTACCACTACCACTACCACTACCACTACCACTAACATTACTATGACCAATACCAATACCACTGCCACTACCACTACAAATACCACTACTACTATCACTACCAATACCACTGCCTTTCCATTACTACAACCGCTACCACTACCACTACCACTACCACTACCACTACCACTACCACTACCACTACCACTACCACTACCACTACCACTACCACTACCACTACCACTACCACTACCACTACCACTACCACTACCACTACCACTACCATTGCCACTATCACTATCAATATCGCTACCACTACCACTACAGCTACCATTATCACTACCGGCACTACCATTACCATTGTCACAACCACTACAACTACCATTATCACTACCACCACTATCATTACCATTGTCATTTCCACTACAACTACAACTACCACTACCACTACCACTGCCGCTACAACCACCACTACCACTACCACTACCACTACCACTACCACTACCACTACCACTACCACTACCACTACCACTACCACTACCACTACCACTACCACTACCACTACCACTACCACTACCACTACCACTACCACTACAACTACCACTACCACTACCACTACCACTACCACTACCACTACCACTACCACTACCACTACCACTACCACTACCACTACCACTACCACTACCACTACCATTAAGTCTACAATAAACAGCACCCCCACTAATATAACTGCAATCACAATATTCACGCCCGCTAACACCAACACCACCACCAAAACCATCACAACCACCACGACCACTATCAATAACAATAACAACAAAAACGAAAACAACACCAACGACAAAAACAACAATAAGGACAACAACAACAACAGGAGAAGCAATACAAAAACAACAACAAATAACATCAACAACAAAACAACAATAACAACAATAACTATACTATCCCACTCGACATCACCAAGAACACGAACAGCGACACACTCTATACCACATCCACCAATCATCACCATTATCACCACCACCATTAACACGCTTACCATTTCTAATAGTTACTTCTAAGACGAATATAATTCCCACTAGGATTACTACTACTACTACTACTACTACTACTACTACTACTACTACTACTACTACTACTACTACTACTACTACTACTACTACTACTACTACTACTACTACTACTACTACTACTACTACTACTACTACTACTACTACTACTACTACTACTACTACTACTACTACTACTACTACTACTACTACTACTACTACTACTACTACTACTACTACTACTACTACTACTACTACTAATTCTAATACTACCACTAGTACTACTACTAATTCTACTACTACCACTAGTACTACTATTAATACTCCTACTGTTACAATAATAACTACGAACATTATTGTATCTAATATATATATATATATATATATATATATATATATATATATATATATACATATATATATATATATATATACATATATATATATATATATATATATATATATATATACATATATATATATCACTTAGACAAAATGTTGTAGCACGTTTGTAAATAATAATTACGAAGAACCCACAGTCGGAATAAAAGGAAACTTTAGAAGAAAGTGTAACTTCTATATCTCGGCTAATAGCTATAGCCCGCTTCAGGAAAGTACAGATTGCAAGAATTTGCAGAGACATAAGTACAATTGAGATGTGAGTAGAAAGGGAACACGCAGAGCTAAAACAGGACAACCCGTCACGCAGGGCGGAGTCAGAAGTGAGGGGATGTGTGGGTGGAGGTGTGAGGTCAGGAGTGAAGCGGGCGGGAAGCAGGGTCAGGAAGGTGATAATTCTTAACCAAGAGGCTCACAGCTAGCCGTGAGATTATGTCCGGGGACCATTGACCTTTGAAGATGTTCAAGTTCGGACATTCTTCGATTAAGGCTGATTCAACAATTTTCTTCTAAAACTACAGTTGGATTTAAACAACTGTAGTTTTAGAAGAAAAATTGTGGTGGCGGACGAATTGTCCGGGCGTGGGTCACACGTCTAGCATTCTTACAATTGGTAATTGTTGGCTATTTCCTTGCAGAAATGATTATCTATCTTATACAATTTTAAGTTGAGTTTGAAGTTGTTAGCATTTGTAAATTTAATCAACTTTCAATTAAATTTCTTTCGACAATATTATTGTTGAAAGTAACCACTCTAGCGTTTTCCCAGTTGATAGGGTGATTAAAAGTGCTTAAATGTTTAAAATTGGCTCTTGACTCATTCCTGTCTTTGACACATTTCTTGTGTTGTTTTATCCTGACAGAAAGATCTTTTGCTGTTTGGCCAGTATAAAATTCATCACATATTTTGCAAGGAATTTTGTACACACAGCCTTTTTGGTAATCTTTAGAGTTATTAATTAGGTACAGTATTGTTTGATTGTATTATTGTTTCTGAAGGCTTCGTTGACATTAAAATTCTTGAATAATTTGGGAACAATAATTAAGTTTTCTTGGTAAGGTAAAACTACAAGGTATTATGGTCCTTGGGTTTGTTAGGCTGAGATCTGTAATAGATTTTCCTTGCAAAATTGTAACAAACATCAATGAAATGTTTAGGATATTTCAAACCAAAACTAATATCGTAAACCTTTCTTATTTCCTCATCAATGTACTCGGGATTGCAGACCCATAAAGCTCTAAGGAACATTGAGACAGAGGTTTTTGTAAAGTAGTGTACTTGTGGTTATGACAGTT
>NC_134798.1:34026569-34029069 GCF_046742065.1 Oratosquilla oratoria
ACCAGAAAACCCTACCTTATTAGGTGGTGTGTCTCTTCGCACAGAGCAACACTGGGCCCCCCGCCATCTTTGAAACGTAACAACCAGTCATTATCATTTCAAACGATTAGCCATGAGTCTCGTTTCAGCTCAGTCAGTGTTCACACGATTTATGCACACAGTCCTTGCAGGTCTTATAGGTCATTTACTGTTTATGTACTGTACGTCGATGACGTGATCATCGCTTCCAAATCCGTTAGCGAACACTTACACACTTTTCACATTATCTTCTCACGAATAGCAAAAGCAGATCTCAAACTGAAGCTTAAGAAGTGCTCCTTTCTTCATTAAGAAATACGCTCCTTAGGGCATGTCCTTAACCCACAAGGAATTTTAACCGCGCAGTACAAGGTCAAGGCAGTTATTGTTTTTCCATGCCCTACCTCTGTTGATTACATATGTTCATTCCTTGGTCTGTCAAGATTTTACAGACTTTACATTCAAGGTTACACTGTATACAAGCAGCACCTTTCACCTCACTTATGAAGGACACCCCCTTCATCTAGACACACCTGATAAAGAGAAATCCTTTAATGACTTAAAGAAATCCTTAACTCCGGCACTTGTTCTTGCCTTCCCAAACTACAAGCATCCTTTCTCAATATACATAGATGTGTCGTACACCGGACTTGGTGCAGTCCCCATTCAACAACACGACACAAAACTCAGACCAATTGCCTATGCTAGCCGCACACTCAGCAAGCACAAACAAAATTACTCAGTCACAGACATAGAAAATTTAGCTGTTATATACGCACTCAAACATTTCAAACAGATCGTCCTTGGTTATGACATCCATATCTACACGGACCATCAACCAATCTTCAAAGGAAATAATCTTTCAGGAAAGGTGAAGCAAACCTAATAGTAGACGCTCTCAGTCACCATATCGCGACCATAACACAAAATTTAATTTCAGTAACTCGTACACAAAGGCGCATAGTTGCAGCGCAGAGATCAGACCCTCGAATCTACCTACACAACTGATACGTATAATTTCCCTCCCAATTTCGACAATTAAACGTTAGTTGATGACATATTGTATCACAAAACAACACTAACGAACAAACATGAACCCAACCGGTCAATGTTTCAGCTCGTAGTCAGTACGGACCTCATTTCGGAAGTTTTGAAACTCCTACACGATGCCTGCATTACCGTACACCCTGGCAAGGAGAAATGCGTTACAAAAGCCAGGTTGAATTATTTCTGGTTAACCATGAGGAAGGATACACACTCCCACATTGATGTTTGTCACTCCTGTGCGACCCCTCAAAGGTCATATCAGCGGTCAAGTTCCAATCCTAACTTATCCTACCTCTTGTAAGCCATTCGACACAGTAGCTGTTGATTCCCTTAAGTTACCACTTACACATATCGGAAACCAATACCTCTTTGTCTGTGTCGACTATTTTCACGATTCTATATTCTTTTCCCCCCTACCAGACAAGACAGCACAACATGTGGCAAGAACCCTTATTGACAAACTCATACACCCCTTCACTACACCCAAAACTTTGATTTCTGACAACGGGACTGAGCTCAACAATGAGATTCTTACGAATATTTGTAATTACTTTCACATCATAAAATGTAATACTACTGCTTATCACCCGCCAGAAGAGAAAGATTCTCAATGTTCTTCGACATCTTGCTTCTGATCTTCACCTTTCTTAGGATGAACATGTCCCCATGATTCAAGTTTGCATTAACAGTTCCACTAACATGTAAATATCGAAATAACTAAATTTTGTTCTCTTTGGCTTGGACAAAAGACTCCCATATGACCTTCTTCTTTCAGAATTACTCCCCATTTACAATTTCAATTATTATGTCAAGGTCAAAGTAACAAATTCGCAAAAGAATCCATAATACTCTTCATCTGACTAAGGACGAAATGGTTCGTCTGCATAACAAATCAGCCAGAGCTTGTGCCTTTGAACTTAGAGACATTGTTTGCACCCTCAACCACACCCCCACCTCAAAATTCACCCCTAAATTCACTGGACCTTTTCGTATCATTGGGCAGAAGTCAAATAATAAAGTCAAAGCACTAAAGTTGCACGATTTTACAAAGACCGTATTGTCCAAAGATCATATCAAAAGAGTTCCTCGTGGCTTCGACATAGGGACTGTCCCTTCCCCAGTTCATACTATGTCTACAAAATAGAACATCATCAATCCTCTCCACTGCTTCCTTCTATTCCTGTCTTAGTCGAGCCACAGTTCCACAAAAGTACACTTTTCCTAGGTGAACTGAAATAATATCTACTTCCACATGTTCATAAAATTAAGTAAATTTTACTTTAATCATTAGTATTTACCGACACCACCATTGCTCAAACACTAAGGTTTATCAATCTTTGTCAGAATTATTGTGTTACTTCTTAGCTTCCTTGAGCATTTACCTCACTGCGGTCATGAGTGGTAGCTAAGTTGAGCATTTCTTGCAAGATGATTG
>NC_134798.1:34059069-34061569 GCF_046742065.1 Oratosquilla oratoria
GCGTCTCCTGGTGTAGTGTCATCACCTTCTTTGTTGGTATTATGAGAGTTGATGTGTAACCACTGACAGAAAATGAACTTGGTTCTGGCTACTTCATCGGAGAAGAGAAAATGTAAGGAAATATAGAAAGTTCTGGTTCTGTCATCATGTTGGGGTTGATCTCCGTCCTGAGATTCTACTACGGGATTCATACATTCTTTGATATTTAGGCTTCTAATGAACCTGAGTGGTTAATGTACAATTTGTTTTATAAATCTTAGAGTTATCGTCGCCATCTTAGAAACTTAAAAGACATTTCCTTATGACCTAATGAACCTGAGTGGTTAATGTGCAATTTGTTTGATAAATCTTAGAGTTATCGTCGCTATCTTAGAAACTTAAAAGGCATTTCCTTATGACGAACTACAATACAGATGTTAGGTAACGAAATATTCATTCACGTTGTACACCTACGAAAAAAAGAAAGAAAAAAAAGCGGAAGCTCTCCAAAGTTTCCTAGAGGAAACCAACCATTGTACTACTTTACTACTTAGAAGTGGAGATAATTGTACGTGTCGCAATGTGGCATTGTCAGGCAAGATGGATTACGGTGATTTGTGTGTGGTTCATAATGTTTCAATGCTTTGGAATTGTTGTTCTTGTTACAGAACAATGTTACAGTCAAGTCTAAGTTTCATAAATCTAGACAAGTGGAAACCTATCTGACTACATAATTTGAGGATGAGGAAAAATTATGGATTGTAAGTTAAATTTCTATTTCTAAAGTTTTAGAGGATGCAAAAATTACCGTTAAAAGATTGTTTCAGTGATTACAGACAAGGTACAGGATGTCAACATTATACTCATTTTGTATACATATGTTACCAAGAAACTTGGTGGAATAAACAGAAAAATAAGATAAAGTGGCATCTACAGATTTCATCCTGACATGTATCTGATATGATTTGTACTTGTAATCATATCAAACCAGCTATAATGTAAGCTACGACATATTATTATTCAATTATTTAATATTAAGATTTTTTTGTAAACTACTACTACTACTACTACTACTACTACTACTACTACTACTACTACTACTACTACTACTACTACTACTACTACTACTACTACTACTACTACTACTACTACTACTACTACTACTACTACTACTACTACATATAGAAAAACGACCTCCATCCTCGTGGAACTGTGTGGTGGAAGGAGCAGGTTCTGTCTCCCACAGACACAGTTCATTGGCCCCTCTCCCGCCAATGACTGTGGTCGACGATCCTTTTATTTATCTATTTATTTATCTAATTATTTTCAATAATGCCTAATACAAAAGTTCATTTATCCTACTGTCAACCACCGTCTGCTCAAAATCTAGGTTTTGTATATGTGCTGATTTGGGCGGTGGGGACCTGGTACCTCTCAGGCATAGGAGGGCTGATCTTAGGAGTGAGAATGACAGTCTACATCTCATCCATGAAACAATGCTGCTTTTTTGTTGTTGTTTCTTTTCAGCCATTACCTCAGCCAGCCGAGCGTAGAATGCCTTTGCTCTAGGACCCATCCCACCTACTACTACTACTACTACTACTACTACTACTACTACTACTACTACTACTACTACTACTACTACTACTACTACTACTACTACTACTACTACTACTACTACTACTACTACTACTACTAATTCTACTACTACTACTACTACTACTACTACTACTACTACTACTACTACTACTACTACTACTACTACTACTACTACTACTACTACTACTACTACTACTACTACTAATTCTACTACTACTACTACTACTACTACTACTACTACTACTACTACTACTACTACTACTACTACTACTACTACTACTACTACTACTTGTACTACTACTACTACTACTACTACTACTACTACTACTACTACTACTACTACTACTACTACTACTACTACTACTACTACTACTACTACTACTACTACTACTACTACTACTACTACCACCACCACTACTACTACTACCACTACTACTACTACTACTACTACTACTACTACTACTACTACTACTACTACTACTACTACTACTACTACTACTACTACTACTACTACTACTACTACTACTACTACTACTACTACTACTTCTACTACTACTACTACTACTACTACTACTACTACTACTACTACTACTACTACTACTACTACTACTACTACTACTACTACTACTACTACTACTACTACTACTACTACTACCAATTGTTCCATTAACTTGAATTCTTAGGTTTATCAATACTAGACAAATGACCTCTAAATCATGCATGATAAAATGACGTTGAACACACTAATATGTAAATGATTTTTTGGCCTACAAAATACTGAAGAATAATTGCAGAAGCCTGAAAGATCTTCATGATCACATCGCACATTTATAATAAGTCATTGACTTATATGTTATTGACTTTAACTTAAAGATGCAAAGCTATATTATATAAGCCCATAACTTCTCTAATTACTGATAAT
>NC_134798.1:34069069-34084069 GCF_046742065.1 Oratosquilla oratoria
AGAGAGAGAGAGAGAGAGAGAGAGAGAGAGAGAGAGAGAGAGAGAGAGAGAGAGAGAGAGAGAGAGAGAGAGAGAGAGAGAGAGAGAGAGAGAGAGAGAGAGAGAGAGAGAGAGAGAGAGAGAGAGAGAGAGAGAGAGAGAGAGAGAGAGAGAGAGAGAGAGAGAAAGAGAATTTTCACTCATAGAAATAGCATTACAGATTCAGGTGAATAATGCTTTATCATTATGAGTAACTTCTTTAGACTGGAAAAAGTATAGAATTTCAACATCCTCAGCATTATAGAAGTTAAATGATTTGCTGCCTATCTAATCAGGAAAAATGCATTTTGTTTGTGTTAAAAAAGAAACTGTACTCAGTGAGGGGAAGAAGTTGGAAAAAACAACAATATTTAAGGAATAAATACAAGTATCTGTGATGGGCACAAGTTAAGAGAAAAACACAAAAACCACTCTAATGGTGACTATAGTCAAGTAACAACAACCCAGAAAGCTGAAATGAGATTAAATTGAGAAAGAGGAATCATCTAGTGACTTATCCTGAAAGGTAACCTACACTAAATGAAGATGAAATAGATTAAGATATAATTAAACGAAATATTATGAAACATAAGGAAATAAGATAAGGTAAGAAATAAGATGAAATTAAGAATTGAAGAAAGAAATCATAATGAAGGATTTGAAAAGTGTAGACTATGGGTCAGGAAATGGTTAACCAGATGAAATGAAGAGGAAGCAGATGCAAAATTATCGAAAGAAATGGTTGATGACGCCGCAATGTTCTATAATAACTTTCTGCGTATGTGTGTGCCGAAGATTTTGAACATTTGCTGGAAAAAGTGATCCCTAAAATTAAAAAACAAGATACTCATGCCACTTCTCCTTTTCTTATTTTCCTCATCTCACTGTTTATTTGGCAGCTCAGATTGTACCACTTTCGTGTGATTTCTGAGTCAGGAATAATCAATGTCATTACTATTTCTTTTATAGCACTTCTCTTCTTTGCTTCATTACGGTACTCCATCAACGACACATTCCAATATTCTAGGAACCTTTCATATTGCTGTATTAATAGTATTGGCTGATCACTATCCCGTTTCCATTTTTCCTCGGACGTTATATCACTCACGTTGTACGGTAGTTCTCTACCTAGCAACAAAATTTATTTAAGTCGGCAAATAGATCTAGAACAGTCTCGGTACCACTACAACACTAACTAGACTACAACATCTCTACAGAGATCGGAGACTAAGTCTAGCTATAGCATTCTCATTAGTGTTTACACTATTGAGAGAGCCTTAGCTAGGGCAAATCTAGCTAAAATGTCAACAGTGTACACGTAACTTCAGGCATGATCTGATCCAAGACATAGTTCTAGGGTGTGGGAAAGGTACTGATTTTTAAATGCAGAAATAAAACAGTAGGGAGGACATTTGGTACAACAGATTAATCTGCACAGACCATGTCATTTATTAATATTAAACTTAGAAAAGGTGTCATAAACTCTGATTATAGATACAATATGAAAGTTCACGGGGAAAGGCGCAGAAAACAAGAATTCATAAGTCTAGTAGATTGGAATAAAGATGCCATTATCGAAATATCATTTTTTTTTTTTAAAGGTTGTTAGGTACAGAATTTGTACGGTGAGTTAGAGGAAGAATGGATAAACTGAATACGAATATAGAGATAAATTTAATAAAAGACCTTTTCATACTGAGTTACGCTAACATTTCTCCCATATTCTGTTTGGTTTTATAGTGAGTATCATTACAACGTTCTCTCGAGTTGATGCAAATGAAAAGAGCAGAAATCCAAGAATATTTGACCCAAACAAGGAATCCAACACCCCAAAAAAGCTAATTTAGGACAAGGTACATCTACTAACCGTGTCAACACAGTGGCATTGTGGGAGAAGCAGCAGTTGTTCAACAAAAAGTCAATCTAGAATTGGTGCAGGACTGTTTACTGTTAGGAGCAAACGAAAGAATAAAGGAATCGCAATATATATAAATAAATAGATAAATATTTAAACAAACAAACAAACAAGCCGACAAACATATTAATGAGTGAATAGATAGATAAATAATCAGATAAGAATATTTAACAAACAAGTATATTCTATGATGATAATAATGAATACCTGTATAATCTTATAATTATCTTCATCTACAATAATTATAAAATCATTCCGTACTAGATTAACAAACAAGTAAATCAATTAATAATGAACAAAAGATCAATAAACAAAGAAATTAATATATAAATGAATAAATAAATAAACAGACACATGAATAGATAAATGAATAAAAAAGTAATCGAAAGAATAAATTAATAACTGTAAACAAATAAATAAATAAATAAATAGAAAATAAATGAATACATTAATGAATAATTGAATACATATAATTGTTTTTAATAAAAAACAAATAAATAAATAAATATATAAATAGGTAAATGAATAAACGAATTAGTAGATAGATTAGGAAATAAATGAATACATAAGCAAATAGGTGAATAAATAGATAAATAAATAGATAAATAAGTAAATAGATAAATAAATAAATAAATAAATAAATAAATAAATAAATAAATAAATAAATAAATAGATAAATCAATCAATCAATCAATCAATTAGTCAATCAATCAATCAGTCAATTAGTCAATCAATCAATCAGTCAATCAATCAATCAATCAATCAATCAATCAACCAACCAATCAATCAATCAATCAATCAATCAATCAATCAATCAATCAATCAATCAATCAATCAATCAATCAATCAATCAATCAATCAATCAATCAATCAATCAATCAATCAATCAATAAGCAAATAGGTAAATAAATAAATAAATAAATAATTAATTAAATAGATAATGGATGAACTAATACATAAACAAATAAAATATGAAAATTATATAAAGAGAAACGTAGAGGTGATTTGTATGTTTTTCCTAATTTCATAAGGATAAAGTTGAGGTCAAAGAAATCTAGGAATGTGGAAATGATATTTTCATAGTATAGGATTAGATTAGAAAGAAGTAGTATGTGTGTTGTGGTCGAAGGATGAAAATATTTGACCTTGGTTGTAAGTCTACATGCAGGAATAAAGCAACAAGTTTTGGAGGAAGGGATGTCCTTCGAAGGTTATATCCATTTTTACTTACTTTAGGTTTTACTTTAGTTTAAAAAAAGAAAAAAAGAAAAAAAAAATCAAACATCTAATATCAACCGTTCACACCTATCTGGAATCATATATAACAAATTATTTCTTCCAGAATTTATCATTATTTTGTTTTGAACTACAAAGAGAGTAAAAACTATCAGTTTTAACAGTACCTAATCTCTTTCTTGAAGTGTTGGTTTCGATGTGTTAGGAAATGTAACCATAGCTTACAATGATCAATAGATTAAATATTTACTTGTTTCTTTCTTTTTTCTTTATATGTGTGTTCATTTATTAGCCTATTTACCCATGCACTTAATAACTTATTAATCTATTTATTTATTAATTTCCTATTTATTTTTCCTGAGCTGGATGTACGTTTTGAACTTCAGAAATATATAATGATATTCATATTGTCATTTATGTATATATATATATATATATATATATATATATATATTGTTATTTATGAAGGAGATAAAAAGTAACGTATGCA
Organism: Oratosquilla oratoria; assembly: GCF_046742065.1. NCBI lineage: Eukaryota > Metazoa > Arthropoda > Malacostraca > Stomatopoda > Squillidae > Oratosquilla > Oratosquilla oratoria. Next base: position 34,072,729 of record NC_134798.1, read on the forward strand.
AAAAGGAGTTAAAATAACTAAAGGAGATGCATAGTTTTGTTATGTAAAGGTGCTGAGATGACATATTCAAAATTATAAAACAACTAGACACGGCATTAAATGAGGTTTTTAGTTTCAAATCAGACAGATTCTATGGTCAAAAGACGACCATAGAAAGCTATTTACGAGTTTAGATTGGGTTGGGTTAGGTTAGGAAAAATTAGGTTAAGTTAGAGTAGGATAGGTCACTTAGGTTAGAATAATATATGATAAAATCCATTCTGTGAAGGATAAGGTACTGTGATGGGTTTAGAAACACATCGTTGAAAGACTGATGCTGAAATTACATCAAACAGAAAGCATTAAAAATGGTAAAAGAAAAAGAAAGTTGTTCAGGTATAATGATAAATAATAAAAATATGAAATAAATGCTTTCATACAATAAGGCTAAAAAATCCTATAATAGAAAGGCTGAGTGCATAATAGCACAGATTTCACAATTAGAATATCACTGGGTTCAGGTTATAAACGGATGCTAAAAAGCCTCACAAAGATTCATTTCGAAAGGATGTTGGATGGAACAGTCTTAATTCAAGAAAGGAAGGTTTTATGTGGTTTTCTTCTTCAATGATATTAAGTAATCAACAAGAGTATTACTACATAGGTATAATAACACTATTTCTAAAGTGTTAAAAACTACACACACACACACACACGCAAACACACACACACACACACACACACACACACACACACACACACACACACACACACACACACACACACACACACACACACACACACACACACACACACACACACACACACACACACACACACACACACACACACACACACACACACACACACACACACACACACACACACACACACACACACACACACACACACAATCAACAGAAATAGATTATATAATTTTTACAAAGATAAAAAGGAAATGGTAAACTTCAGTAATGAAATAAAATCTCTCTACTCCCTCGCCACTAAGAGAATACTACTATAATAAATGAAAGCGTATGAAAGGATTAAATACACTCTAAAATCTACGATGTAATTATTGTAGGAAAACTGACCACAGTCTGGTAATTTGTCCTTCTTCTCCTAAAAGGGTATTTTTCACACTACGTAGGTGGGTTCTGTAATACGTAATGCAATTTGCCCTGACAAGACAACGAGCCCAGCAGAATGGCTGGATAAGGAATAAGATGTCCAATTTTCTTAAACGCATACAGTGTGATCATTCTTCTACAATTCTAATGACTACTGCTTGGGCAATTCATTCAAGTGAGGGAAAATGTCCTCTTCTACGTGTTAAAGTTCTTTGCGATTAACTCACAGGTGATTTTATGTAGTTGATGGAACAACTCACCCCTGCTTAAGGGTTGGTTTATATTGGGTAGACCCTAATGTTGGACTTACTTAACATCAATATATATATATATATATATATATATATATATATACATATATATAAACACATACATATATACTCGTGTATATATATATATATATATATATATATATATATATATATATATATAACTATAAAGTAATGTCGTAACACATTCGTAAAGATTCAACAAAAACCCACTGTGTTGGATAAGAAGAAATGAAATAAAATTAATTCCATATATTTCGATCACGGACTGTGATCCTCTTCAGTGGAATACAGAAAGGTAGAGCAAATGGCATGTCTTATATACAATAAAAATAAGGGACAAGGGTAGGACTCAGGTAGCATCTAGTACTTTGCGGGGCAGGTCACCCGCCTTCACCAACGATGGTAACAATTTGTTGACTGCCCAGGTGGTAATGCAGTCAGGTGACCACTGTCCATATGACATATTAAAATTTGGAAATTTGTTAATCAGGGATGATTCTATTATTTTTCTTTTAAAACTGCATTTTGAATTAAAGATAATCTTTGCCTCATTCCAATCCATATGATGGCCTTCCTTGTCTACATGTTGGAAGACAGCGGAATTATGTTGTGCGTATTTAATTGAATTTTTATGTTCTTTCATCCTAGTATATAAATCTCTACCTGTTTGTCCCCAATATACATTGTTACAATCAGAGCAAGGGAGTTTATACACACCTTGATGTATTTCTTCTCTAGGTCTTTGATGTACATTGACTATTTTCTTAAACAAATTATTGGGATAACTAAAAACAATTTTAATATCTTCCTGTGGAAGAAATTGAGAAATGTCATTTAAGGACCTATTATAAGGCAATTTAATACAGTTTTTGTCCCAACTGAAGTTCTTACTGGAATGGGAAGTGGATCCAAAGTAACTAGTTTTGGCTTTACTTAGGGCTCCATTTAGAAACCAATCAGGATACCCTATTCTTTTTAATTGATTCCTGATGGTTGTTATCTCCATTTCCAAATAATGTGGACTACATAATCTAAGTGCCCTCAGGAAAAGACCTGAGGCAACACTATATTTAATTTTATCAGGATGGTGACTGAAAAAGTGCACATAACTCCCCTTATGTGTGGGCTTTCTGTACACAGTGAAGGACAATTGGTCCTGATGCCGTATTAATAGGATATCTAAAAATGGTAGTCTATTATCCACCTCCCATTCAACTTTGAATTTAATATTAGTGGCTAAGTTGTTTATTTGTTCAAAGAAAGCATCAAAAGATCCCCATTCGTCATCCCAAATCGTAAAGATATCGTCCACATACCTATACCAAAACATTCCTTGTGGCTTAATGTCTTGTAAAAGCACTGTCTCGAAATACTCCATATATAGGTTAGCTAACACTGGGGAGAGATTAGATCCCATTGAACATCCGAACTGCTGTTTATAATATTGATCTTTAAATGAGAAGGTATTAGTGTTAGCACATAATTCCGTTAGTTTAATGATTTTGCTGACAGAGATTGGTAGTTGGCTCACGAACATTTTATCACAATTTGTAGGGTGCTTTTCCGACTCGCATATAAAACATTCAGAAGATTTCATAAGTAAGATCAAGAATCATCATTTATCTGGGCAGAGAAAATTACTAAGTCTTGATGTAGTTTCTTTGTTCACCTGCATCAACGTAGCTGAGGTTTTAGCTTTCTTGGAAACAAAATTACAAAATTATCGGGACCAACTACCAATCTCTGTCAGCAAAATCATTAAACTAACGGAATTATGTGCTAACACTAATACCTTCTCATTTAAAGATCAATATTATAAACAGCAGTTCGGATGTTCAATGGGATCTAATCTCTCCCCAGTGTTAGCTAACCTATATATGGAGTATTTCGAGACAGTGCTTTTACAAGACATTAAGCCACAAGGAATGTTTTGGTATAGGTATGTGGACGATATCTTTACGATTTGGGATGACGAATGGGGATCTTTTGATGCTTTCATATATATATATATATATATATATATTATATATATATATATATATATATACATATGTATATATATACATATATGTATATATATTTATATGTATATATATATATATATGTATATATATTATATACATATATGCATATATACTATATATATACATATATGTATATATACATATACAAATATATATGTATACTGTACATGTATATATATGAATATATATATATATATATATATATATATGTATATATACATATATGCATATATATCTATATATATACATATATGTATATATACATATATATGTATACATGTATATATATATATATATGTATACATGTATATATATACATATATGTATATATATATATGTATATATATGTATACATGTATATATATGTATACATGTATATATATATAGATGTATATACATATATGTATATATATATATATATATATATATATATATATATATATATATATATATATATATAAGAATAGGGATATAAGATAGTCCACTGCAGTTTAGCTGACCCCAACAAGTGAACTTCATTTAGAAATTGACTTACAACCAGTACTTATCCCTTAAAAAAAAGTTATATATATATATATATATAAATATATATATATATATATATATGTATATGTATATATATATAAAAGTATAGAATATTCTGTGTAAGCGTAGACATCAAAAACTCTTATCACAAGGTAACTTCAGAGGAATCCAGTTGTCTCAACCAACGTTATGAACTCCTTTATTACAATGAGTTAGAAATTACTTAGATAACATTGTTTTATGGACTATTAGTTATGAAGATATGTTCAACGCTTTGATGAGCTCTTTCAGTGTTTATTTCTCATTACACTTTGTAAGTCTAATACATGTATAATTTTCAAGGTGCACAAGTTCCAAAAAATATATCGAGGCAGTGAGGAGAATAAAACCCTTTTAGATATATAATACAATTTAGGAAATTTCTAAGTATGTCAAGATTGTCATTCTCTTGCCCAATTTATTAGGAATATATAAAAATAATGTCTTACTGGACTCCGGAAAGAAAGAAAGAAAAAAAAAGTTTGAATGTTTAAGGTAGTTACAGGATCCCACACTATATAGTGGACGGCCCTCTGCTTGTTGGGGGTGTGGGGGGATTTTAGGGGAACACAAGGGCAGTAGTTTTTTCCTCTTCTGCCACAAAGGCATGACCCGCCCTCACTGTGACATGCCGGGGCACGTCTGGGTGGCTACATAGAGGATTTGGAGTACACCCGTATTTGGTGAGTGTGCTTGAACTCGGAAGGTGTTCGACTGTTTTCGTGTGTATGTGAGAGTGTGTTGTCTTAATAAGGAATTAGATAAGCTTGGCAAGATGCAAACGTACGTTGTGGCATGAAACCTCATAAGGAGCACTCATTTTTTGTGTCCATGGTGAGGATTTGAACCCAGGTTATTCGCACGTGAAGCTAGAGTTTTATAAGGAATTAGATAAGCTTGGCAAGATGCAAACGTACGTTGTGGCATGAAACCTCATAAGGAGCACTCATTTTTTGTGTCCATGGTGAGGATTTGAACCCAGGTTATTCGCAGGTGAAGCCAGAGTTATCCAAGAGCTACCCAATGTTGATTTTTTTTTTCAAAGAACTCGTAAAAAAAATTAATTCAGATTCTAGTGCTAGTGAAACCTAAATTGATTTAGCCATTTTCCCTATCTTTCGCGGTGATTGTGAATATGAGAATCATAGTGCATTTGTCAAAGGTAAAACCAGTTGAAACTAATACTTGACGATCGGCAAGGAAATATTGGGATTGTACTCATATGCAGAAATTTTCATGATCATTTTTGTGAAGCCAAATTCACCATAATGACAGACAACCATCTACTATAATAACAATGCTCAGGAAGAAAATTAAGTCATGTAAGATGAATAACTGGATAATATGGAGCTGCAAGATTATTTCTAACGCATAAATTATAGTGATGGACAACGTGATATTGTAGCGAATTAGTTTAGTCATTTAGTTCGTCCTACTGTACACTAACATGAAGAGAATTGTTTAATTTTGAGCAAAGGTAAGGCAAAAGAAGAAAAATCATAACAACATAAGTGGCCATCAATTTCATTAAGTTTCTTGAAGTGAGGACCCCTTCCTGAGAATTATTTTCCAAATAAACTTTTACTATATCAGAGCACTGCGTATGTCAGCCCTCTTGGTCAAATGATCAGTTTCCACTTTGTCTCCAAATTCAGAAAAACAACCTTTACAATTGTATCTGTTTTAAAGTATGTTGAGTTCAGAGGAAAAAGGTAATTGTCAAGCTAGAAACTGAGCTTACTATCACTTTTAAGCCTAATACGAGAACTTGTATAAATAAAATATTGTGCCAAATCCAAAAAGGACTGAAAATTATAACAAAATTGGCAGCAACTCCTACCAGTAACTAATCTGTCTGAGGGCATCAGTGCTGAATTAATTGATATGTGTCAGAATCTTAATAATAGATATCATTACTAACTGTTGTAGGATGTTATAGTATGTATGTTTAATACTGTAGTTTGAGAAATAAGCCATACATATATATATATATATATATATATATATATATATATATATATATATATATATATATATATATATATTACTTCTGCGATTTTGGAATTCCAACTAACTTCAATCTTGGTCATGTGTAATTTCATCTCACAACGATTCAAGGACCTCTATCAGAGGTTCCAATATTATCTAGGGCTGTGTTTCTCGACCTTTTCAACTTCACAGACCAGTCGAGAAGGTGAAAAAAGTATGCAGACCAGTACCATACCTACAGATATACACTTATATCTATGTAATCCAAACACTCATAAAATACGACCACAGGCAGAACAAACGCACACATCCTAATTTTTTTTTCTATCAATCTAAATGCTAATTTTACAATGACATATAAGGTATTTTTGTTTTACATTGTACAAAGTAAAGTGATTAGATAGTCAAAATTTCCAAATCGAGTCCAGGCCATGATAAAAAGATACTATAATAGGCATAAAATAGACTAATTTCGTGGCGAGTAATTTATTGCAAAATTTATTAACACCCCAAACCGTAATATTTGGAAAAATGGATATGCCTTATATTTAACAATTTTATACAAATTCATGTATATGCAATGCTAGAACAATCTATACATCCACAATTATAGTGCAGATACTCATAACATACAACACAGCTATGACAATTATATATATTCTAAATATATCTATTTCTTTAGCAGTTTAAATTTTGATAATAAGTCACCAGTAGAGCAATTGGCACACAATCAAATCATAAGACAAGGACCGTCAGCAATCCACGGGAGCCATTGATCTAAGGTACACTCAAAATCATGGAAACCGTATTTGTATGTTTTTGTAAAGGCTGTACACTAAGATGGCTTATAATTGGCGAGCACAGGAAGCTTTTGGTCGCATTTAGTTCCCATAACAGCCGAAATGCTATCAGACTTTAAATACGTCCCATGGTCTCATTTCTGTAAGTTTCAGAAACTAAGGGCAGAGATCTAAGAGAAGTAACTTCAGTGGACTATGAATTAATACAGTAAACTGTTTTGCAGTTACATAGAATTCATGACACAAAAAAGCATACTTGAACAAAGAGATTTGTAGCCAAACACGATATTCCTTGGAGTAAGAATGAAAATTCTATACCAGGTACTATTCGAATGTTGCATACAGAGTGAAGTAATTTGTTATAAAATGTTCTGCCAATATGCTTAAGACTTGTTCGAGAATATATGGTTTGGACTAGTAGATAAGAGGAAGTAATATTATAGACTAGAAGATTTCTTAAATGAGCCCTAGGAACATGTTACTCACGAAGTTATTCTTTAAGAATCGAATGATGTATTTGTATGACACACATACATACATACATACATACATACATACATACATACATACATACATACATACATACATACATACATACATACATACATACATACATACATACATATATATATATATATATATATATATATATATATATATATATATATATATATATATATATATATATACCAAGGACTACTATTACGCAGGACGTGTACACCCAGATCCCTGGGTCCGCTATCGGAAAAGCCATTGCTTTCTTAGTAACCTAACATTTTATATTGGACAAATATATCAAAACTAGAAACCTAACATTGTATATAGGACAAATATATCAACTATTGACTTGTTCAATGCAGTATAAGTTAATATAAACTTTTATAGTCAAATAAGAAACTATTTTTAAGGCACTGTTATTCTATGAAATACCAATTTTAGCCGGACTTAACAGGTATTATTGTATGAGGTTAGTGGACACCAGGGTTAGCGATTTTCTTTTCTTTTTAAAAATATAAAAAATAGTTTTTTATTTAAATCAGATTTATTTGATTTAAATCGATCTTTTTTATAGATTTTAGATATTGTGGGATTGTTATCTGATATGCGATCTGATTGCTAAAGGACATTTTTAGCATATCAATATAAGGAGCAGTGTTATATAGACTTGCCACAAGTATACAAGGAACGGTATATCACTGTGCAGCCCACAACAAGTTTCAACAAGATTCTTGTTGAAACTTGTTCTAGGTAAGCAGCTTCTCACTGAGTCAGTTGCTCCTTTGGAATCAACCACGAAGGATGTATTCTGGACCTGGCAGAGTGGTTCCTTCAGGCAGAAAAAATGATCCTGTCTGGATTATTTTGAAAAACTACCAACAACTTCTGGCAAAGGGTACCGAGCTAAATGCAAAGACTGCAGCCAGGAACTACAGGGCATTGTGTCAAGATTAAAATCTCACACAGATAAATGCCAAGGTCAGCCACAGCATACAGAAGAAATTGATGACCCAGGTAAATAATTTTACTTATATTGTGTGCATTTCCCCCTTTTCATACGCAACTATATAAATTTGGTGAACAATGGAGAGCATGTGCAATAAAAATGTAAAGGCCTAAAGAGTTGATACTTCAACTTCATTACTTCTAAATTTGGGTAATGACTATATCACTATAATATACTGTATCCACTCAACTTTGGGGCCTAGATGATTGTTATTCATTTCATTCAACATTGTGTAATATATTTCATAGGTTCCATTGGAAATCAGCCCACATGGGATTCAGGCCAAAGGGATTTAGCCTAACCTAACCCAACTAACCCCTTATTTTTAGTGAATTTAAAAGTGGACTGAATCCTGTGTGGACTGAATTCCAAGCCCACCCATTTCATATCCTGTTAATTATTTCCAAATAATTTAGTGGCTTGTGTGAATATGATCATTGTCTAAATAGATTACTACTGTATTCAAAAGTAGCCCAAATCACACTGTATTCACTCATTTATTTATTCATTTATATATTATACAATATGCTAAAAATTTCTGTTTCCATTTCAGGATCTGTATCAACAGCTTCAATCCCTTCATATCGGCTCCCCTTGAATTATCTCCAAACCTGACTCCACCATTAAAAAGATCACTATCAGACTCCTCCAAAGGCGCCACTTCTGCTAAATCATTTTCATCTAAAAGAAAGTCATCAACATCTCTGGACAGATTTATCATAAAAACTTCAGCCTCTCAAAAGGAAAATCTCGACAAAGAAGTTGCAAGAATTATATTTGCTACAAATTCACCATTTCGTCTTGTTCAGCATCCTCAGTTTCTCAAGATGGTTCAGAACCTGAGGCCAGGTTTCATTCCTCCATCCAGAAAAGATATTGCTGATAAGTACTTGGATCTTGTGTATAAAAAGGAATATAAAAAGTGTGCAGATGACCTGAATAATGAAACTGTATGTCTTTCAATTGATGGGTGGTCTAACATCCATAATGAGCCCATAATATGTGTCACTCTAACAACATCCACTGGTCAGATTTATTTAGTTGACACAATAGACACATCAAGGAAACCTCACACTGCTGAATATCTTCTACAACTTGTACAAAATTCGATCAAGAAGGCTGAACAAGGTTTTGGTTGCCACATTGGAAGTGTTGTGACAGACAATGCAGCAAATGTCACCAAGATGAGAAAACTCTTGGAGGAATCGAGTGAACCTGAGCATACCGTCCTCACATACGGCTTATACCGTTCCTTGTATACTTGTGGCAAGTCTATTAACACTGCTCCTTATATTGATATGCTAAAAAGTCCTTTAGCAATCAGATCGCATATCAGATAGCAATCCCACAATATTTAAAATCTATAGAAAAAAAATCTATTTAAATCAAATAAATCTGATTTAAAAAATCGATTTATATTTTTAAGAAGATAAAAAAGAAAAAGAAAATCGCCAGCCATGATATCCACTAACCTCATACAATAATACCTATTAAATCCAGCTAAAATTGGCATTTCAATGCATAATATTGTTTTAAAAATAGTTTCTTATTTGACTATAAAAGTTTATACTTAATTATAGTGCACTGAATAAGTCAATAGTTAATATATTTGTCCTATATAAGAACATAAGAACATAAGAAATAAAGGAGACTGCAAAAGACCATAAGGCCTACACTAGGCAGCTCCGTATCCATCACCACCTGTCATCCCCATCCATAAAGTTGTCTAATCGTTTTTTAAAACAACTGATAGTTTCAGCGCTTACTACATGGTTACTAAGTTTATTCCATTCATCGACCACCCTATTAGTAAACCAATTCTTGCCTATTTCCTTCTTAAATCTAAATTTGTCCAGTTTGTACCCATTACTGCGAGTCCTGCCCTGTTGTTTTATTATGATGACCTTGTTTGCATCACCCTTGTTATAGCCTTTGATCCACTTGAACACTTCTATTAGATCACCCCGCACTCTGCGTCTTTCCAGAGAGTGTAAGTTTAGGTGCCTAAGCCTCTCTTCGTAAGGCAAATTTCCGAGTCCTTGTATCATTTTGGTCATTCTTCTCTGTACTGATTCTAATGAATTTACGTCCATTCTGTAGGACGGAGACCAAAACTGTACCGCATAGTCAAGGATGGGTCTAACTATCGCTAGGTAGAGTTTAATAATTACCTCTGCACTTCTATTCGTTACCGTCCTAGCAATGAAGCCTAATTGCCTGTTAGCTTTATTTCTGGCGCTAATACACTGCTTCCTGGTTTTAAGGTCCGGACTCACCAGAACTCCCAAGTCCCTCTCGCACTCAGATTTTTCTAAAAACGTGTTATCTAAGTTGTATCTATTTTCGGGGTTGTGTAGCCCTACGTTTAACACGCTACACTTAGAGATATTGAAGTTCATTTGCCACTTCACCGACCATGTTAACAGCTTATTAAGGTCATCCTGCAGAATCTGGGCGTCGTCTCCTGACCTAATTAGGCGTCCTATTTTAGTGTCGTCCGCAAACTTACTAACATCACTATTTAACCCTTCGTCTAAGTCGTTTATATACATAATGAACAACAAGGGACCCAAAACCGAGCCCTGGGGAACCCCGCTAGTAACATTGCCCCACCTAGATTTTATTCCATTTATGGTGACCCGTTGCTTTCTGTTACTAATCCAAGCTCTAATCCATTCTAACACTTTTCCTCCTATGCCATGGGCTTTGATTTTATTTAGTAGTCTCTGGTGTGGCACTTTGTCGAACGCTTTGCTAAAGTCAAGGTAAATAACATCGTAATTTTCATTGTTGTCTGCCGCCTTATATACCTTAGTGTAAAAGGATAGAAGATTAGTCACACATGACTTACCCTTGGAGAAACCATGCTGTGAAACACGAATTAAATTATGCCCTTCAATGTGTTCTCTGAGTCTATTTACTATTATTGATTCAAGCATTTTTCCTATAACCGATGTCAAACTGATTGGCCTGTAGTTGCATATAGACGATCTATCTCCCTTCTTAAAAACAGGAACAACGTTTGCCTGCCTCCAAGCAGTTGGAACAGAACCAGTGTCTACCGATTTATTGAATATTT
>NC_134798.1:34086569-34116569 GCF_046742065.1 Oratosquilla oratoria
CCTTTTCCTGCTACACTTGCACCCAAGTATCTAAAACTATCCACTTCCTCCAGTCGCTCTCCCTTAATGTTCACTTCCAGTCTACTGCCACTTTCACCCCTTGTACATCTCATCACCTTACTTTTACCCATATTTATCTTTAGCTTTCTTCTATCACATACTCTCCCAAACTCTGCCACCAGCTTCCTCAATCCCTCCTCTGACCCTGCCACAAGCGCAGTGTCGTCCGCAAACAACAGCTGTCTCACCTCCCACTTTTCTCCATTTTCTTTAACCATCTCCAATCCCTGACTCACTACCCTAGCATTCACCTCTCGCACCACCCCATCCATGTATAAGTTGAACAGCCAGGGCGACATAACGCATCCTTGACGAAGTCCCACCTTTACTTCAAACCACTCACTCTCTCCATTTCTAATCCTAACACATGCTCTACTACTCACATAAAAACTCTTGACAGCTCCCAAAAGCTTTCCTCCTATCCCATAAATCTGCATAACCTCCCACAGTGCCTTTCTGTCTACCCTATCATAAGCCTTTTCCAGATCCATAAAAGCCCAAAAAACATCCTTCCCCTTTCCTATAGCTTTCTCACATATCTGTCTTACCACAAAGATCTGATCTACACAACCTCTACCCGTCCTAAATCCACACTGTTCCTCACCAATTACTCCTTCTGTTCCTCTCCTAATCCTCTCAATTAAGATTCTCCCATAAGCCTTCCCTACTACACTCAACAGGCTAATCCCTCTGAAATTACTACATTCACACTTGTCCCCTTTTCCCTTGTAAAGAGGAACTATACAGGCACTACTCCAGTCCTCCGGTACTCTACCCTCTCTCCAGCAAACATTAAATAACCTCACCAATCAGTCCACCATCACTGAACCTCCCTTTTTCAGACATTCTGCATGACATCCATCCAGACCAGGTGCCTTACCTGCTTTCATCATCTTTACAACTGCCTTCACATCATCCTTCCTTATTTCTCCTCCATTCTCCTCACTCATCACTCTCATTTTCTTCGTATTTCCCACTGCAGCTATCTTTCCTTCCCTATCCTCCTTCACATTCAGCAACTCCCTAAAATATTCTGCCCATCTTCCCCTCACTGCCATCTCTTCCATTATCAACTCTCCATCTGTACCTTTTACCTTTTCTTCCCTACTTGATTCGCCTCCTCTTCCTCTCTTAATTTCTTTCCAAAACATCTTTTTATTACTTTCAAAATTTTCTGTCATACTCCTACCCCATTTCACATCTGCTCTCCTCTTTGCCTCCTTTACCTTTTGCTTTACTTCTCTTTTCTTTTCTTTGTACGTCTCATATGACTCCCCTGTCCTCTTTTGTAACCAATCTGTGAATGCTCGCTGCTTCTCTTCTACAACCTTCTTTGTTTCCTCATCCCACCATTCACTACCCTTTCTTCTATTTCCCCCTGTCCTTCTTGTTCCACACACCATCCTTGCACACTTTAAGACTCCCTCCTTGAACCATCCCCATTCCTCCTCCACACCCATCTCTGCTCTATCCATTACTCCCTCCCACTCCTCCTTCAGCTTCTTTTCGTACTCCTTCTCCTTTTCCTTTTCATTCAAGGAGTTCACTCTAAGAACCTCCCTACCTTTTGTCCCTTTCCTCCTTCTCCCTCTATCCTCCTTCTCCATCTATCCTCCACTCTCAGCTTACCTTCCACCAAAAAATGATCTGATAGTCCCCCACCCTCTCCCCTTCCTTAACTCTTCCTATCATAATCCTATTTACCACTACATAATCCATTAGCGCTCTCTCTACCACCCTTCCCTCCACCACCCTCTCCCATGTGTACTTATGCTTGACTTTCTTCCGAAACACTGTATTTGCTATCATCAACTCTCTTTCTAGACACATTTCCACCATCAACTCTCCACTACGATTCTTTCCTGGAACTCCACACTTCCCAACCACTCCATCGATTGGACCATTTCCCACTCTAGCATTAAGGTCTCCCAGTACTATTACATTGACATTTCTTCCTAAACCCTCTATGCACACACACACACACACACACACACACACACACACACACACACACACACACACACACACACACACACACACACACACACACACACACACACACACACACACACACACACACACACACACACACACACACACGCACACACGCACACACACACACACACACACACACACACACACACACACACACACACACACACACACACACACACACACACACACACACACACACATATATATATATATATATATATATACATATATATGTATATATATGTATATATATATATATATATATATATATATATATGTATATATATATATATAATATATATATTAATCACGAAGTACCCACAGTCGGAATAAAAGGAAACTTAGAAGAACGCATAACTTCTATATTTCGGATAATAACCATAGCCCTCTTCAGGAAAGTACTTTCCTGAAGAGGGATATAGGTATAAGCCGAAATATAGAAATTATACGTTCTTCTAAGTTTCCTTTTATTCCGACTGTGGGTTCTCCGTGATTGTTATTTACAAATGCGTTACAACATTTTGTATATGTCATATATATATATATATATATATATATATATATATATATATATATATATATATATATTTATATATAAATAGACCTTGGACTAAAATCAATTGTTTTCAAATTGTTGATGATACAAAACTGTGCGGAATGGCAAATGATCACTCAAACCAATTAAATATTCAAGAAGATTTAGATAAGTTACAGCAATGGATTGAAAAGTGGGTAATGAAATTTAACACAAGTAAATGCAAGGTAATGCACATAAGTAAAAATAACAGTAAGTACGATTACAAGTTATTTGGAAATTCGTTAACAAAAGTGGAGAGTGAAAAGGATCTCGGCGTAATTATCAGTAACGATCTCAAATCATCTACCCAGTGTATTTCAGCCTCTGAGAAAGCAAATATGATTCTAGGACTGATTACGCGATCTTTTGACTTCAAAAGTCTATCACTCATTAACAAGCTATATAAATCGATAGTTCGTCCACATTTGGAATATGCTGTTTACGTATGGTCACCGAATTTCATTATAGACATTGACGGATTGGAAAAAGTACAACGGCGAGTCACAAAACTGATTCTAGATATCAAAAATAAATCATGCGAAAATCGACTAAAACATATGAATCTGTTTTCCCTAAAAAAGCGTAGACTCAGAGGTAACTTCATAGAGGTCTTTAAGATTCTATAGGGAATTGACAACATCAAAAGTGATAAAATTTTCACACTGAATGAAAATCAGACAAGAAACAATGGTCTCAAACTGTCCGGAAATAGATTTATTTGGAAATGGGTAGAAACAACTTCGCCAACCGTGTATTAATGAATGGAATAAACTTCCTGCAGAGGCAGTGCAATATAGTTCAGTTCGAAGCTTTCATAACCATTTAGATGAACACCTAAGCAAGATGCTGTAATAATTATAATTTATTTTATATTATTATTATTATTATTATTTTTTTGTTATCATTTGTCCGTTTGTTTATTATTATTTGCTTGATTCTCATTCATTATTAGTTATATGTCAATTTATTATTATTTACTATTTGCCTGTTTGCTTATCCTTTAACTATACCTATGCATTTATTTATGTATCTTATTCATTATTTAAATTATTATAGTTTTATTTATTCATTTATCTATCTATCATTATCATGAATTTTTTCGCATCTGACATACATAGGGACCAAAAGGTCTCCTGTCGGCATGCTCCGCCTTTGTAATATATATCAAATCAGCCATCTTGAGTCCACTGCTGAACAAAGGCTTCTTTCACAGTGTCTTATGATTCACACGACCGCGCCAACCTTTGCCACATCACTCTTGCAAACTTCTCAATCTCGTCTTTCCACCTGTCTAGTGTTCCTTTTCCACGCTTCCCATCTCGCGGCGTCCACTCCGTAACACACTTACTTCATCGCTCAATTCCACTTCAACTCTTCTACCGCCTCCACAATATCTTTCACTCTAGTCTGGTCTCTCACCCAACTTGCTCTCTTTCCCCCTCTCAGCGTTATTCCCATCATTGATCTCTCCATTCTCCTCTGTACAGTCCTTAGCTCTGTCTCCATCGCCTCCGTCAGTTTCCAAGTCTCACACCCGTAGATTATTGGTGGCAGAATGCATCGATTTTATTATACTTACCAAATACCTTACAACCAATTGTAATACTTTTTTATTTCATTATCATGAATTTTGGTCACGTTCACCATCGATTATAATCTCTTTACTCTAAACTTTCGTGTTGAACATTACTTTGGTTTTACTCTTATTAATTTTTAAACCTACTGTACTATGAGACTTTCCTTGTTCAGGTCACTCAGAATATCCTGCAAGTCTTCTATTCTTTCTGAAATAAGAATACTGTTATCAGCAAGATTTTGGTAGTTAAGATATTCACCATAAATCTTCAAACCTTTCTCTTTCCAAACCAACCTTCAGAATATCTTTTCCAAGCAATCTATAAATAATTTGGGTGAAATTGTATCGCCTTGCCGTACCCCTTTCTCGATCTTGATCTTTTCTGTATCTCTATGTAGTCGAATTAAAGCGGTACCTTTCGCAAAAATCTTTTCTAGAATCCTTACAATCTATTTGTTTGTACCCTGCTTGCATAGCGAGTTTAGTGTTGCTATTTGTTCTGCCGCGTCAAAGGCGTTCTCGTAATCTACAAAAGCTAAACAAAGAGGTATATTGTATTCTGTCGTTTTCTCGATAGGTTGGTTCATCGCCTGCAAATAACCTAGAGTCGAAAATACACTTCCAAAGCCTATCTGTTCTCTCGGTTGGTTTCTATCTAAAACTTGACTTAGTCTATTTGTAAGGATCTTGGAGAATACTTTATAAACATTTGATAGCAAGCCAATCGGTTGGTAGTTACCAAGGTCCTTCTTATCTATTTTTTATGAAACAAAATCAGTACAACATTGCATAAGGATTCAGGAACGCTTTCTTGACGTTAGCACTGGGTGTACAACTTATCTAACTTAACATAAACTTTTTCCCTGCGTCTTTTAAGAAATTCATCGATATACCATCTTCCCCAGGTGCTTTTTCTCGTTTCATATTCTTTAGAGCAAATTCTACTTCTTCCTTTATAGTCTTTGGTACGCTACTAACGTCTACAGATTTATTTTCTGACTCAACTACGGTCTTCGACGAGTAAAGCTCTTGGTCAAATTCTTCTACTCTTTTTACCATTCTGCCTCTGCATTTGATGATCTCTCCATCTCTATCTTTCAAACATATCATTTGCTGTCTTCCTAAAGTATGTCTGCTCTCAGTCTCTTTAATACTTTTACATTTCCAAATAGTTTCCTCTATTTCATCTGTGTTCCTCTTTCTTTTCTCTGACCTTTGCCTTTTGTTGATAAGTTTGTTTAGTTCTACTCTTTCTATTTTGTCACTCCTGCTTTTAATCTGCATGTTCCTTCTTTTAATTAGGTCATTTGTAGCTTTGGAGTGTTTGTTTTCTCTAATACTTTTTGTACTTTACACTTTCTCTGCCGATTCCCTAATGATATTCACTAAATTCAAATTCATACCTTCCACGGTGCTCTCGTTAGTTCTTAGAGCTTCGAATCTATTTCTAATTTTTAACTGAGTTTTCTTCTTGTTATCTTTAACCTTTGCAAGGTTTATTCTTTTTTTAAACCAATTTATTTCTCTCAGCTCTGAAATTCAATTTAGCTGTGCAACCTGTCATTCTATGGCCACTACCTATGTTGACTTTATTTATGACCGTAACATTGCTAACGCTCTTTCATCTCCTTATATGAAGTCTACTTCGTTCTTTGGTGTTACGTTTGGACTCCTTTAAGTCAATTTACGACCTACACGCTTTTGAAAGAAAGTTTTTATTATCCTCATGTTGTAGTTCTCTGCAAAATTGACTAACATCTCGCCTCTGTCATTTTGTTTCACCTACTCCAAACTTCCCAATGCACGACTCATCTCACATCTTCTCCACTTTAGCTTTAAAGTTTACGAAGCTTGTGGAATCCAGGAGACGTAGGGTGAAAGTGTTCCAGTATTTTGTGTACGAGCACGTATACCCTTGCTTTTCTGAGAAAGCAACAATGATGAACCAATGTGAAAACTTCTTCGGAGAACTATTTCGGTTCATACTGAGAGCCCTTCACTATGCCGGCGATCCACACATCTTGGCTGTTGTGAGAAATATTTAGGGAGTCAAAATTATTCTCAAAAGACGATGAAAAACTGTTAATATCACTGAAGAATTTGTCTGTTTCGCTAAAAAACGTTTGGGTTGGTGCTCAAGTCATGATGTCAAGAGAACTAATACCAAAAGATGGCGCTGTAAGCTGTGTTTTACAATGTTTTTGTGAAAAAGTTCCTCAAATAGTACCTTTGAGGCAAGATATTTATTTCAAAGATGATTTTCGTGAAAAAAAAAATTACAAAAAAAAAATGCAAAGGGCTATTATTGTCTCATATTATGTGTAGTTTAAATTGAGAGTAAATTTTCTTCATTAACTGAATTTTTTTTCAAATTATAACTATATGATTATCAAAATGGACTTTTCAGGTATCGATGGCACACAAAGGTGGTCTCAAAGGAGAGTTGATTTTATGTACCTTAGGTAAGACATTTAACCCGGTTGGAACCCAGTAACATTAATTTTTTTTACTAAAAATAAGAAATTGTTGGTATTGCGCACTGTTAACGGAAAGGTATAACTGTTAGATTGTAATTGATATATTGATAAAATGAATTAAATCATTTCTAATAACGACAAATTTAAACCCATTAAAGGTTAAAATAAATATGGGCTTGAAAACCTTGAAAAATCATAAAATTATCAGACATTCATATTGCATCTATTTTCTGCTGACACTTGTGTGTTTATAATTATATCAGTATATATATATATATATACATATATATATATATGTGTATATATATATATATGTATACATATATATATGTATACATATATATATACACATATACATATATATATATAAACATATATATACATATATATATATATAAACACACACACACACACACATACACACGCACACGTACACACACACACACACACACACACACAAAGGATTACAAAGGATTACAAAGGCGGAGCATGCCGACAGGAGACCTTTTGATCCATATCTAGGTCGGATGCACAAAAAAAAAATCATATTAATAATAAAAATAATAAATAAAAACTATAATAATGTAAATAACAAATAAAATACATAAATAAATGCATATGTATAGTTAAAATAATAAACAAACAGGTAAATAGTAAATAATAAATTGACATATAACAAATAATAATTGAAAATCAGACAGACAAACGATAACAAAACAAAAACAAATAATATAAGATAAATTATAATCATTACAGCATCTTACTTAGGTATTTATCTAAATGATTCTTAAAGCTTCGAACTGAACTACATTGCACTACCTGTGCAGAATATTTATTCCATTCATTAACTACACGGTTGGCAAAGTTGTTTCTACCTACTTCCAAATTGAATCTATTTCCGGACAGTTTGAGACCATTGTTTCTTGTCTGATTCTCATTCAATGTGAAAATTTTGTCACTTTTGATGTTGTCAATTCCCTTTAAAATCTTAAAGACCTGTATCAAGTCACCTCTGAGTCTACGCTTTTTTAGGGAAAACAGATTCATGTGTTTTAGTCGATTTTCGTATGATTTATTTTTGATATCTAGAATCAGTTTTGTGGCTCGCCGTTGTACTTTTTCCAATCTGTCAATGTCTTTAATGAGATTCGGTGACCATACGGAAACAGCATATTCTAAATATGGACGAACTAACGATTTATATAGCTTGTTAATGAGTGATGGACTTTTGAAATCAAAAGATCGCGCAATCAGTCCCAGAATCTTATTTGCTTTCTCAGAGGCTGAAATACATTGCTTGGATGATTTGAGGTCGTTACTGATAATTACGCCGAGATCTTTTTCACTATCCACTTTTGTTAACGAATTTCCAAATAACTTGTAATCGTACTTACTGTTATTTTTACCTATGTGCATTACCTTGCATTTACTTGTGTTAAATTTCATTAGCCACTTTTCAGACCATTGCTGTAATTTATCTAAATCTTCTTGAATATCTAATTGGTTTGAGTGATCATTTGCCACTCCGCACAGTTTTGTATCATCAGCAAATTTGGAAACAGTAGATTTTAGTCCATGGTCTATATCATTTATATATACTATGAATAGAAGTGGCCCAAGAACGGAACCCTGAGGAACTCCACTTGCAACACTTTTCCATCCAGAAGTTTTTCCATTTAAAACAACTCTCTGTTTTCGACCATTCAACCAATTACTAGTCCAACCTAATAGGCTACCACTTATTCCATGCAAAGCTAGTTTAGTAAGTAGTCTTTCGTGTGGGACGGTATCAAAAGCTTTTGCAAAGTCTAGATATATTAAATCTGTATTGTTTCTTTTGTCATAATTCGAGATAACTGTGTTGTAGAATTCGAGTAAGTTAGTCACGCAAGAACGTTTCCGTCTGAAACCATGCTGGCTATCATTTATCAAACGGTTACTTTCTAAATGATGTTCGATAGCATCTCTGATGATAGTTTCCATTATTTTTCCTACGATTGAAGTCAAACTTATAGACCTATAGTTATTTGGTTTCTTTTTGTCACCTTTTTTGAATATGGGAGTAACGTTAGCTAGCTTCCATTCTCTTGGGACATCTCCGGATATGATGGATTTCTTGAAAATAATTTCTAATGGAACAACAATCTCATTTTTCATTTCCTTTAAGATTCTTGGATGCCAACCGTCAGGCCCTGGTGTTTTATTAACTTTGAGTTTGTCTATACACCTTTTAATTTTTTCTTTTGTTATATTTACCGTAGTGAGTAAGTTTACCCCAGACTTTTCACAGGTTTCAGTTTGAAATTCACTTTGAGGTGTTTCGTTTACGAATACCGAGCTAAAATAATTGTTTAAGATATTACACATTCCTTCATTTGAATATTCAAGTTGACCGTCAGCAGATAATAGTGGACCAATGTGATTCCTAACAACCTTTTTATCTCTAATGTAACTATAGAATTCTTTGGGATTCTCTTTGGATTTATCAGCGATGTTCATTTCGTATTGTCGTTTTCTTTTTCTTATTGTCTTTTTTAAATATCTCTGTATTGATACATAAGTTTCATAGTCATTAGATGCACCCGAGCACTTATATTTCTTATAAGCCTGTCTCTTTTTAGCAATACTTTTTTCAGTTTCTTTGTCGAGCCACTTTGGGCGAGCCTGATTTGGGGGACGTCTGTCCTTAAAAGGAATGTAAGTTTGAATCATCTTAGTGAGCGTATTTTGAAATATTTCCCACATCTGATCTACAGGCCTTTCGTTTAATTTGGCCTCCCAATCTGTAAGCTGAAGCTCCTGGCGTAGTCCTATGAACTGAGCTTTACTGAAATCGGGTATTTTAGAAGCACAAGTATCTATTCTAAAATTGTTTAGGAGTTTGAATCTGACTAAGTTGTGATCGCTATTTGCAATGGATTCACCGACTTCTACATCACTTACCATGCTTTTGCGGCTAGTGATCAAAAGATCGAGTAAGTTTCCATACCTTGTGGGCTCTTTTACATGCTGAATTAAGTAATTGTCACCAAGAAAATCAATCAAGCGATTACCTATATGGCCATGTTCAAGGGTCATCCAATCAATGTCAGTAAAATTGAAATCACCCATTATCAATAAATCCCGGTTGCAGAAACTAGACACACACACATCCACACATACACACACACACACACACACACACACACACACACACACACACACACACACACACACACACACACACACACACACACACACACACACACACACACACACACACACACACACACACACACACACACACACACACACACACACACACACACACACACACACGCACGCACGCACACACACACACACACACACACACACACACACACACACACACACACACACACACACACACACACACACACACACCGGTCGAAGTGACAGCGAAGTTTGGAGCTCCAGGAAAACTTCAAATTTCGTCAATCTTAATGACAAGGGAGTACCTTTGTTGTATTAGTAGGGAAGGGGAAAGCTCGTGGTGTAGTGAGAAGGTGAAGAAAAAGGAGAAAGAGAGGGATTACCGAGGAAAATGGAAAGGGAATGAGGAAGAAAACGAACGGGCTCCCCCGAACGTCAGAAGAAATGTCAACAAGAGGGCTGCAGACGACGCAGGTGAAGGCGAAAATATCAGTAAAGGCACTAAAACAAGAAATATCGACAAGAACAACACAATAGAAAGTTAAGATTATAATATCCATGGGTTTAATGAGGGAGGGGATGCCAACCTCCCGCGATTAGCAAGTCTTGAGGAAATGTGTAAACACTGGAAGGTTAGGTTCAGCCAAACTTACACGGATTACACAATGAGTTGATAAATTAGAAGAACTAAAAAAGGAGAACCAAAACCTAAATAAAGAAATAGATGAATTAAAAAGACAGCTAAAACAGTAAAGGATGAGAGTGAGGAATTAAAGAAGAATAATAAAGATAATACAGAGTCCATAGGAAAAGAAGTACACTGTTAGATAAAAGTTCAAGAGAGCAACAAAATTGTACTTAGAGATGTAGTGACACAACAGATAAAAGAACAAACTAAGGACACATTTATTAAAGTAATGAGGTGGAGGAGAATATAGTAAGAGACTTATCGGACAAAAAGAAATGTATAATTATATTAGGGATGGAAGAGAAGCATAATCAAAATAAGACTACAAGAGTAAATGAGGAGAAGGAAAAGGTAAGCAAGATATTAGAAGTAGTTCAAGAGGATGAACAAGAAACAGGGGAAGAAATTGAAGAAACATACAGACTAGGGAAATACAATACAGAGAAGACCAGACCAATTAAGGTTAAATTCAGGTCACAAAGACAGCAGATAATATCTTAGCAAAAACAGGGAAATTAGCAAAAAAGTGATTAGTATAAACAGGTTTGGATGAAAAGAGAAATGAATAAAGAGGAAAGAGAGGATGAGAAAACAAAAAGACAAGCTAAGGGAAAAAAACGAGAAAAGAACAGTCAGAAAAAGAGAAATTCTATTGGAGAGTAGTGGATATGAACGTGAGGAAATTGTTCATAGCAGAGAAAAACGGAAGGGAAACAGAAAACACGATGGAAGTAGCAGAAAATTAAAAGTGTCTTACACAAATATAGATGGCTTAATAACAGGCTTGAACGAACTGAATAATTACCTGAGGGAAAAAGGACCGGACATAATGAGAATTGTAGAGACAAAATTGAAAGGTCCACTACCACCCGTGGTGCATATAATTATTGGATTAGAAACAGAGAGGTAAAACAAGAGGGTGGAGTTATGTTCCTGACTAAGAAGGATATAAATGTGAGGAATGTAACATACGGAAAGAATAGAGTAAAGATGATTATGATGGAAGTGGAAGACAGAGATGGGAAGAGCAGGAAGTTTGAGGTCAATTATGTGGCTCCTAAAACGGCTTCATGGGAAGAGAGAGAACACAAAAATATATTAGAAGACACAATGATAACACTAAATAAAATAATGGATGATGGAGGAAGAATAGTTATAATGGGTGACTTTAACTGTAAAGAAATCTGCTGGGAAGAGATGACAGTGAAGGGTGGAGACGACGTATGTGGAAACGTACTACTTGATATGATTATTGAACATACAATGACGTAATGGATATAAGAGAATACTAGGTATAGAAATGAGGAAGAACCATCGAGATTGGACCTAATAATGACATCAGAACATGTAATAGTAAACAAGATTGAATATAAAAACACCAATAAGTAAAAGTGACCACATATTGGTTGAGCTGGAACTAAATGAGGAAAAATATATACATATATATATATATATATATATATATATATATATATATATGTATAAACAAATAATATAGAAAGAGAAGATTGATATATGGATTTTTTTTTATAAAATAAGAGAATTCTAAAAAAAAAAAAAAAGTAGACTGGGAAAGGATACACAAGGAGGAAACAACAGTAGAAGAGAAATGGAATATTTTGACAAAAATCTATAAAGGAGTGGAAAAGTATGTTCCAAGACAAAAACAAGAAAAAGGGTATGTAAAGTGTTGGTACAACAAAAGATGTAGGGAGTTAAAAGACAAAAGGGATAAAGCTTGGATAAAATGGAAAAAAGTAAAAAGACCTGAAAAATGGAAAATATATACTAGTTACAGAAATCAATATGTACAAGTGTACAGAGAAGAAAAGAGAAAATATGAAAAAGATATCATATAAAAATGTAAAGATCAACCAAAACTATTTTACAGATTTGTAAACAACAAACTGAAAAACAAACAAGAATTAGAGAAGCTACAACAAAGAGGAGTTGAATAGACAAAGGCAATAGAAATGGCAGAAATTATAAACAAACATTTTAAATCGGTGTTTACGAGGGAGAACATAAAACTTAGAGATGTCGAGTGGGAGGAGAAAGTCCCCCCTATGAAAGAGATAGAAGTAACAAGGAATAAAATAATGAATCACTTGAGTAATCTCGATGTTAGAAAATCGCATGGACCAGATGAAACGGCAAACTGGATTTTGAGAGAATGCAAGAATGAACTAACAGACAAAATACATAATCTAATAAGCAGTTCCTTGAAAGACGGAAAAGTTCCAGAACATTGGAAAAGAGCAAATATAGTATCAATATATAAAGGGGGAAACAAGGAAGACCCTACTAACTATAGACCGGTCTCTCTTACAAGTACGATAGCTAAAATTTGTGAAAGAATGATCAAAATTAGATGGGTAAGGCATTTAAAAAAAAAAAAAGTACTAAATCCAAGGCAATTTGGATTGAGACAAGGACGATCATGCGTCACAAACTTGATGTGCTTCCATTCAAGGCTAATAGATGTAATACAAGAAAGAGATGGATAGGCTGATTGTGCATTTCTAGACCTGAAAAAAGCTTTTGATAAGGTGCCACATAAGAAATTGCTAAAGAAATTAGAAACTGCAGGAGGAATAGAGGGCAAACTGCTGAAGTGGATGGAAGACTTCTTGCATGAAAGAAAAATGAGAGTGGTGATAAGAGACAAACACTCTAATTGGGGTGGAATGATTAGTGGAGCTCCACAAGGAACAATTCTGGCCCAACAATGTTTGCTACGCATAATGATATAGATAAAGGAATTGAAAGTTATATGAGCTTCTTTGCGGACGACAATTTTTTTTTGAAAAAAGTGAACACTGTAGAAGATTGTGAGTCGCTGCAGAGTGATCTCAATAAAGTATGGGAATGGAGTAGGAAGTCAGAGATGGAATACAATATTAAGAAGTGTAGTACAATTGAATTTGGAAGAAGCAAAAAAAGAATAGTGGGATCATATAAATTGGGAGAGGAAGAAATTAAAAAAGTAGAAAATGAAAAAGACCTGGGAGTCATTATTATGAATAATATGTCCCCTGAGAGACACATATATTTTTTTTTTTTTAAGAAAACTTATAATTTAATAAGAACAATCAAAGTGGCATTTACATACCTGGACGAAGAAATGGTGAAGAAAATACGTCACTTTGATAAGACCAAGATTGGATAATGCAGCGACGACGTGGTCACCAAGCACAAAAAAAATGTATAACAAAACTTGAAAGAATACAAAGAGCAATTACGAAATTGGCACCAACACTCTCAGAACTATCATATGAAGAGAGACTAGCAAAACTTGAGCTACAGGCATTAGAGCAAAGAAGAGAAAGAGGAGACTTGATAACTATTTATAGAATCATGAAAAGCATAGAAACTATTGACAGAGAGGATCTAATATAATGGAATAGTAGAGATATAGGAGGACACGGAAAAAAATCAAGAAAGACAGTTATAGAAGAGACCTGAAAAAGAACAGCTTTCCCCACAGAGTAGTAGACATTAGGAACAAGTTAGATGAAAATGTGTTATGTGCAAAAACGATATACAAATTTAAAAACAGTCTAGATAAAACGAGATATGAAGACGGGACACCACGAGCATAACTCCCCTTCCCTTAAAATACAACTAGGTAAATACAACTAGGTAAATACACACACACACACACACACACACACACACACACACACACACACACACACACACACACACACACACACACACACACACACACACACACACACACACACACACACACACACACACACACACACACACACACACACACATATATATATATATATATATATATGTGTGTATATACATATATGTATATATATATATATATATATATATACTGGATATATATGTATATACATATGTACGTATATATATATATATATATATATATATTCATTTATATATACACATACACATATATACATATATATATATATATATATATACATATATAAATATATACACATACATATATATATGTATATATGTATATGTATATATATACATGTATATATATATATATATATATATTCTATCTATACACCAAGTGTTTTTTCTCCTATAAGGGAGGTAACCAAAGTAATAAGGCACGTACCTACTTCTAACCATTCCTCTCTCATCCATCATCCTTTCCCTCCTCTTATCTTAGATTCTCGTAAATGATGGGTCATCCCTGCATCCCACCCACTGCCCTGGGTCAAAAGCAATGTATCAAAACTAGTACCCCTGTTTCCTGCCTTTTCCCTTCCTTACTCAGCAGATATTCCCCTCTTTCTCAATACCTCCTTATCCCATCCATGCATTATATCCTTATCTTCGGTCGTGCCCCCACGTTTCCTTCTTCCACTTCTGTTCTTCCACATTTCCTTTTACTAATCTTTCTTCCCTCATTCTTTCCATGTGTTCAAACCATCCCAATAATAGTTTAATCAGCCCTATCTGCCATCTTCTTTTCCACTCCCACTCTCCTCCTTACCTCCTCATTTCTCACTCTATCCAATATAATACCCCCTACCATACTTCTCAGAAATTTCATCTCAAACATATTTAAACTTTTCTCCCTGCCTTTCTTAAAATCCAAGTCTCTGCCCCATACAATGCCATCGGCACCTCTTCATATAATCTCCTATTACATCCATTCTCAAATATCTATTTCTCCTAACACTTTTTGATCCTCCAAGTCATTTACTTGCTTCTCTCAATCTACAATTTACCTCCACCTTTACTCCTCCCTTTCCTGCTACATGTGACCTCAAGTACCTAAAGTTATCCACTTCCTCCAGCCTCTCTCCGTTTAGACTTACTTCCACCTCACTGCCATCCTCTATCCTTGTACTTCTCATCACCTTATATTTACCCATGTTTACCTTCAACTTTCTCGTATCGGATACCTTCCCAAACTCCGTCACTAACTCCCTTTAATCCTTCTTATAATCCTGCCTCATTCGCAGTATCATCAGGAAACAACAACTGGATCATCTCCCACTTTTCTCCACTTTCTTTAAACCATTTCCAGTACCTTGTCCATCAACCTTTACCTCAAACCACTCACTCTCTCCATTTTCCATTCTAACAAAGGCTATTTCATTCTCGTAAAACTTTTGACTGCTCTTAACAGCTTTCCCCCCAATCCTATATCTATCCAAAACCTCCCACAGTGCCTTCCTCACCCTCCCATAAGCCTTTTCCAAATTCATGAAGGCCCCAAAAATCTTTATCTTTTCCTAAAACTCTCTCCAATATCTGCCTTACCACAAAAACCTGATCCACTCAACCCCAACCTTTCCTAAACCCAAACTGTTCCTCACCAATTACTCCCTCTGTTCCTCTCCTAATCCTCTCAATTAAAACCCTCCCTTAAGCCTCCCCAGCTATACTCAACAAACTGATCCCTCTGAATCTACTACACTCACATTTGTTCCCTTTTCCTTTGTAAAGTGTAACTTTACTGGCACTCCTTCCTCTGGCACTCTACCCTTCCTTAAACAACCTCACCAGCCAGTCCACTATTACTGTAACTCCCTTTTTTAGACACTCCGCATGACACTCATCTAGGCCAGGTGCCTCACATATTCTCATCACTTACAGACTTACTTGCACCTCATCTTTTCTTATTTCTCCTCCATTTTTCTCTCCCATTACCGTCATTTTCTTAGTGCCTTCCTCTGCTACCACCAATCCCTCCCTATCCTCCTTCATATTAAACAGTTCCCTAAAATAATCTGCCAATCTTCCCCTTACCACCTCCTTTTCCGTTAAGATTGATCCATTTGCGCCTTTCACCTTTTCTTTTTTACTTGACTCGCCTCTCCTTCCTTTCTTGATTTCCTTCCAAAACATCTTTTTATTGCTTTCAAAAATTTCTGTCATACTCTTCCCCATTGACATCTGCTCTCCTTTTTGCTTCTCTTCTTTTTCTTCGTACCTTTCATTCTTTTCTCTCATCCTACATACACATATACATATACATATACATATACATATATCTATACATATACATATACATATATATATACATATACATATACATATACATATACATATACATATACATGTACATGTACATGTAAATATACATATACATATACATATACATATACATATACATATACATATACATATACATATACATATACATATACATATACATATACATACATACATACATACATACAAACATACATATACCAAAGGCATTTTCCCCCTTACACGGGGGGTAGCCAAAAAGAAAAAGGCATAGAAATCACTCCCACCCATTTCATATCCCATATATTCCACTCCCCTCCACCCTCCTCCCTCCCTCCTATATTGGCACCTCCTGGATGACGGCTCATCCCTGCATCCTGTCCACTGCTCTGGGTCAGAAGCAGTGTCGCAAGACACAACACATCCACAGCAAGGACGCTTCATAAATTCGGCGACCCCCCCTCTCCGTCCCCTCATGCAGAAAAGGAGAAGACGGGGAGATATCCCTTCAGGCTGCGTCAATTTTTTTCTCATACATACTTCCTCACCCCCCCATCTCCCACCCACTCCCCCTCATGCATCACAGCCTCATCTATACACAACCCTTCTCCATTCACCCCTATCTTCTGTCCTCTCCCGTCCTTCTTCTACAGACATTCCTCTCTTTTGTAAAGCCCCTTTCACCCCATCCATCCATCTCATCCAGGGACGCCCCCTCATTTTCACTCCTTCCACCTCCGCCTTCCACACTTCTTTTACTAATCTTTCTTCACTCATTCTTTCCATGTGACCAAACCATCCTAATACTCTTTCATCAACCCTATCTCCCAGCTCTTTTTCCACCCCTGTTCTCCTCCTCACCTACTCATTTCTCACTCTATCTAGCCTAGTAACCCCTATCATATTTCTCAGACATTTCATCTCAAATACATTCAAACTCCTTCTCTCTTCCTCTCTCATGTTCCATGTTTCTGCCCATTACATTGCTGTTGGTACAATCATTCCTTCATATAACCTCCTCTTAGCATCCATTCCCAGATGTCTATTTCTCATTACACTATTTAATCCACCAAGGCATTTACTCACTTCTCTCAATCTATATTCTACCTCCACCCCCACTCCTCCCTTTCCTGTCACATTCATACCCAAATATCTGAGACTATCCACTTCCTCCAGTTTCTCACCCTTAATGCTCACTTCCAGCCTACTGTCACTCTCTCCCCTTGTACATCTCATCACCTTAATTTTGCCCACATTTATCTTCAGCTTCCTTCTTTCACACACCTTCTCAAACTCTGTAACTAACTTCCTCAATCCCTCCTCTGATCCTGCTACAAGCGCAGTGTCGTCGGCAAACAACAGCTGGCTCCCCTCCCACTTTTCTCCATTTTCTTTAATCATTTCCAACCCCTGACCCACTACCCTTGCATTCACCTCTCGCACCACCCCATCCATGTAAAGATTGAACAGCCAGGGCGACATAACACACCCCTGACGAAGTCCCACCTTTACCTCAAACCATTCACTCTCTCCATTTCTAATCCTAACGGAAGCTCTGCTACTCTCATAAAAACTCTTGACTGCTCTTAACAGCTTTCCTCCTATCCCATATAACTACAGTACCTCCCACAGTGCCTTCCTGTCTACTCTGTCGTAAGCCTTTTCCAGATCCATAAAAGCCCAAAAAACATCCTTCCCCTTTCCTATAGCTTTCTCACATATCTGTCTTACCGCAAAAATCTGATCTACACATCCCCTACCTGTCCTAAAACCACACTGTTCCTCACCAATTACTACCTCTGTTCCTCTCCTAATCCTCTCAATCAAGACCCTCCCATAAGCCTTCCCAACTACACTCAACAAGCTGATCCCTCTGTAACTACTACACTCACACTTGTCCCCTTTTCCTTTGTAAAGTGGAACTATACAGGCACTCTAGCCTCTCTTAAACAAACATTAAATAACCTCACCAGCCAGTCCACCATAACTGTACCTCATTTTTTTCAGACATTCTGCATGGCATCCATCCAACCCAGGTGCCTTACCTGCTCTCATCCTCTTAACAGCTGCTTTCACTTCATCCTTCCCTATTTCTCCTCCATTTTCCTCATTCATCACTCTCATTTTCTTAGCGCTTCCCACTGCAACTACCTTTCCCTCCCTATCCTCCTTCACATTTAGCAACTCCCTATTATACTCTGCCCACCTTCCTCTCACTGCCCTCTCTTCCATTATCATCTCTCCATCTGCACCTTCTACCTTTTCTTCTCTACTTGATTCGCCTCCTCTTCCTCTTTTAACTTCCTTCCAAAACATCTTTTTATTACTTTCAAAATTTTCTGTCATGCTCTTTCCCCATTTAACATCTGCTCTCCACTTTGCTTCCTTTATCTTATGCTTAACTTCCTTTCTCTTTACTTTGTACCTCTCATACGATTCCCTCGTCCTAATTTGTAGTCAATCTATGAATGCCTGCTTCTTCTCTTTTACACCCTTCTTTGCTTCCTCATCCCACCACTCACCACCCTTCTTTCTATTTCTTCCCACCCTCCTTGTTCCACGCACCATCTTTGCGCACCTCATGACTCCCTCCTTGGACCATCCCCATTCCTCCTCCACTCCCAGTTCTACTTTATCCTTTACTCTCTCCCACTCCTCTCTCAACTTCTTATACTCATTCTCCTTTTTTTTCATTTAAGCAGTTCACTCTAAGAACCTCCCTACCTTCTGCCCTTTTCCTCTTTCTCCACCTATTCTCCACTCTCAATTTACCTTCCACCAGGAAATGATCTGATATTCCCCCACTCTCTCCCCTTAGAACATGTACATCCTTAACTCTTCCTACCATATTCCTGGTCACCACTATATAGTTCATTAACGCTCTATCTGCCACCCTTCTACCCACCACCCTCTCCCATGTGTATTTATGCTTGACTTTCTTCTTAAACACTGTATTTGCTATCATCAACTCTCTTTCAAGACACATCTCCACAATCAACTCTCCACTACGATTTTTGCCTCGAACTCCATACTTTTCAATCACTCCGTCAATTGGTTCATTTCCTACCCTAGCATTTAGGTCTCCCAATACAACTACATTGACATTACTCCCTAATCCCTTTATGCACTCATTTATATCTACCCAGAATGCCTCCCTTTCCTCTACGTTCTTCTCACTACCAGGCCCATACGCACTTACAAAAACCCACATCTCCTTTCCCAGCTTCACCTTCATCCACATCAACCTTGATGACACCTCCTTCCACTCCACTACCCGCTTGCTTATCTCTTCGCTTACTAGTATAGCCACCCCTTCTCTCCCTCGTCCCCTCTTCACACCTGAGTACCTCCCAGCTACACTCCCAAACTCACAGTTGACCTTTCCTTTCATTTTATTTTCACTCAAAGCCAGTACATCCATCTTTCCTCTCACAAACATACTGCCTATCTCTTCCCTACTACTCTCGTCTGTACCACATCCACGCACATTAAAAGACCTAAACCTTAGGGTACTGGTTGGAAAGCTCCCAGACCCTCTTATGCCTTTTCTTTCTTTTTTTTAGGAATGTCCCCTTTTCGGGCTACAGGTAGTAGGACTCCTAATGCCATCCCACTTGGAAAATAAAAGAAATGAATACCGAACGTTTTCGTCTATTCAAGACATCATCAGGGTACAAAGGATACAAAAAATGACCAAAGGTCACAATATGTACATGGTGGTAGAGGAAATGGGAAAGGTCCAATGTTACCCGATTCCAGAAGAATTATTTACAATCTTTTTAATAAAAAAAATTATCTAACTTATACAAACCTAAGCTTAAATTCATATTATTTTCAAAACTATTTTTAATGTGACATGATTCAATTATGTTCCTTTTTACAATATTATGACATGATGTAATAACTTTTGTGTTTTGCCAGTCAATAATATGGGAGAGCTCTTTTTGGTGGATGAAAAGTCCACTTGACATTTGACCCGTTCTTATGTTGTATTTGTGTTGGCTAATCCTTTTGTTTAAATATTTTCCTGTTTGGCCTATGTACTGAAAATCACACACTTTACAAGGTATACTGTAGATACATCCTTCTTTTTCTTTTGGAGAATTCCTAATAAGATAGTTCTTAACAATATTGTTGTTGTTATTAAATATCACCTGAATACCAGGTGATGTTTGATAACAACTACAACTGTTCCTTCTTTATGATATTCCTTTGAAACTGTTCTTGACCACTTCTATGACGATACCTCTTCCTATCCCCTGTGGTAGAGGGGTAAACAATTTTGTAATTCTGTTTCCCACGCGTGTCGTAAAAGGCAACTAAGTGGGACGAAGTGATGAGATAACATATCCTGCTCTCTGTATGTTCATCCTACAAGAAGTCAAGGTATAGGAGAGTCTGGGAGGAAAACTCAACCAGAATCCTAAAAGTTGGGTCACTAAATCTGCGTGGTTGAAGTACAGATAAGTGTGAAACCATCAATCATTTCGATTGGTAGTTTGTAAGAAAGAGGATGGATGTGTTAGCGTTAAGTGAAGCGAAGTTGAAATAGTGGGGTGGTTTTGAGTTTGAGAGTGTAGTGAAAATGGTGTCGGGAGTGATGAGGGGCGATGGAAGGAAGGTGTGGCTCTTTTGGTACGTAATGAAATAGGAAACCGCGAGATGGAGTGGAGTGAAGTGTCTTCAAAGTTAGTGTGGGTGAAGGTGAAATGGGAATGGAAATGTATGCTTTAGTGAGTGTACATAGACATGGTAATGGAAAAAATGAAGAGGAAACTGATCTTTTTTTGGACAGATTTAAATGATTGTTCGGAGACTTTAGGGAGGAATGTGAATGCAGTGGTATTGGGGGATCTCAGTGTTAGGGTTGGGGGATGAGACATTAGATGGAGTAGTAGTGAAGTTTGGGGTGCCAGCTAAGAATCTTAGTGGAGAGATGGTGTTGGAGATGTCATCAGAAATGGATTTGATAGTAACAAACATAGTACTTAAGAAAAATCAGATATAATTATACATGAAACAGAGTGGTGGATAGAAGGGTGGTTGATAGGGCAATAATAGGCTAAGTACTACTATCAAAAGGAAGGATAGGAAGAGTTCTGTTAATGTTTTCATGAGGGAGAATGTGGGAGTGTCAGATATCATTTTAGTAAAATGGAAATTGAGAGTGAAGGAAAAATTGAGAAGGAGGAAAAGGGTGGGAGGTAGAGAGGTGCTGAGAAGTATTGAATTGACAAATTGTGCAAAGATGGTGTGTGGGACAAGGAGTTATGGCAGGTATACGGTATAGAACAGCGATGCCCAAACTATGGGTCGCGACCCATATTTGGGTCGCGAAGTGTTCAAGAATGGCTCGCGAGACCTTGTTTGAAAAAGAAAAAAAATGTACCATTGTATTTTAATTTCATTGTGTTTTCAATAAAAGAAGACTCTCGAAATTGCTTTTTGATGCTTGGGACGCCACATCTTCACCAGATCTGGATTTGGGTCGCGGCCAAAAAAAGTTTGGGAACCACTGGTATATAAGCAAGAGTAGTGAATAGTTGAATGAAGAGGTGAAGGCGGTAGTACGAGTAGAATAGAAGATTGTTGCAATACAGAACTAGAGTAACATATGAGAGATAAAAGAAAAGAGGAGAGACAGAAGGTAAGGGACTCAAAGAGGAGAGCAGGTGTAAAATGGGATAAGAGATTGACAGAGAACTTTGTAAATATATATACATGTATATATTTATATATATATGTATATATATATATATATATATATATATATATATATATATATTCAACAAAAACCCACTGTGTTGGATAAGAAGAAATGAAATAAATGAATTCCATATATTTCGATCACGGACTGTGATCCTCTTCAGTGGAATACATGTGTGTGTGTGTGTGTGTGTGTGTGTGTGTGTGTGTGTGTGTGTGTGTGTGTGTGTGTGTGTGTGTGTGTGTGTGTGTGTGTGTGTGTGTGTGTGTGTGTGTGTGTGTGTGTGTGTGTGTGTGTGTGTGTGTGTGTGTGTGTGTGTGTGTGTGTGTGTGTTTTGGAAGGAATTGAAGAGGGTAACGGGGTAAGTCAGAGATGAAGAGGTGCATATGGACAGATGTTGATAGAACTGAAGGTAGTAAGGGAAGGATAGGTGGAGTATTTCAGAGAATTATTCAATGTGGTGGATACTAGGATAGATTGATTGTGACAGTACGACAAAACTAGGAAAAGGACTTTTATAAGAGATGAAAATGATAGGCCTATAGGAAAAGACGAGGAACATAGGAGCATTGAAAATGATGAGAGCCGGGAAGGCACCTGAATTAGATGAGTGTCATGGGAAGTGTCTGGCTAAGGGAGGAATGATTATAGTGAATTGGCTGGTGAGGTAGTTTAATATGTACCTAAAGGAAGAGAATGCACCGGAAGGCTGGAGGAGTGTGTGTATATTTCTCCTTTACAAAGGAAAAGGGACAGATAGGACTATAACAGATTTAGACGGATAGGTTGGTTGAACGTAGTTGGAATGGGTTATGGAGGTATGTTTATTGAAAAGATTAAGAGAGGAGCAGAGGAAGCAATTGATGAGAGACAGTGTGGGTTTAAGAAAGAGAGTCAGTGGATCATATTTTTGTTATGAAACAGAATTACGAGGTGTTTTGGCATTTTTTTCCCTTTATGGATCTAGAGAAGACATGACAGCAAGATGTTGTGGGAGTTATGGCAGATAAGGGGAAAGCTGTTAAGGGCAGTCATTTTATTTTCAAGTAGTAGAACTTGTGGTAGAGGTAAAAATGGTGAGACTGAGTGGCTTAAATTGAAAGTAGGGCTGCATGAGGGCTATCTCACCATGATTGTTCAATGCGCACATGAATAGCGTAGTACAGGAAATATATGCAAAGGTGACACTGCGCTTGTGGCTGGGGTAGAGGAGGGTCTAGTAGCTAGACCCTGAGTCACTAACTAGGCTCTAGTTAATGACGGAGTTTTGGAGGGTACGTGTTAGGAGGAAGTTGAAAGCAAGTTAGGGAAAGAACAAAGTTTATCAAAAGAAACACCATGTTAGGACGGAACTTTAATTACGAGTAGTACGACATTTCACATGTTAGAGTTTTATCACCCATATAGTCGTGGAACACAAATATCTGAGAATAAAAACAAGGCAATGGAATGTTCGAGGGATGGGGGTGACAATAGGTTCCAACAGAGTAAAGGAGAGAGGTTAGAGGAAGTGTTTAGTTTTAAATATTCAGGATCTTATTAGGCAGGGAATGGAGAAGTGGAGGTGGAGGTAGAATGTAGAATGAGGATAGATAGTAAACATCTTCAGGGAATGAAAAAAGTCACGAGAAACAAATAGATAAATAAACAGATAGGTAGTTAAATGAATAGATAAATACAAGACCTGTTACATCACAATCATAGATTTTCACTGTACTCAGTATATATTTATTTACGGTAAATTTGTTATCTATAACTATAGTTACAGTGGTCAATGGCTCTCTCTCTCTCTCTCTCTCTCTCTCTCTCTCTATATATATATATATGTATATATATATATATGTATATATATGTGTATATATATATGTATATATATGTGTATATATATATGTATATATATGTATATATATGTATATATATATATATATGTATTATTTGGATAATGGAGAACATAAACACAGGGGAAGGCTCGGAACCCTAAACACTAACGTTTCGTAGAACGAAACGTTAGAGTGTTTAGGGTTCCGAGCCTTCCCCTGTGTTTATGTTCTCCATCATCCAAATTGTTCGCCCAAAAATACTTATCAATACATACATATACATATATATATATATATATATATATATATATATATAAATATATATATATGTATGTACGTATATATGTACATACATATATATATATATATATATATATATGTATACATATATATATATATATATATATATATATATATATTGATATTTCATGGAAATAATTTCTTAGGAAGTAGTAAAAAAAAAATACACACTTTTACAGAGTTCAACATATTCTTCATTGTCAAATTGCTGGTAGTTACTACGCTGGTGCTACTAGTTTAATTTCAATTGTACATATTTTTATTTTTCAGATTGGCCAAATTTCCTTAGATTACCTCTTGTCTTACATAACATTCATTCAACATTTTCTTTGTTTAACTTATTATTTCCTATTCATCCAAGTTGTTATATCATTATCCTTATTTTTTGTATTTTACTAATGTATTCACTTACATAGATAATAAAAAATCATACTGCTTTATTCTGCAAACACTTTTACAGTTACCATTACGTTGTATGAATATTCTTAACAGTGCGATTGTTTTTATTGTAAATTTTAGATTGCTAAGATTATATATTCATTTGTGAGGTAACTTTCAGGCCGCTTTCCTACATTCCTCCTAATATCGATTAAGGACGTCGGTCTAATTCAGACATTTTTTTTTAACTAGGAATACTTTATATACTGAAAGATATGACCAAGTTTCATTGAAATCTGTTAATAGATGCTGTACTTACAAAATAAAAAAATATTTTATTGTGAAAAGATTAATATTCAAACCACTACCACTCCCCAACTATTTGGAATTATGATTTGGCATTTTTATTTAGAGAAAGCATGGTTATAATTATCAGCATACTAAACATGTGTAGATTCAGTGGAAATATTTTGCTCTATTGATATATTTGCCTCACAGAATGTTTTAACTGTTTATAACATAAATCCTTCAAGAATTTTTAATATTCAAAACATCACAATAAACGTCATTCAGAATGCAGAAAAAAGTTTCAGATTTCAAATACAAAATTAATTAGGTAAATGAATAAATAAATGAATAAATAGATAAATAAATAAGCAAACACATAAATAAATAAATAGATAGATAAATAGATCAATAATATAAACAGACCAAAATTGTTAGAGTAGCAGTACTTTTGAATGACATAATTTTAGGGAAAAATGTACTCGAGAAAACGGGCTTCAAAATTTTCCTTGAGGTATTTGCATTCCACACATTAATGTAATGGGTGTGATGAAACATGCAAATAAATCATTCAATAAATCATTATTCAAATAAACCAAAGCATTCAAGGCGTTTCCAAAGCTAGAGATTGGTAGCCTTTACCAATCTCTCTCCTCTTCACGATTTACTGATTTTCTCTCCTCTGCTGCAGCCTTCTTCTGTTTCGATGGTCTAAGCATTTCGAACACTTGTGTTTGTATTCTGTAGGAAACCAAATGGAAGCAAAGAAAACACGGTGCATAGTAAAAGTCAACACATCCACGTGGACCACGCTTGCGTCCCTACTCACGTTGTGCAGGAACTGATGCAGTCTCCTTCCTCTTTCTCTAAAAGACACACACACACACACACACACACACACACACACACACACACACACACACACACACACACACACACACACACACACACACACACACACACACACACACACACACACACACACACACACACACTCACACACACACACACACACACACACACACACACACACACAAACACACACACACACACACACACACACACACACACACACACACACACACACACACACACACACACACATACACACACACACACACACACACACACACACACACACACACACACACACACACACACACACACACACACACACACCACAGAGTTGCTGTCAATTGCATTATCTAAAAGAAGAAAACAGAAAAAGCCGTAGTCAAAATAACAAGCTAGATATATGTACTCACGTGTTCTGGTATGAGGGGTGCCATACATATATATACCAAAGGCTTTCTTCCTTCTTACATGGGAGGGTCCCGGCATGCGATATTTATATTGAAATGATGATTATTCATAGTAAAAAATCCCCGTATCAGTTTAAAACTTTGGGACCTTGTTGAAAACACATGAAAATGTTTACTGTAAGTTATCTTTTTTCATAATCTATCTTACCTCTATATAGGGGACCGACGTCCTTAACCTCACATGTCATAGAATACTATGTGTTACATCATCAGATATTTCTTTTTAGATTGAACGTGACTGACCAGTATTCCGCATTTGTCATAATCTATTATTATTTTACTTATTTATCTATCTTTTGAAAAAAATTCTATATGTGATGATTTATTTTAGAACATAATCTTACTTCCTTTTAGATATTATAACAAGTATATATTTACTGTTGTTTCTATGATTTTTCGTATTGATGAAAATTTTATATTCGTCTTTACGAATTTTATATTCGTCTTGGTCTCCCTTTCACACGTTGATTTTCTATCTTATGATTTCTATGAAATAGATTAATTGAAAAATGTAAGTTACTATATATTCTTTCGAACAGTACAAAGTTTGTAATATATTCAGATCTCTATTTCATTTTGAAACGCCACTTCACAGATCATTGGTATATATATATATATATATATATATATATATATAAACACATATATATATATACATATGTATATATATATATATATACGTGTATATATAAATATGATGGAATAGTAACATTTGCTAGTGTTCCGTCATCAAACTAAATTTTGTTAAAATGGCCACACATATAGGTTTTGTTTAGGTCATCTATTGTATCTAGTAGATTAATTATTCAAATCTACTAATAAAACTTCTTTGAATGACACTTTGTGATTTATACAGATAAAATATTTTAAGGTAAAATTGTTTTTCTTCCGTATTCTGGTGAAAGTTCTTGATAATAATATACATGTGCATCTAGCGTCGTCTCAATTAGTTTCGATGTATTACTGATATTATCTTGTAACCAAATCCCATTTCATGCACAGACATTAAGATTATTATCGTAAACTAATTTCGTGATTAAAATTTTTTGTTTCCATATTGATAAGTTCCTATTTGTTCTTTTGATAGTCAAGTTCTGTCGTTCCTAATACTTGCCATTTTCTTTTTCTCTTTTGTATATCTATGAGAATCTAGATCTTATTGATTATATTGATATAAATTATATGGGTATGATCAAGATTTTTTAAATTTGTGCAGGTTTTTTCATTGTAGCAGAAAACATGGTGTTTGAAACATTGAAAGATACTGTAAGTGTCGTTTACTTTGTATATTCCATATAAAGTATGGAATGTGCAATAGTGCTCATTATAATTTTTGGTCTTGACAGATGTGATCAGTTTAAGATAATTTGATCTAATTTGAATTCTCTGATAATTTGTGTTTCGTAAGGAGGCCCTCTAAAATATCAGATAACCGGCAGCAACCACCACATTATCCAATAATTCACTCAAGGAGATAGTGCTGCTGTCTGGGTAAGGCTAGAGTAAATTAAGGTATCAATAGGATAAGGTGTTCAATGTCTTGTGTGTGTTTGTCACATCTGGGGCACTTTGCTCAGCCTAATCTGTATTGATAGTGTTTTAAAGTTGGAAGGTGAACAGAACGTAGTTGCAGTAGGGGGATTTTTCTGTAGGCCTGATGTCTCGGGGAGTTTGGAGTAGGGAGATTTGTTGTCCGTCCAGGAGTGTTTGTCTTATGACTGTCTACGTATTTTCGTATGGACGTGTTGTTTGATGCAGATGGTAGGTTCCTGTAGATGTTTGAGTAGCATATTCTGTTCACTTGGTTGGGATTACGGTATGTAGTGGAATGAAGTAAGATTGAGGCCTCTATGTGCCTATCATTCCCATGTGCTATTCTATAGGGAGGATCTTTGTGTGTCGATGTTTTATAGGGGTGGTTTTAGTGCATGCCATTACTATTGTTATTGGTAAAGAATAAATGGGAATAGCTATATCTCTAACTAGTTTCACATTAAACTTCCTTTGATGAAGCCTAGTGCAAAAATAATCAGGGATAAACTCGGACCTAGGCCCATGTCTTCTTTATCCATCTTTCTCAGCCTGTCATAATGTCTCAACAATCATTCGTGATTATATTTTTGTGTGGTTTCAAGGGTGTCTATGCTTGTTTTCTTGATTGCTGAGAACTAATCTTAGGTGTAGTTGAGTGTTCTTTTTACCAATTATTTGTATACTGTGATTAGAGTTTCCTTCTGCTGACCAAAACCTGCGCTTGCTACTGATCTTATTATGTGTTTTTTTTTCTTGCCGATTTTCTTTAGTTCCCTGACGTATAGACTAAACGACATAGTCTCAGAAGTGAGGCCCAGGATTTTAGCAATTTTGTTTGATGAGAGGAGTTTGTAATCAAAATTTTGTATGCTTTGTTGATTCAAGGTTATCTTGGGTAAGCAACTTCACTGGTCATTTCTGAGAGAAGGCTTTTATTTCATTTTGTCTTTGCCACTGTTCTATTATGTGTAAGTTATAGTGTTCTTATAAATTGTTTTCCACTGTGCTGAGATATCAAGATTAGGTCACCTGCCTACCTGTATACTGTAGGTGAGAGCTTTGGTGTTTGCTTTGGATTTGATGTGGAGAGATTGCTTGAGAAGAGGCTTAATAGTAAAGGTGAGAATATTTCTTCTTGAGAAAATCCATTCTACAACCTTTATTATTTATCACAATTCTTTTAAAGTTAACACTCTCTTCCAGTAAGGAAGTTTATTATTTCTTGTCACTGTTTTGAATATTTATTCAAATCATGTTACTGAATAGTATTTCTATCTGAATTTTATTCAATACTTTATCAATGTCTATCTCCGCCATAGCTGTCTTTTTTCTTTTCTTTTTTTAATATTTTCTATTTAAATCACCCTATTACTTGTTGAGTAACAATCCTTGAATACATGTTGGTTAGGGAAGGTCGGCATCTATTTATTAATTTCTCTGTTTATTTATCATTTACCAATTTACCATCTTATCTTAGCTCCTTGTGGATGATATTATCCCTATCTCGCACTCACTGCCCGAGTCAGAACCAATGCAGCAAGACACAGTACATCCACATCGAGACCGCTTCCCTTAATCCCTGAACCACTCCTCATCGTCCCCAAATCAACAGTGACATTGGTACTGTTGAACTTGTATTGAAGTTTTTCCTTTTTCTTATGATAAGCTTTGAGAACTGAAACTGAAGAGGAACAAAAAATAAAATAAGATAGATCAATAAATAACAGTGACCAAAATTCTTTGCGAGCATATATTAGATATACCCAGGAAATAGCATGTATGGTGGGTATGGACTATGTTGGTGTTCAGTTACATAAAATAAAAGAGTACCATTAGAATAAGTTTAACATAGATGATTTTAAAGTATGCTGTAGTCTTATGGAGCCTAACCTGAAAAAGGAAACTAACTGGAAATTTTGAAAAAGACTTCGAGACATCTGAAGGGGAGCACCAATACTACAATAACTGATAAACGAAAAAAAAAAAAAAATAGAAGAAACAATGATTAACAAGAACAGAAGAACAGAGAAAAGATAAGGCAGGAAATATATTATTAGTGTATATAATTGTGTCATAGCTAAAGATGATAGGTATTTGGTATATCATGGGGGTTTATAGATAAA
The DNA here is from genome assembly GCF_046742065.1 of Oratosquilla oratoria. Classification (NCBI taxonomy): domain Eukaryota; kingdom Metazoa; phylum Arthropoda; class Malacostraca; order Stomatopoda; family Squillidae; genus Oratosquilla; species Oratosquilla oratoria. The sequence goes on from NC_134798.1 coordinate 34,116,564, forward strand.
TAAATG
>NC_134798.1:34126569-34129069 GCF_046742065.1 Oratosquilla oratoria
TCTTTCCGTGTCCTCTTGGGTCTCTACTATTCCATTTTATTAGATCCTCTCTATCAACAGTTTTAATGCCTATCATGATTCTATAAATAGGTTTCAAGTCTCCTCCCTCTCTTCTTTGTTCTAATGTCTGTAGCTCAAGTTTTGCTAGTCTCTCTTCATATGATAGTTCTGAGAGTGTTGGTGCCAATTTCGTAATTGCTGTTTGTATTCTTTCAAGTTTTGTTATACATTTTTTGTACTTGGTGACCACGTCGTCGCTGCATATTCCAATCTTGGCCTTATCAAAGTGACTAGTATTTTCTTCACCATTTCTTTGTCCAGGTAAAATGCCACTTTGATTGTTCTTATTAAATGATAAATTTCTTAATTTTTTATATGTTTCTCCCAATTTATATGATCCCACTATTCATTTTTTGCTTCTTCCAAATTCCATTGTACTATACTTCTTAATGTTGAATTCCATCTCCCACTTCCTACTCCATTCCCATACTTTATTGAGATCACTCTGCAGGGACTCACAATCTTCCACAGTGTTCACTTTTTTCAACAAATTTGCATCGTCCGCAAAGAAGCTCATATAACTTTATATTCTTTTATCCATATCATTAATATATATCAAACATTATTGGGGCCAGAACTGTTCCTTGTGGAACTCCACTAATCACTTCATCCCAATTAGAGCGTTTGTCTCTTATCACTACTCTCATTTTTCTTTCATGCAAGATGTCTTCCATCCACTTCAACAGTTTTCCCTGTATTCCTCCTGCAACTTTTTATGTGGCACCTTATCAAAAGCTTTTTTCAGGTCTAGAAATGCACAATGAGCCCATCCATCTCTTTCTTGTATTACATCTATTTGCCTTGAATAGAAACACATTAAGTTTGTGACGCATGATCGTCCTTGTCTAAATCCAAATTGCCTTGGATTTAGTACATTGCTTTTTTCCAAATGCCTTACCCATCTAATTTTAATAATTCTTTCACAAATTTTAGTTATCGTACTTGTAAGAGAAACCGGTCTATAGTTAGTAGGGTTTTCCTTTATATATTGGTACTATACTTGCTCTTTTCCAATCTTTTGGAGCTTTTCCTTCTTTAAGTGAACTACTTATTAGACTATGTATTTTGTCTGTTAGTTCATTCCTGCATTCTCTCAAAATCAGATTTGCCATTTCATCTGGTCCATGCAATTTTCTGACATCGAGATTACTCAAGAGGTTCATTATTTTCTTCCTTGTTACTACTATCTCCTTCCACTAGATATCTCTAAAATGTATGTTCTCCCTCGTAAACACCGATTTAAAATGCTCTTTCATAATATTTGCCATTTCTATTTCTTCTGTGTATTCAACTCTTCTTTGTCGTAGCTTCTCTAATTCTTGTTTGTTTTTCAGTTTGTTGTTTACAAATCTGTAAAATAGTTTTGGTTGATCTTTACATGTTTCTATGACATCTTTTTCGTATTTTCTCTTTTCTTCTCTGTACACTTGTACATATTGATTTCTATAGCTAGTATATATTTTCTATTTCTGTTCTTTTGTCTTTCTTCTATTTTATCCAAGCTTTATCCTTTTTGTCTTTTAACTCCCTACATCTTTTGTTGTACCGACACTTTACATATGCTTTTACTTGCTTATGTCTTGGAACATACTTTTCCACTCATCTATAAATTTTTGTCAAAATATTCCATTACTCTTCTACTGTTGTTTCCTCCTTGTGTATCCTTGCCCAGTCTGGTTTTTGAAAGATTTTTCCTGTTTTATCAAAATTGGTTTTTCCATACATCAATCTTCCCTTTCTATATTATTCGTTTTTTTTTTAATGCATTTTTCCTCATTTAGTTCCAGTTCAACCAATATGTGGTCACTTTTACTTATTGGTGTCTTATATTCAATCTTGTCCACTATTTCGGGTTTTGATGTGATTATTAGGTCCAGTCTCGATGGTTCTTCTTTATTTCTATACCTAGAATTCTCTTGTATCCATTGCGTCATTGTATGTTCTACAATCATATCAATTTATAACTGTTCTTCCTGCATCTTCCCATTGTTCGTTCATTTTCTCTTTTTCCTCTAGACTTGCTAATCGGGGGAGATTGGCATCCCTTCCCTCATTAAATCCATAGAAATTATTATCTCTACTTTCTATTGTATTGCTCTTATCTATATTTCTAATTTTACTGTGTTTACTGATATATTTGACTTCACCTGCATCGTCTTCAGCCCTCTTGTTGACATTCCTTCTGACGTCCGGGGGAGCCTGTTCGTCTCCTTTTTCATTTCCTTCCGTTTTCATCAGTAATCCCTCCCTTTCTCCTTTTTCTTTACCTTCCCACTACACCACGAGCTTTCCCCTTCCTTACTAATACAGCAAAGGTATTCCCTCGTCATTGCGATCGACGAAATTTGAAGTCTTCCTGGAGTTCCAAACTTCACTGTCACTTCGACCGTCGTGTTCGTGTGTGTATGTGTTTATATATATATATATATATATGTATATA
>NC_134798.1:34143292-34163292 GCF_046742065.1 Oratosquilla oratoria
ACATACATACATACATACATATAAACATACATACATACAATACATACATAACATACATACATATAACATACATACATACATACATACAAATATGCATACTACAAACACACAAACATACCATACAAACATACTTGCACTGACATACATAATGCATACAATGCATACATACATACAGACATACATAAAACATACATACATACATACATCATACATACATACATACATACATACATACATACTTACACACACACACACACACATACATACATACAATCATACATACACATTTACACACACACATACATACATACAAACATATATATACATACACACATACACGCACACATATATACATACATACTTAACTGCATACATACATACATACATGCATACATAATGCATACATACATGCTACATACATACCTACATGCATACATATATGCAATACATAACAACATACATACATACAACATACAGACATACATACATACATACATACACTACATACATACATACATACTTCATCTCATACATACATAAGAGACAATCAGGGGCAAGAAAACCAGTCCTCCACATGAATACATGGATGGAGAAAATGCTCACATCACGAACACAGGACTCCTCCCGTTGGGTAAGATCTTTGAGTTGTCCTCGGAACATCCAAATCTTGAGACAGTACAAGACTTTTGCCATCCATCTAGCATGATGGAAAGCTCCGGGTTTCTTGAAATTGAAACTAGGAAGATTCCCTCCAAGAATTCCAGGTAATCATCTCGGTGATTGCCCTGTGCCAACTTGGATTCCGCAAACTTCATGATGCGATCCCTGTCAGGTTGTAGTACCTACAAGTCTTTTCTAGTTTGATAGTTGGACTTGTCAAGGGAGCCCCAATTCTTTTGGAACCGACGAAAGAGTTGGACATCGGGACCTGAGGAAGCTCCAGAGCATGTAGAGAATACTGCACCAAGAATTATTTCGTAAATGTGATGGCGGCATGCCAAATTAAGGACTGTGCGACGGAGTCTCTGTTCTAGAAGAATGCACGCTCCTGCTCGACGTCCCGTGTTCGATGCAGTTGTATCAAAGCTAAGCCTGCAACCCTTTTCATTCCAAACACCATTCCTGTAACAGTTCATAAACTGCTGCAGCTTGATTCTCGCCCGTTCCTGATGTCAGTTTTGGTACAACCATGAAGTTGTGTTTTTCCAGTGGAGACAGCCGTTATCAAAACTGGAAGGCGGTCAACGGATGTGGTTTAACAAAGGAGAGACGGCAATAAGTTGCTATCCCAATGCACAATGCATGTTTTGCCTTCGGCTTTGAATGCGTTGTGCAGAACCATCCATTGTTGCTGACGGTGCTTTTCTCTGTGGCGCTTGACGACTGGAGCGTGCTGATATTAGAGCTTCGAGCATCAGGATCATGTCCCAGACTTCTGGCGGTTTCAGCTGACCACAAACAGAGTATTGCGATTCCGTTGTCCCTGTCCGATCCAGGGCGGCAGTAAGCTCTGGGGTCCAGACAATTGTTAGGCTCGAAACAGCTTCGTTTTTGGAGTTGTTTTTTCTTCTTTCCGTTAACTGAATCCGCAGATGTTGACGATTTTTCACGTGACTCTGCAGAGGACAGAAGATCCTTCCAGCTGAACTTGGCTTTGTAGTTGCCTCGGCTTCGGCAACATGTTTTTGTCTGCGCCTTTTCAGTTGTTATTATCTTCTCGCTGTTTGCGATCTTGCTTCCATGTTGTTCAGTTTCTTGTCCATCGCGTCCATTGAGGCCGCGGCGCACCCTGGTTCTCGTTGCGCTATTAAGAATTCTTTGTCTTCTTGAATATGAATTAAAGACATTGCATTGGCATGCGCCACATCAAATAGGTTTTTCATTGCAACCTGGAATTCTTTTTCATTTCCCTCTTGTTTTCCTCCTCTCCCTTTGTTTTTCTTTCAAAAAGGTTCCGCACTGATTGAACAATTTCTTTACTTTTTCTTGAATTTTGTCATTTCCTATGAACAGGAAGCCTGGCCTTTTTCCAGTAAGCCTTCTACTTCACTTGTTACAATAGATGCACTTTCACTAACGCCTTTGTTAAAATTGTCATATGGATGATGTAAAAATACACTTAACACTTTGCTCCTTGCTGGGCGACTTGGCCCCCAGAATTGTGGTGGACATTTTCTTCAATGAGATAAAAACCAACGTTTTTTTTCGTCACATCCTGAAAAGAATAAAGATACAAAGATATATAGTACACAATGTCTTTTGCCAAACCTCCCTCAGAGACGAGATTCGTTCAAGAAATATGACGCAATCAAATGTAACCAGTGTGGAACTGAGTGGATGATAAAAGATGATGCAACATTACGTCATCTGCTCCCGAGGGAAAATCTCAAAACTTGTATGAGAGCCACCCCTAAATAGTATTTGATTGGCTTCAAACTTTGTACACAGTGTTTTTCTACCTAAATGGAAACCAGAATCTCGCCAGGTGCAAAGGAATTCAGGAATATCATTTTTAGGGACCACCCCTAATATATATATATATATAATATATATATTTATACTATATATATATATATTGTTTTATTTTTTTTCGAAAATAGCTGGAGCCCAGGAACCATTTTATGGAAGAAAGTATACGCTAGACTCGACGTTCGTCAATTTACCTTGAAGACGAACCCCGGACAGGGTTCGAAACGTCGGAATAAATTGACGAACGTCGTGTCCAGCGTATACTTTCTTCCATATATATATATATTATATATATATATATATATATATATATATATATATATATATATAAATATATATCCATTTACGGTAATGTTTTTCCAATGACCTCAAAATCTTCGGGGATACTTTTTTGTCTTCAAGGGCTCTTTTCCTACTTTCCAGGTCTCCTGTTTCCAGTCACCAGTATTATACCCACATATCGTCTCTGTTTTACTTGATCTTTTTTTCTATCTAAACACAATGTAAGGTACATGTATAGGTAATGTGTTTTCCTTATGTTCTTTCTTGTCTTGCTTTTTATCTATTATTTCTTCTTTTAGAATAAACATTAACCTAAACGGGAGCCCGTGAGTCACGATGCTGGACACTGCCATACACATACTCGTACATTCAAGTCACATGGACACTGCCATACACATACTCGTACATTCAAGTCACATGGACACTGCCATACACATACTCGTACATTCAAGTCACATGGACACTGCCATACACATACTCGTACATTCAAGTCACATGGACACTGCCATACACATACTCGTACATTCCAGTCACATGGACACTGCCATATACATACTGTACATTCAAGTCACATGGACACTGCCATACACAAATTATCGTACATTCAAGTCACATGGACACTGCCATACACATACTCGTACATTCAAGTCCCATGGACACTGCCATACACATACTCGTACATTCAAGTCACATGGACTCTGCCATACACATACTCGTACATTCAAGTCACATGACATATAAAATCAACCATATTCAATAGTTTGCAATTTATAAAAGTGCCTTTGTAGGTACATCTACACTCAAGAGAATAATAAAGGATTTTTTATGAGTCACAGCATCCCAAACATTTACTCGACACCACCCAGGTTCTTGCTGTCTCACTACCATTTTGAGTTAAAAAAGAGATTAGTCTCACAATAACATATTAAGTTTTACTTTAAATTTTGATAGTTTTAACTTCTTTATTTATTTCTTATAAATCTAATCATCAAAATTTTGTTGGCCTTACAAAACCGAGGAACGGTAAATATTAGCTTCGAGGTTAATCAGATTTTTTACTTTCCTTAGCAATTGTTATGAGTTCGTAAATATGGACATTTTCTTGTAGCATATCCATAGTCTATGAATGCCATAATAAATTTGATTTATAAATCCTTCACAATCTATTCACGGGGGTGAATATGCGTTTTATCGTCGTCCTCGCTCTCGAATTTTGAAGTAATTTCTGGAACTCTTTTTGAACTTTCCACGGTGAATTCGATCTCCACCCTTGTGTATTTATTCTCTGATACATACATATATATATATATATATATATATATATATATATATATATATATACATACATATATATATATACACATATATATACGTGCATATATACCTCTATACATATAAACATATCTACATATACGCATGTATATATAACCATATGCACGTATATACATAAAATATATAAATAATACATTTAGATACGTACATATATATATACATATATATACATATATATATATAAATATATAATATATGTACATATATATATATATATATACTTATAATAATGTGTATAAGTAATAGATAATATATAATACATATACATATATGGCATATATACATAATATACATATCCTACATATACGCATATATACACATATATATATATATAAAATATTATACTATATTATACAAGCATATAAATATATATATACATATATAAAAATATACATATATCGTACATATATATATATGTATACATACTTATATACATATATATAATTATATATATACATATACATATATATATATATATATGTATATATATATATATATATATGTATATATTGTCCATATATAGATATATAATGTGTATATATACATATGTATATACAAATCTATATTTATATATAGATTGTATATATAAAATATATATATATATATATACTAGATATACCATATACACATATACCTACATACATACATATATGCATTGCATACATAATATAAACATATTGATCTAGATAAACCTACCATATGAGGACGGAAGCCTTTATTTTGTACGACCGTTTCGCTTATTACAGCATTTTTTCAAGTACAAGTTGAGATACAAATGCTTGAGATTAATATTAAGGGGAAAGGATGGGATAAAACTGGCGGAGAGAAAAAGGGGGGGGTGGAAGGGAAGAGGGGAGGTGAGGAGGAGGTGGCAGGTTAATGGAGAGAGGTAGGAGGAGGAGGGAGGAGGAGGAGGATGGAGTGGTGGATGGGGTATGGACACTTGGGGGACAAAGGGCTTATATTGATGAATGCCGGGGCGCCCCAAACTGGTCCGGTGTGCGAAATGGTCCACCAAAAGGGTGGTTTTAAGTATTTAATATTTTGCTGGCCATGGTGTATTAGGGGTAATATATGTGAGGAGATATTGTTTAAATCAAGTCCCACCTGTTTTTGTTTCAATAGTGTTCGTTCCTTGAATGATTTTGCTGCTCTCTAATACCACTTCCTGCAGGATTTTGTCTGGTTCCCCGCATTCAGCAGCTTCGTGCATTCTTGCCCCCAGTCCATAAGATGGTTTTTCCCTTGTTTCTATGTGTTCACACAAGTGGCATTTGTTGGTGGGACATGTCAATGCCTGACGTCGTCGTAACGGTGTGTTCACGTATTTCGTGTATTCAGGTCACGTGGACGGTTTCTCCGATGTAAACTTTATCACTATCCTGAAGGCGTGAACGTTCCTTCATGAATGCATCTTTTGAAGGCAAATTGGTTCGCCCTCCAGGTGTCTACGGCCCGGTAAACAACTTCTCCAATTTTGACCACCCCTTTCCTCCTCACCTTAAGTCCTACCTCACGGTGCAATGAGGACTTGTGACTAGCCTTTCGCTACCAAGGTCCTCCCCACCCCACCAAACCGGCCCCCCCCCACTCCGCCCCACGTAGGCTTCCGAGAAAGCCAAGAAGGTTTAGGTTCTCGCAGCTCCGCCATACGATGTTCCGATTTCCGGTTCGCCGAAATGATATAAGAGTTGACATCGCTACCTTCAAATAACCAAACAGAAAGAGAAGAATACGGGACCATCTACGTGAACTGGATTAGGTCTTTGCGCTCGGGGACAGTGTTTGGAAATCCTATGGGAAGACCCTGAAATCATGTAATGAATCTTTCCAACAGAGCATTAAAACCGACACAACCCGAACGAAAAACCGACAGTACTTTCCTCAGCCTCGGGCTTAAGTTTGCAACCGGTTACCCACAGAGTAAGAAGATCAATAACAAACTCGATTGTGAATCAGCGAAAAATTAACTAACAGATACCAGACAGAGTGGAATTCATTGCAAGGTTTACACACGAAGGATCTACTGACCTTAGGCTTCTCAACGATACGTCCCAACCCTACAATTACCCAGAAGTGGTACGTTCTGAGCTCTAGCAGAGCTAGCCAAGGATTCTTCCATCAGAATCACCACCTGGCTGAGCAAGTGGAGGGTGGTAGTAAGTGGTGAGTGGGACCGTAATTCAGACTACGAGAGTGAAGATGAATTATATGTCTGCTCAAAGTGCTATTGTTAACTACATATCGTGGAAAGTCTCATCCAGGCAGAAGTAGGACAACGAGACGAATAAGAAATCTTCGCATACGAAATAGGTAAGAAAAAATTCTCAAAAGTTCAGGTTTGGCAGGTAAAAAAAGCTCCTTTTGTACTTATTGGCCAAATCTCCCACGCACTGCTACGATGTTATGGGTACTGCCCATAACCTACACCTAAGAATGATATTACCAATGATTGGACCTATAATACTCATTCAGGGGATAGGGGAGTGATCCCCTCCCCACAGGATTTAGCACAGGTTACGTTTGGCCAGTGAACACCTGTCCCCCCTCCTGGGAATACCATCAGTGGGAGCTCAATCTCTAGGACATCTCAGGGTGGACCTACATAGACAGAATCGCCGTAGGATTAGATCTCCGCCCAAAAACAAAGCAAGTTGGGGCCAGCCTGGACGTGAAAAAGTTCTCTTCACATGTGTTCCCCTCGGATAAGTGTAATACAGCTCCTTAGTGAATAGAATCGAGAAGTGAGAATAATCGACTTAACCCACTGCCCCCAACCATTTTTGTTCGATTTGCATCAACAACTTTGTGTTGGAATTTTAATTATTTTAAATATTTCCAGGTACAGTTTTCTTCCAACCAGGAAATTTGGCTATGGCGCCATGGGCCCTCTCCATTAAGTGCAGTCCTGGCTAATTTATTCATATGGAATTTCTAGATAAACAGGACCCGTTTTGCCAACTATCGTTCCCGAAGTCCATGTTGAGCCTGTGCTTTGCGATATGTGCGACGATATCTTACTCGTCCACAGCCCAGGGCGCGTTTCAATCTTCAAGCGCTTGCAGGACGGCCTTTATATATAGAATACGTAAGTGGAGCCCCACCATTCAGTTTTTTATTTTTCCCTAAGAGGAAGAAAATCCACGGATTCGTTCTTCCTTTTCCTGGGGGTCTACACACACATCGTTTTAAGTACTCATGGTAACCAATTTTGAATTCAAAGTGGTATTAGTAAAGCCTACACACACAAAAATTGAATTTAATTCATTTCTACTCCCACCATGATATTAAGGACGCAAAGAGAGGGGAGGTTTGTAGGTAATAGGTTTTTTTCCTTAGGGCATTTAGGATATGTAGTGCAAAATACTTAGAAGAAGAGATGCAGGTTTATTAAGAGAGTGTACCTTATTAACACCTTAAAATTTTCCAGAGTTTCTTTATAGATAGATTGCAAAACATGCAGGCTACGCTAAGATTCGGGGAAAGCCGTAGGCAAGCAGGACAGCACAAACATAGGAAACGTCTCGTCTGTTGCCAACGTGCCGACGTTTGCCAACCAACCTGACAACGTATCTTTGTAAGTGTGAACCACCAACTTTGGATAATAGTGGTGTCAGACAAGCAGAAACAAATTAAAAGAACATCACGAGAGTACGGATAGAACACACAACAACCAGGACACCGAGCTACCAAAGCCGGATGTTTTATCTGTATTCTCGTGTTCAAGGGATGTTGATAAAGTTTACAATCGGAAGGGAAACGTCCACGTGACCTGGGAATACCACGAATACGTGAACACACGTTACGACGTCACGGCATGATTGTCACCACCAATGTCATTGTGTTGGACACATAGAAACCAAGGGAATAATCCATTTTCTTATGGGAGGACTGGTAAGAATGGCCCAGAGTCTCGCTGATGCGGGAACCAGGAACAAAATCTTCGCAGGAAAGTGTTATTAGAAGCAGCATATCATTCAAGGTAACGAACACTATTGAACAAAAACAGGGGCATGTGGTTTAACAGTATCTCCTCACATTTAATTCCCCTAATACCCATGGCCAGCAAAATATTAATAGAATACTTTAAAACCACCCTTTGTGGACATTTCGCTCCACGGACGTTTGGGCCGGCCCATTTCTCAAGTCCTTTTCCCAGGTGTCCCATCTCCACCACCACCCTCCCTTCCTCCTAGGTCCTCCTCCTCACCCCTGTGCCTCCTCCTCCTCCTCCTCCTCCTCCTCCTCCCTCCTCTTCCTTCCCCCCCCTTTTTTTCTCTCCCCGTTCCCTTCCTTTCCCCTTAATTTAAATTCTCAAGCATTTGTTAATCTTCAACTTGTACTTGGAAAAAATGCTGTAATAAAGCGAAACGTCGATACAAATAAAGGCTCCGTCCCTTCATATGTGTGTTTTATCTAGATCAATATCTTGTCGGCTTCAAAGACTGCCCACTTTTGTAAGCATATATATATATACACGCATATATATATATATATATATATATATACACACATATATAAATATATATATATATGTGTGTGTGTGTGTATACTTATATACATATATATGTAAAATATGTGCATATATATATATGTATATATACAAATGTGTATAATTACATATATATTACAAATATATATGTATATATATACATGTATATAGATATATGTATATATATATGTATATATATATATATATATATATATATATATATTATATATAAATTATTTCAGACTAATGCGGAAACCTACCTGACTGGAGCGGCGTGGAAGTTCTACACGAAGGACTTGAAAAGAGAATGAGGAAAATTGTGGAAGCCGCACATATCACCACCAGGGAAAATAACAGTGACAGAGACGGATTCAAATGATTGTCAAAAATAGCAAGTGTCTTGATAATTAAATCATTAGCCGAAGAGAAGACCTAGCACATCCGCTCATAGCTGGCCGGGTTCCCCTCGCTGCAAGTATAAGACTTGTGGTCCTTTTGTAATGCAACATGTCCTCTGAAGAAGACCAAGTTGGTCGAAGGCAATAAAATCTATTCCCAAAACATCTTCGTTTGCCCTTCCCCATCTATTTCTCTCTCATATATATATATATATATATATATATATATATATGTGTGTGTGTGTGTGTGTGTGTGTGTGTGTGTGTGTATGTGTGTGTATACATATACACATACCGAGTATATACATATATACTTATATCCATAAATTCATATATACATGCACACACACACACACACACACACACACACACACACACACACACACACACACACACACACACACACACACACACACATACACACACACACACACACACACACACACACACACACACACACACACACACACACACACACACACACACACACACATATATATATATATATATATATATATATGTATATATATATATATATGTATATATATATATACATATACATATATACAAATATACATATATATATATATATATATATATATATATATATGTATATGTATATATATATACCCCTTATGAAAAATATAGTAGTACATTTGTAAATCACAACTGATAAGGCAGTTGGAGCAGAAGAAAATACTGGAAACGAGGAACCAATATATTTCGACTGCTAACTGCTGTCCTCTTCATTAGTAGAGAACAGGAGGGTAATATCTTAACAAAACACGCTATTACAAAAAAAGAAGAACCGGGTAGGGATTATAGACGACTACCCTTACTCATTAGTAAACTGGTGGTCATGTGGTGATAGTCAGGATATAATGATCGGACCTATGACCCAAATATCGTTAACAGGCGTCTTCCACCTGACCCCTCAACACTTGCCACCATAGTAAAGAAGTTTGGTGAAAATTTCCAACATGTTTACAATATTACTAATAATGAAAATATTCAACCTATATAAGCCACTACTAATGTTATTAACCCTTTCAGAATGTTTGATAAGTCTGCTCTCTATACTATTCCTGTTGACAATTGAATTACAAAATACAATGGATGAAGCTTTAGCGAAGTCATTACAAGGGTTAAAACCGTTCATGGCTGCAAAGAATGCATTGGATTCTTTTGCTGTTCTAACACTATACTTGTGTTATCTAATTCTAGTTGAGAGTTCTCTGACTGTTCCCCCTCGGTACAACTTTTCATAATCTCTACAATAGATTTTGTATACGTAGCCACTTTAATTGATTGGCGAATTCCTAATGAGCAATTTCTTGAATGTGCATGGATTATCATGTTCTAAATAAGGAACCTGAGTAAAGTTTTTACTGAAAGGTAATACTGAGAGTTTCTTTGAATCATAGGGTTTTAGATGATGCAAGAGAATTATTTAAAAACATTCTAGGAAACTAGTTCAAACCTTTTTGGACTACCTTATTCATAGAGAACGTAATAAGTTTAGATTTAGTATTCATAGGAAATCTACGAATATTTTTCATGTATTCATTATTATTTGTCTCATCACGAAAAAGTTACATATTCTATGTTTTCTTCCATGTTTTTACGTGCTGTCTGTACATACAGGCCTGAATTTCATGATGGGGAATTTGAGTGGATTTTCGAATTTGCTTTGAAATTAAAGCATCATAGAATGTATTCAAATAACTCTCTTATAACAGCTAAAAGACTATGCAAACCAAGATTACTTCGTTAAATATTGGAGATGACGAGATTGTGCAGAAATGAAGCCCACTACAGATATCTACTATATCGATGGGGTACCAATGGGAAGTTCCTTAGACGTCCTGTTTACCCAGACATATATGTCTCACATGAACAACTTCAATTGAAAAAAAAAGGATCGCCCCCCCTTAATTGGAAAATAATAATAAAAACTATTGCAACAATGATAAACAATTAATTATATTTTACTCACGTTGTGTTTTAATGAGATCTTTGGGCCCAGCTGGTGCTTCTTAGCTGATAGATCTTTTATATTAGTCTTAAAATTTGTCAGTTAGAAGCAATACCTATGACGTTTTTCGCCTCCCTGAGCTCAAAAATCACCCCCGTTGAGAATGATTGCTCTAGACCCTCAATCCAACATATATGTAAGTCGACATTTAAGAAGGAATTTGGAAGAGAAATCTTGTGCTTCACCAGTGAAAAAAGTTTTGATAATAAGACTGTTTTACTTAGATGTTTGGGAAACAGAATGACTCTGGTAAATGTCTAAAAGGAGAAAACTAATGTTCCTCAAACTATAAGGTTAGTGTGATCTGTGCATAAGTACATATGTTCAAATTGGTCCATTCTCCCACAAGAAGTTACTAGGGTGGTACATATTTTGAAGAACAATGGGTATTCAGTGAGGGATATTGGTAGTGAAATTGAACAGTATGAAGAAGCTCCATACTGCTTAAATGGATCAAAAGAACACAAGAAATAGAATAACTCGGAATTATCAAGACTCAATGTCAACTGATTACTGAAAAGAAGAGGTTTTTCGAAATACTATTAAAAGAAATTGCAAAACAAGTAAACAAGAGAATGTCCTAAGCTTCAAAATATATTACAGAATTCCAAGAACATCATCATTAGTTATGGAAAACAATTTAGCAGCAAACGAAAATAAACGGAAAATGCGTAGTACTGTACATAAGAACCCATGCACATACAACAAAGACGGAGAACTTTGGAATAATGATTATATTGGGTACTGTACCTAGAGACATACAAAGTCATCTTAAAAGGACAAATAAGATCAGCATACCTCTTGAAACGACAGCAACATTAATACGGCTATAATTAAAAGAAAAAATAACACGACTAAAGACAAGTGCTTTGAAACTCTTTTAATTAGAAACTTTCAAACAGTGATACATATACAACAAAATATGTGCAGAAACCTATAATTATGTCTGCATATATGGTTGTAATTACCTCAAGAAAGTTAATGTCCTACACAATGATGGCATCCTTTGGTAACGCTGCGTTTCTTCTTCCTCCTACTAAAAGAAAGTAGGCTAGGAAGGAAAAAATAAAGAAAGAAAAAATAAAAAGAGATCAATAATGAGCATGCTGTGTTATCTAACAAAATATTTATGTACACACACACACACACACACACACACACACACACACACACACACACACACACACACACACACACACACACACACACACACACACACACACACACACACACACACACACTCACACACACACACACACACACACACACACACACACACACACACACACACACACACACACACAATATATATATATATATATATATATATATACATATATATATATATAATATACACATGTATATATATATATATATATATATATATATATATATATACATATACATACATACATATATATTAATAAATACATATAAATAAATAAATACACACACACACACACACACACACACACACACACACACACACACACACACACACACACACACACACACACACACACACACATATATATATATATATATATATATATATATGTATATGTATATATATATATATATATACACATATATATATATCGACATCGAGTACAGCGAGATTGGACTCCAGAAAAAACTACAGTTTTCGAGAATATCAACGACGAGGGAGTACCTGAGTTGTATCAGCAGGGAAGGGGAAAGCTCGTGGTGTAGTGGGAAGGTGAAGAAATGTCAACAAGAGATAAGCAGACGACAGAGGTGAAGTCGAAGAGATTAATAAAAATTAGAAATATAGATAAGAGCAGCGCAATGGAAGGTGAAGATGATTATTTAATAAGGGAGGAGATGACAACCTCCCCCGATTAGCAGGGCCAGAGGAAAAACTAACAAAAATGAACGAACAGTGGGAGGTTAGGTTCAGTCAACTTACACGGATTACACAAAGAGTTGATGAATTAGAAGAACTAAAAGAAAACAAAAAGAATAGAAGTTAAAAAAACAAAAACAAAAACGAGAACAGAACAGTCAGACAAAGAGAAATTCTATTGGAGAGTAGTGGATATGAAGGTGAGGAAATGGTTCATAGCAGAGAAAAATGGAAGGGAAACAGAAAACACGATGGAAGTAGTAGAGAATTAAAAATGTCTTACACAAACATAGATGGCTTAATAACAGACTTGAGCAAACTGAATGATTACCTGAAGGAAAAAGAACCGGACATAATGGGAATTGTAGAGACAAAATTGAAAGGTCCACTACCACCCAGCAGTGTAGGACATGGTGCATATAATTATTGGATTAGAAACAGAGGGGTAAAACAAGGGGGTGATGTTATGTTCCTGACTAAGAAGGATATAAATGTGAGGAATGTTGCATACGGAAAGGATAGAGTAAAGATGATTATGATGGAAGTGGAGGACAAGGATGGGAAGAGCAGGAAGTTTGTGGTAAATTATGTGCCTCCTAAAACGACTTCATGGGAAGAGAGAGAACACAAAAATATGTTAGAAGGCACAAAGATAACACTAAATAATATCATGGAAGATAGAGGAAGTATAGTAATAATGGGTGACTTTGATTGTAAAGAAATCTGCTTGGAAGAGATGACAGTGAAGGGTGGAGACGACCTATGTGGAAATATAATACTTGATATGATTGTAGAACATACAATGACGCAATGGATACAAGAGAATGCTAGGTATAAAAATGAGGAAGAAACATCGATATTTGACCTAATGATCACATCAGAACCAGAAATAGTGGACAAGATTGAATATAAGACACCAGTAAGTAAAAGTGACCACATAATGGTTGAACTAGAACTAAATGAGGAAAAATACGTGGAAAAAAGATCAATATAGAAAGAGAAGATTGCTGTATGGAAAAAAAATGATAAAATAAGAGAATTCTTTCAAAAAGCAGACTGGGAAAGGATACACAAGAAGGAAACAACAGTAGAAGAGTAATGGAATATTTTGACAAAAAATTATAAAGAAGGAGTGGAAAAGTATGTTCCAAGACAAAAGCAAGAAAAAGGATGTGTAAAGTGTTAGTACAACAAAAGATGTAGGGAGTTAAAAGACAAGAGGGATAAAGCTTGGATAAAATGGAAGAAAGACAAAAGACCTGAAAAATGGAAAATATATACTAGTTATAGAAATGAATATGTACAAGTGTGCAGAGAAGAAAAGAGAAAATACGAAAAAGATGTCATAGAAAAATGTAAAGATCAACCAAAACTATCTTATAGATTTGTAAACAACAAACTGAAAAACAAAAAAAAATTAGTGAAACCACGACAAGAAGGAGTTGAATACACAGAGGAAATAAAAATGGCAGAAATTATGAAAAAGCATTTTAAATCGGTGTTTACGAGGGAGAACATACAACTAATAGATGTCGAGTTGGAGGAGAAAGACCTCCCTATGAAAGAGATAGAAGTAAGAAGGAAAGAAATAATGAATCACTTGAGTAATCTCGATGTCAGAAAATCACATAGACCAGATGAAATGGCAAACTGGAATTTGAGGGAATGGAGGAACGAACTAACAGACAAAATACATATTCTAATAAGCAGTTCACTGAAAGAAAGAAAAGTTCCAGAAGATTAGAAAAGAGCAAATATGGTACCAATATATAAAGAGGGAAACAAGGAAGACCCTATTAACTATAGACCGGTCTCTCTTACAAGTACGATAGCTACAATTTGTGAAAGAATGATCAAAATTAGATGGGTAAGGCATTTGGAAAAAACAACGTACTAAATCCAAGGCAGTTGAGATTTAGACAAGGACGATCATGCGTCACAAACTTAATGTGTTTCTATTCAAGGCTAATAGATGTAATACAAGAAAGAGATGAATATGCTGATTGTGTATTTCTAGACCTAAAGAAACCTTTTGATAAAGTGCCACATAAGAAATTGCCAAAGAAATTAGAAACTGAAGGAGGAATACAGGGTAAACTACATAAGTGGATTGAAGACTTCTTGCATAAAAGAAAAATGAGAGTGATGATAAGAGATAAACGCTCTGATTGGGATGAAGTGATTAGTGGAGTTCCACAAGGAACAGTTCTGGCCCCAATAATGTTTGCTATATATATATTAATGATATGGATAAAGGAATTGAAGGTTATATGACCTTCTTTACGGATGATGCAAAATTGTTGAAAAAGTGAACACTGTAGAAGATTGTGAGTTGCTCAGAGTGATCTCAATACATTATGGGAATGGAGTAGGAAGAGGGAGATGGAATTCAACTTTAAGAAGTGTAGTATTATGGAACTTGGAAGAACCAAAAAAGAATATTGGGATCATATAAACTGGGAGAGGAAGAAATTAAAAAAGTAGAAAATGAGAAGGATCTAGGAGTCATTATCATGAATAATGTCCCCTGAGAAACATATAAACAAAATTTTTGGAGAAACTTATAATTTAATGAGAACAATCAAAGTGGCATTTACATACTTGGACAAAGAAATGGTGAAGAAAATACTGGTCACTTTCATAAGACCAAGATTGGAGTGTGCAGCGACGACGTGGTTACCAAGTACAAAAAAAGAATGTATAATAAAACTTGAAAGAATACAAAGACCAACTACGAAATTGGCACCAACGCTCTCAGAACTATCATATGAGGAGAGACTTTCAAAACTTGAGCTACAGATATGAGAGCAAAGAAGAAAGGAGACTTGATAACTATTGATAGAATCATGAAAGGCATAGAAACTATTAATAGAGAGGATTTAATAAAATGGGATAGTAGAGATAGAAGAGGACACGTAAAGAAAATCAAGAAAGACTTTCCCACAGAGTAATAAAACGTTTGGAACATGTTAAATGAAAATTTAGTTTGTGCAAAAAACTATACACGAATTAACTCCCCTTCCCGTAAAATACAACTAGATCAATATATATATATATATATATATATATATATATATATATATTATATATATATAATATATATACATACATATGTGTATATGTATATATGTATGTATGTAGTACATATATATAATATATGTATATACATATATATATATATATATATATAAATATATATATGTATATATATGATTTGGATGATGGAGAACATAAACACAGGGGAAGGCACGGAACCCTAAACACTAACGTTTCGTTCGCGTAGAACTTCAGAGAGTGTGCGGAAAACTGTAATTGAAGTTTATGTACTAAACTTAATTATCTTGTCGGATACTTGGGAAAGGTCGTTTTTCTGGCGTGTTCTAGAATTAAAACATTAGTTTGTTTAGCTAAATTGATAATTCCTCCTCGATGATTCGATGAATTCTTAGTTGAAATATATGTTGATTCTACAATTCTTCTGGTGAATTTATCAAAACCTTTATGGAGCACTTCGGCTCTTCTCCAGTTTGGTAAATTATCGAATTTTTCCGCATGAACTACTAAAGAATTAGACGTCCTATGTGCTTTTATGTTATTTCTATGTTCATAAATTCTTTTATTTAATCCCCTTGATGACTCGCCATAACATGACGTTGTGCAACCATGGCACGGGACTTTGTATACGACGCTGTTTTCGGAATTGGTTCTCTTTTCGGAAGTCTTTACCAAATCACCTATCCTCTTATTAGTTTTTGTTAAATATTATATTGTCATATTATGGCGAGTCATCAAGGGGATTAAATAAAAGAATTTCTTAACATAGAAATGACATAAAAGTCACACACACACACACACACACACACACACACACACACACACACACACACACACACACACACACACACACACACACACACACACACACACACACACACACACACACACACACACACAACACACACACACACACACACACACACACACACACACACACACACACACACACACACGCACATCTCACACGCACATCACACAGACACACACACACACACACACACACACACACACACACACACACACACACACACACACACACACACACAACACACACACACACACAACACACACACACACACACACACACACACACACACACACACACACACACACACACACACACACACACACACACACACACACACACACACACACACACACACACACAGATACATTGTCTTGCTCGATTACCTCTAAACTCAGAGAGTGGGCTTAGGGATGGCCCTTCATCACCAGGAGGCTAACGATGGTATTCTTAAAAAAATATATATATAAATCTTATATAAATCCTTGGAAGGTAAATATTTATACAAGGGAAGATTTTTTTTAAGAATGCCACCGTAAGAATCCTAGGTGGTATTCTAAAAAATTCTTTCCTCATATAAATCTTTGCCTTCCAAGGATTTATATAAGATTAATAAAAGGAAAGAATTTTTTAAGAATACCAAGGTAAGAGACTTTTAAAAGGGAAATGAATAAGTGTTGGATGGTTGTGGGATGGATGGAGGATGGGTGCATGGCTTGACTTGTTATCCTCCTTGGGGTAAGAAGCATTTTGGTATATAGATAGATGGAAACAAAACCAAATTGGAAATATAACTGGGAAGTGAAAAGTATAATTAGTGATGAAAGAAATGAAGTGCTAAAAAAGGAAGAATGTGTGATGATGGCAATGAAAAAATATATAAAGGTGGATGAGGTGGGAGTAGAAAGAAAACCTATAATGATAAACTTAGGAGTACCAGCTAAGGCAGTGATTCTTAACCTATAATTAGTGGTGAAAGAAATGAAGTGATAAAAAAGGAAGGATGTGTGACGATGGCAATGAAAAAATATATAAAGGTGGATGAGGTAGGAGTAGAAGGAAAAGGTATAATGATAAACTTAGGAGTACCAGCTAAAGCAACGGTTCTTAACCTTTGCCACTGCCCGTACCCCTTGGCATCTCTAAAAAAAATTCTCGCACCCCCATCCAATTTAAATACAATGCAAACATATGAAAAGGATAGTGATACAAACCTTCCTTTGCTTTCTCATGGAAAATATACAGTACACTGGCTACCTCTTCTCGTACCCCCAGATTCAAGGTTTCGTACCTCCAGGGGGTACGAAACCCCAAGGTTAAGAACCAATGAGCTAAAGGGAATAATAATAGAGGAATTCCAGTGGCTTTAGTGGTGTATGGCACCCCATAAGACATGACTATTGAACAGGAACGAGTGCTAAGAGATGTCGATTGTTGATAGACATAGGATATTAAATCAAGAAAATAATCAAGAGAAGTGGTAATATGACTCCACCGGGTAATTTCAGATTCGAAAATGCAAACTGAGAGGAACTGGAAGTTTATGAAAGTGAAAAAATCTTAGGGAAATGCATCATTGGATGTAACAGTGGATAAGGTTATGACACAGTTGGCTAAAAAACAACAACAAAAATAAGCCAGCCAGCTAGATTAGATTTTCTGCTTCCGAGAAAAGTAGATGTTATAGATTTTTCTAAATCTCTGTGTCTTACGGGAAACAGGAATCACATAGTTTTTGAGTGTCATGTTGCTCTAGAAAGTGTAGAATTGAAACAAAAATAAAATGAAATTTCGGGAAGCCAAAGTTTACAAAACTGAAAATATAAATGCTGTATATGTATATTTTGATCAAACAGATTAGAAGGAATTCAGAGATAAGATGAAAGGGATAGCTTTCTGAATGTTTATAATTCAGGAGCAGACAATATGTACCAGGACCGAAAAAGAGGTCTTTAGAATACTACTTTAACAAAAGAAGGGAATTAGAAAAAAATGAATAAATTAATAGAGGTCGAACAGGTTCCAGATTTCCTCGCCTCATTTAACTCCAAAAATTCTGATGGAGTTATGGTTTTGTTAGATGTCTCAAGTCTTTTTTACAAATTTTCCTGTAGATAAAACAATCCAGTACATCTTAAATCGAGTTTTCAATAATAATCTCACATCAAAGCGCAACATCACGGAGAAGCAATGAAAGCCTTTCTTGAATGTTGCACAAAATGCGCATTTCTCTGATATGAAAAAATAGATGGCGTAGGTATGCGATCATCGTTGTGGGTAATGTTGCATCCCCCCCCCACCCCAGGTTCCCGAATCTCGAATACATTGCAGGTATGTTGATGGTATTTTTGTTCCTGGTGATAGCGTTTAATTAACAAAATAGACAACTTCAAAGACATCTTCAAATAGCATCGGGAGTTACTTCTTCAACCTAAATCAGTGAGAATGGTCCCTGCCGTTTTTAGACATCATCACCTGACAGCAGAACGATAGAAATTCTATTTCTTCTGTGTTCACTAAGACCACAAATCCAGGATTAATTAACAAAATAGACAACTTCAAAGACATCTTCAAATAACATCGGGAGTTACTTCTTCAACCTAAATCAGTGAGAATGGTCCCTACCGTTTTAAGACATCACCAGACAGCAGAACGATAGAAATTCTATTTCTTCTGTGTTCCCCAAGACCACAAGTCCAGGATTTTGTCTTAATGGTTGCAGTGAATGCCCACAATGGTATAAGTAAACAATAATATCAGCATATATTAATAGAGCTTTGACACTGACAAGTGACATGATGTTCACAGAACAACACAATTAGTCATAAGTAGTGAATTCTGTCATAAAAAGTAAATAGAGTAACCGGCCATCTCATTTAACACTGGTTCGTAATGGCACTTTAATATATGGCATACTTCTTCAAGCGATACAAAAATGAACAAAGAATGATGAAACAAGTAACCCAAGGAAACATAAAATCGAAAATTAGTAATGCAAGAGTGAATTTTACAATATATCATCAAAATGTGAAATCCTCAGATTTGGTCTTCTAGCACAACATATAAAGAGCAGTTGCCAAATATTACATATTGTTTAAAGATATCCTTGTAATAATGAGGATTGTGCACCTTCATCTGTTTATGGATGGATATCTCCCATGAAGCTGTTTAAATGATTATTATATTAATTGTCTTTTGGGACGGTCAAAGAACAGTATAGAAAAGAATGCAACATAATAGAGCCCTGACAAGGGAGGTGTTAA
>NC_134798.1:34178292-34183292 GCF_046742065.1 Oratosquilla oratoria
ATATATATACATATATATATGTATATATATTATATATATATACATATATATGTATATATTGTGATCAGTATTAAGTAGGAATGTACTTGAATTTCTTAAAATAGTACATGAGGTAGATAGTGCTTGAATTAACTCTTCATAGTGACACTGGAGAAAAATTCTTGATTGGATTCCTCGATAGTCTTTCTTCACGGTCATTAGATTTTTTTTTTTGGGGGGGGGCTGTTATATGGCTGTTATCATTTACAAAGCTTGAAATTAAAAACATGAGATTTATGTTGGGTTCAAATTTCAACCTCCTCAGTCGAGGGATTACACCTTATCCAAAAAGAATCATCTGGCTTTGCTAAAGATATTAGATAAAGCATTGCATTGCATTGGAGAGGATATTCTCAACAGGAGCAGAGCTTGGCCTTCGACACAAGAGAGTTTGCAGTGTATGCGGAAGACCGTACGCCAGCTGGCGCGTAGCTGGCCAAAGCTGTCAATTGTACCTTGTGCCTTTGAGATCTTCGCAAATGAAAGTCGTCTGTATACGCTGAAAATCGAACCCGTGCGATTGTACTTATGGAACGAGTTGGAAGACCAGTTATCGACCTATAATTGGAGGTCGAACTGGACTATTGACGCGGCTCGTTCCGAGTATCAATATGATCTAATTCACAGTTAAACAACTTATAGTGTTTAAAACTCGTCTATTTTGTGAAATATTATTTTAATTGGATGCTTTAATCAAACATTGGCTGACTACTTTTGACTAGTTCATAATCTGTAATCGGTACTCAAAACAAGACTACTAAGTTTATGTTGAACTATTTCATTTGATACATTTGACTCCTGCTTCGACAATGCCTATAAAGAAAATTATTCTGGCTGAAGACGATTGTTTTTTTTTTCGGCCAATGAGAGATATTCACCATAGTGAAGGTATATTCCAGGTTCGTTTATGTTTCATTTTCACGTGTGAGTGACCTGTGATGGAATTTATTTTGCAGAGGCTTTATGGTAATGAAGCTGGAGGCTAAATTCATAATGCCATTTGCCGGCGAGATTTCATTAGTACACAGATTGAGCTTAAATTAATTCCACGTTTCTTTTTTTTCTTGTAGGTATTGAATTAATGCAACCCGTCCCTATGTAAAGATTCAGATGGTGCTGTGTCTGTAGCCTTGCTTTTCTAGTATTAAGTCTTTAGCCTTGCTTTTCTAGTATTAAGTTAATTGCAGCAGACCACGACTTGCTGAGGAGGCAAGACTTCCTCCCTTCAAATCTCAGGTGCTTGGGCTAATTGGCGAAATGCGTCTCTTTAAGAACAACTTGGCATCCGTTGGTATCGACTACGTCGCCCCTTGGAGCTCCTCTTTGAGCCGCAAAGTGGAGGAGGGGAGCGCAGAGGGGTGGAATGGGGGGAGGGGGGAAGGAGGGGTTCTTCGGGGTCTTGCGCTCCGAGGGGAGGGGTGAGGAATGGAAGGGAAGGTAAGAGGAAGGGAAGGGGAAAGGAAGGGGAAGAGAAGGGAATGGAAAAGGGAGAGATGAGCAGAGAAAAAGGGGGGAAAGTCCCGTGAGGGTCCACTTCTTAGGGTGTCTGTAGACATACGGCGTGAGCAAAAAAAAAAAAAAAAGAAAAAAAAAAAAAAAAAAGGACATCCATGGCTTTTTCCAGCCAACGACATGGCTGAACTTTCGGTTACTTGTCGCTTTATTCTCCCCTTTCCCAGCCCCACCCCTCGCGCGCTCTCTCTTTCTCTCTCACTCCCTCTCTCCCCTCCCCACACCCTCAACCCACGCCTGCCGACCGTTCCGCCCCTCCCTCCCCGCTTCTGACTCCCCCTTTCCCCATCTTCATTCCACCCCACCAACCCTCCCCCAGACATGGCTGCCGCATGTGAGCCCCTGGCCGAGGATAGTTAGTCTCTAGCTAGTCGTGTCACTTTACCTCCGTCCCCCTCCCCTCTCCCCTTTGCCCGCTCCCCATTCCCCTGCCGCATTCTCACCCTTCCTCCCTTGGCTGGCCCCCCTGCACCTCTTCCTCCTTTCTGCGTCACGGAAACAGGTCTCACCTCCGCTGTAACCTCCGACTACTTTTATTCTTCGGCTTCACTCAAAAATACCGCAGAAGAATTTAGCGCCCTATTTTCATATCGAATTATGAATTCTGCATGAAATAAACAAGTAAACATTGGAAGTTTCAAGGAAAAGTGAGAACACATATTGTACATAGTCACGTATTCATAAGCGTGCGCGCGTACATAAGTAAATAGGTGCATAACATATATACTGGAAATACATAATACATACATATACTACCCATAGAAATATATATACATATATGTAAATATATAAATATATATATATATATATATATATATACATATGTATGTATGTATGTGTGTGTCTGTGTGTATGTTTATGCGAACATACAAGAAAGCACACCTTGCATACATACATGCAGATGTGCATAACCACCTTATATATCTGCATACCGTAAATGTATCACTATGTACACATTTACGTGCATGAATACATATATTTATGTATAAATATATTACATGCATACACGTGTGAGCATATGCTCGTATAAATTATCAATACATAGATATATACATCCATGCATAATGACAGAAGTTACAACTCGACTTAAGAAACAGGAAATTCATACCCGACATTTCGAAGCCGGTTGGGAGTTGGGCTTCAGGGGTAAAGGGAAAAAAGTCTGTCATATTGACTCACTGGGGAAATACGTGATTCTCTAAGACAGGACACCTAACGAGCCAGCACCTCAAGTAGATGCAACCGACGGCGCCCCACTCAGCACAGTGGCCAGCATGATTAGCATAGTAAAGCAAAAAGAAATATTTTTTTTTTAATCGTGCAGGTGGCATACCTGTTAGGTGAGGTACCATCCCGTCCCTTCCAGTTTAACCGTTTCCTGCCAATATGTTTCCTGGATTCCTGCTCTTATCAAACTGTGGTACACACATGCATGTATGCATGCATGTAAAACATTCACACATTTATATTCATGTAAAAACACCCACTTAATTCCGTCCTAAATATATGTTTTATATACAAACAAAAAAGACATATATATATATATATATATATATATATATATATATATATATATACATATATATATATATATATATATATATACTGTATATATATATATAGACATCCCTACACCGTACATACATTCATATATATATATGTACATATATACATATATGTATATATATATATATATGTATATATGTATATATATATATACATATAAACATACATTAATATATATATATATATATATATATATACACATATAATATATATACTGTATATATATATATATATATATACATATGTATGTATATGCATGTAGATATATATATATATACATATATATATACACAAATATGTATGTATATATATATAGGTATATATATAAATACATATGTATATATTTATATATACTCGAGTATATATATATATGTATATGTATATATGTATATATATATATATATATATATATATATATATGTATATATATATATACGTGGAGTTAAAAACGACAGCATTGTTGTAGTTGTTCAGTTTTTTCTTCGTATTCTCGATTTTCCTGATAAGAGATTTTCCATTAACTGGGTGAATTAAAACTAGGTCTCTATATTCTTCCATTTGTTCTTATTTGACATCGACGTTTCGTCTTAAACAAGACATTATCAAGATATAACTGAAATAACAAAAATTACATGTAATTTTTGTTATTTCAGTTATATATATATATATATATATATATATATATATATATATTCATGAAAGTAGCAGTTGCCGACAAGACTGATGAGTTGAACACCATATGAGGACGGAGCCTTATTTGTACGACGTTTCGCTTATTACAGCCTTATCTTGAAAAAGTTGTAATAAGCGAAACTTCGTACAAATAAAGGCTCGTCCTCATATGGTGTTTAACTCGTCATATATATATATATATATATATATATATATATATATGTATATATATATATATATATGTATATATATATATATATATATATACATGTATATATATCTATATATATACTGTATATATATATATTTATATAGATATGTACACACACACACACACACACACACACACACACACATACACACACATGTTTATATACATATCTATATATACATATATATATATATATGTATATATATATGTATATGTATATATATATATATATATGTATGTATATATATAAACTTTTTATCACACAGTCGGAAAAAGAAGACACTAATGTCGAACGTTCTGTATATTTCGATCCCTAACTGTGACCCTCTTCAGCAGAATGAATACATAGTGGAAGGCATATGCTTATATACAAAAATGTGAGGTGGGAGAATATATACATATAAATGTAAATGTATATATATAAATTTATGTTGAGACGTAAGCGGAGTAGGAAACACAGGAGTCTTAGTCTTCAGTTTATTCCTGACTAGTTGCGCATACCTGCGAAACAAGTCAGTAATAAACTCAAGACTATTAGATATTCTAATAAGTTGAAATGGGTACGTAGAGGAGAGACTGGAAGTGGCGTATATGTACACGTGCACACATTTCCGAGTACAAAGGATCTCATGTGTTACAATAACATAGAAGTTCCTTAACACTTAGAAATGTATGCATATGTACATAAACGCCACTTCTATGTTTGTAGCATTATTTATTTGAAAAAGCTTGTAGCGAAACTAGTCAAGAATAAAACTCGATTTAAGACTCTAGTCTTTCCGCTTGTTACCCACTTCAGCAACATATATATATATATATATATATATATATATATATATATATATATATATATATATATATATAAATATATACATATGTAGATATATGTATATATATATACATATATATACAAATATATACATATGTATATATTTTTGATATATATATGTATATACATATATATCTATATATACTCTTATATATACATATATATATGTGT
>NC_134798.1:34200792-34203292 GCF_046742065.1 Oratosquilla oratoria
CAATCACAACATCATCCATATACAACCATTCTCCATTCACCCCTGTCTTCTGTCCTCTCCCGTCCTTCCTCAACAGACATTCCCCTCTTCCCCAAAGCCCCCTTCACCCCATCCATCCACCTCATCCTAGGACGTCCCCTCATGTTCACTGCCTCCACATCTGCCTTCCATACCTCTTTTACTAGTATTTCTTCACTCATTCTTTCCATGTGTCCAAACCATCCTAATACTCTTTCATCAACCCTATCTCCCAGCTCCTTTTCCACCCCTGTTCTCCTCCTCACCTCCTCATTTCTCACTCTATCTAGCCTAGTAACCCCCATCATACTTCTCAGACACCTCATCTCAAACACATTCAAACTCCTTCTCTCTTCCTCTCTTATGTTCCATGTTTCTGCCCCATACAGTGCTGCTGGCACAATCACTCCTTCATACAGTCTCCTCTTAGCATCCATTCCCAAATGTCTATTTCTCATTACACTCTTCAGTCCACCAAGGCATTTACTCGCTTCTCTCAATCTACATTCTACCTCCACCTTCACTCCACCTTTTCCTGCCACATTTGCACCCAAGTATCTAAAACTATCCACTTCCTCCAGTCGCTCTCCCTTAATGCTCACTTCCAGTCTACTGCCACTTTCACCCCTTGTACATCTCATCACCTTATTTTTACCCACATTTATCTTTAGCTTTCTTCTATCACATACTCTCCCAAACTCTGCCACCAACTTCCTCAATCCCTCCTCCGATCCTGCCACAAGCGCAGTGTCGTCAGCAAACAACAGCTGGCTCGCCTTCCACTTTTCTCCATTTTCTTTAATCATCTCCAATCCCTTGCCCACTACCCTTGCATTTACCTCTCACACCACCCCATCCATTTATAAGTTGAACAGCCAGGGCAACATAACGCATCCTTGACGAAGTCCCACCTTTACCTCGAACCACTCACTCTCTCCATTTCTAATCTTGACACAAGCTCTACTACTCTCATAAAAACTCTTGACAGCTCCCAGAAGCTTTCCTCCTATCCCGTATATCTGCATAACCTCCCCACAGTGCCTTTCTGTCTACCCTATCATAAGCCTTTTCCAGATCCATAAAAGCCCCAAAAACATCCTTCTCCTTTCCTATAGCTTTTTCACATATCTGTCTTACCACAAAGATCTGATCGACACAACCTCTACCTGTCCTAAATCCACACTGTTCCTCACCAATTACTCCTTCTGTTACTCACCTAATCCTCTCAATCAAGATCCTCCCATAAGCCTTCCCAACTACACTTAACAAGCTAATCCCTCTGAAACTACTACATTCACACTTGTCCCCTTTTCCCTTGTAAAGAGGAACTATATATATATATATATATATATATATATATACATGAATATATATATATATATATGTATATATATATATATGTATATAAATATAACGTGTATATATATATATATATATATATATATATATATATATATATATATATATATATAAGAGGGCACAGGAAAAAATACAATCTCAACTACACATCGAAGATAGCCGTCCCCCTCCCAAAAAAACATCAAGATAAAGAACTGCTCTAACAAATGAATAAAGACATCACAAAAACAATCATCAAGAAAGAACTGATAAAGACACAAATATAACACATGGAAAAATAAATGTGGAGAACTACAAGAAGCACAAAGGATATATAAATGTATATATTTTCTCATTTGTAAAATTGATTATGATACAATATCAGTGGTAAGGAGACATTTATATTTTGCTTACTCCAGCAACAATTGTGGCTTATTCTTGAACGTCATCAAGTAACTTCTTCTCTAAGCGTACTGATCAACTCTATGTATAAGGAAGCTTGCTAAAACTTTATGAACTTTAAATCTTTAGCTAAGATTTTTATACCTTATTCCATTTAGAAACTATATGTTCTTATACAAAACTCACTGATCCCAAACCTTCTTTCTATGGTGCTGTCTGTTGGACAATCTAACATTTATATATATATATACATATATGTATATATATATATATATATATATATATATATTTATATATACACACATATATATATATATATATATATATATATATGTATATATATATATATATATATTCACTTTTGTATAACAGCAGAAACGCTATGAAATTAAAAAAAAAATACTGTCAAGATCATCTGGTTCAAGTATATCAATATTTACTACGAATTTTATTCCCGGAGATTAACTTTTTCTTACACTTATCAAGCATTCGGCACAATTCTCAGACCAATATGAATGAATCTGCATACACTCAATGTTTTCTTTACATTTCATTACCCAATAATGATAATTATATTAATCCTATCTCATTAGTATCTTTTGACTACAAAACATCTCTTAGATATGAAAACGCCCACTCTGTCTTCCATCCCCTCTGAACGTCACAGTGGAGATTGGACAATCCTCGTCAATTCCTCCAATATGCCTTAGTCTATGTTCACACAGCTCTCAACTCCTTATCA
>NC_134798.1:34213292-34220792 GCF_046742065.1 Oratosquilla oratoria
CTCGTGGTTACAAGCAAAAATATTTATTCACGTGTTTTATGTGATTACTGTTACATATATATACATATACATACATATACATATATATATATATACATATATATATATATATATATATATATATATATATATATATATATATATATGCAAAGTAGCCCACTTGGAATAAGAAAGTAACGAAGCAGAGCGCTTTCGTATATTACATCTTCAGTGCAAAAAGTACATAGTTAATAGAAATAAATAGATTATATATACATGAAAAAGGAACAAGGACAGTTTACATAAGGGTAGAGGACAATTTATCCCCTGGAAGGGTGGCTGTCAGGTTGCAAGGGTCAATGCGTCCGCTAATGATGGTGGGGTGACATTAGGTCACAGTCGCAACGTTACATTTTACCTGTTATTATTTTGCATATTTCTTGACAGATAAAATTGTCAAGTTTATATAAGCCCTTGTGTAGGTTGGTATTTTGATCACTGGTGGTATGCATCAAACTACACTCTATTAAGTTTCTTACTATTATGTTGTTAGTATAATAGATTGCATGGGCATTACCCCAATCAACTGGATGATTATTCAATTCAATATGCTGGAAGATTCCACTGGAATTATTGCCATCCCTAACATTTTTCTTATGTTGTTCAATTCTAATGTTTAAGGGTTTGGCAGTTTGACCTACGTAAAATTGATTACACATTTTGCAAGAAATTTTATAAATGCATCCTTTTTTAACTTCAATACTATTATTGATGAGCATGTGTTTTACTCTACTATAATTCTTAAAAACTACCTTTACGTTAAATCTTTTTAATAATTCTGTAACACTTAACAAAATTTCTTGAAATGGCAAAATTAAAACATTATGATAACTCAGTAAAAATCACCTTTTAGTTATCATAATGCTTTAATTTTGCCATTTCAAGAATTTTTTTTAAGTGTGTGTGTGTATGTGTGTGTGTGTGTGTGTGTGTGTGTGTGTGTGTGTGTGTGTGTGTGTGTGTGTGTGTGTGTGTGTGTGTGTGTGTGTGTATGTGTGTGTGTGTGTTCGTGCGCGGTCGTGTGTGTGTGTCTTTTTGTTTGTGTATGTGTAAAACACTTTGTTCATCCTTGAGGATCTACAGCAGCATAGTCGTTTATTCCCTGGAGGTATGGTACAGCCTCTTCACGTTCTCACGGGAACTCAGTCCGTCCTGGTAAGATTGTAATGAAGAGTGTGATTGTGAATGAAGTATGAAACCCGTATAATCATGTTGATCACACAGATTAAGTAGGAAGAATGAACTGCAGGACCTGTGTAATGCAACTTTGGTGTGATTTGTTTTAGAGGGGGATAAGAAAACCATGAAAGTGTGACTCTTGCAATTGACTAGTATTTCGGAAGGATGGAACCTTATCCTCACCCGTTTGAGGTAGGAGGGCTCACTATTGCTCCACAAGAACTAATTTGCAGAAGAACCAATTGAAATTGAGATAACACATGGTGAAGAAACCAACGAGAAAAAGTTAATCTAGAACAATTCATACCCAAGAAAGAACACTTAAGATATGATATACATAATATAGCTTAGTAGATCACAATGATAACGTAAGAGTCAGTGTTTACTCATAGTACTGCAATACGAAAAGGGTAAACCAGAATCCTGCATAACAGCTTCGTGTGAAGACTGCGACTTGCCAGAGGTTGAGTCTCCTGAAGTCATCTGCCGGACATCACAGTTCAGTTCAGTTCAGTTGTTCTGATCACTTGATGGGCTGGAGTGGATAGCGGCCGTTATTGAAGAGACAGTTGTGGCCGGTTAAACGATTGGTTATGAACCAACTCTAGTACTCCAGAAGAGCAGCCTTCCAACAGATATATGAAGGCAGCCATTTTGTCGATAAGAAAGCAAAGGTTGCGACTTCATGCATGCCATATCCAAGGTACGCTCGTTTTTATACAGATACAGTAGATATAGAACACAGTACTTTAATACAGGCTCTAGAACGAGGTGCTCACCGCAGGCCAGCATTAAAGTCCTGTTTTTGCTGTCATATCTGATAAACAAATGAGCTAACATTGGTTGGTGTAGTCTGATAGACTGTGGAGGGTAATACTGAGCACACCTGTATTTATTCAGTGACATCATCAGAGTCAAAACTTCCGGCTCAGTGATAGAATAGTACTTGCGTTATCGGGTGTACTGCAGTAGTTTGAGGATCTGTAGCAAAAGAGTACTAATCCCACTAGCATAAATCTAAGTATAAGTGACCAAGAATAACAAGAAGTTCTTAGGGCAGTAACTGAAGTCAATAATCTTATTTATTAACGAAAAACATCATTCACAAGCGAATGTCCCGTTCAAGGTCTTCCGTGTAAGATTGATCCCTCCAGCATAAATCTAAGTATAAGTGACCAAGAATAACAAGAAGTTCTTAGGACAGGACCTGAAGTCAATAATCTTATTAACGAAAAACATCATTCACAAGCGAATGTCCCGTTCAAGGTCTTCTATGTAAGATTGATTCGAAATGCTTAGCAAATGGGTGAATTTGGAGCCCGCCTCCGCATTATGAGGGTTCTGAGAAGTCTGAAATCAACTTAGGATACTCGATAATAGATTATGGAAAGGAACGTTTATATCTTTATGATCGCCACTTTGTGGCAATTATAGAACAGTGATATACATTCTATAATTGCTTGAGTCTTCTAGTAATTACTTTGATTTATATGATCTGATAAGATATACAAGAAAAAGCTGATAAAAATCGGCGTTTAGGAATATGTACTTCATAATCGATCCATTAAGACAAGATGAGACATTTGAAATCATTTATAGTCTTAGAGTTTATGAAACTTTCATCTGTTGCCCATGCAAATGTTTTAGGTGTGAACAAACTTAAGAACATTCATTTGAACAAGGAGACACTTTTCCCCCCCTTTAGGAATATCTCTACAGAGTACTTTCTTTGCACTGACTTGAAAAGTTAGGTTGATGATAGTCCTGGGGTTGAGGATAGTGGGTAGATGACAAGATGTTAAAAAGTTAGTTCTTTCTGATTTTGATTGAATATTAATATGATTTTTTTTTTCGCATCCGACCTAGATATAGACCAAAAGGTCTCCTGTCGGCACGCTCCGCCTTTGTAATCCTTTGTAATCCTTTGATTCATATGAAATTGGTGACATTCTTAAATAAAATTCCTTTAGGGGCAATTGAAGTGAAAGTGTGTAAAAATGCTTTATATTCTTAGTACAAATGTTCTTCAGTAGGATTGTCTCAGGTATGCTGTAGCCAAACACTCGAAATATGAAAAATAATGGTAAATTGTTTTCCTGGTATCTGGTAAATTTCTCGAAAGCGGTTACTTGACAGTAAATTGCTCGAAACAATTTGCTTGAAAATTATTTCATGAACGATCAGTTACTCGAACAGCAGATTGCTCGAAAATAGTAAAGAATATCCAAAAAGAAGGTAAAATTTATGTTATCTATTGCTGATTGAACAATTGGTAGTTAGAAATGAGATCGAGTATTTATTTATAATTATTGTTAATGTTTATACTTAACAATTCTTAAATATTTTCATACATTATTCTATCATAGATTGATATAATATTTTGCATAGTCGCAGTACTTTTTTTCTGTCCCGAGTTATTTTTCCTAGAATGTAAAATTTATGTTCTCTATTGCTGATTGAACAATTGGTAGTTAGAAATGAGATCGAGTATTTTTCTACAATCATTGTTAATGTTTATACTTAATCTTTTTTTTTCTTAATATTTTTCTACATTATTCTGTCATAGATTGATATAATATTTTGCATAGTCGCAGTACTTTTTTCTGCCCCCAGCTGTTTTTCCTAGAAAGTGTTCATACAACAAATGGTAATGTGTTCTAAAACTTTTGATGTTATATAGGTGACTTTTTCTTATTTTTTCCACTAGTTTTGACTACCCCCCTTGTAAGGGGGAAAAAGCCTTGGTATATGTATGTATGTATGTATGTATGTATGGCACGTGTAAATTGATAAGAATATTTCCTTTTTTTAATATTAAATCGTATTATTAAGTCGTAGCTTTTGACTCGCTTAAAAGGGGTAGAAGTCCTTGATGTATATAGGTAGAATATTGATAGAATGATTGAATTCGGGCCAAAAGCGATGTTAAAATACTTGCAGCTATTTTTCGTTGATGTCAAGATAATCCGCTGTGTTAAATTCACCATAGAATCACGAATTAACGTGAATATTACTCTGATATAGTTTTACCTATGTTTATGAATTAGATATACCTAGAGATTAGAAAGTCCTCATTGAAACTCCCTTACACTAATAGAAACCAAGGACTTTGAGAATAGAGAACTTTCATTTGTTTTTCTGTCTATTTGCGGTAATGAATCAATTTAGTATGGCTGGGTCAAATTATCTTTCATGATAAATTGTGGTGTAAGTTCGTGCATTTACAATTCTCAGAGAAAGGCGAATGTTTCCTCTATACTTACCTATAATGACGGAAAAAGTATGGTAGAGATACGAATACATTTTTCCTAACATACTGAAGGAATATTCATCTGATGAATATCTTCTACTGTTGAATTAGGGGTTTTCAATTTCCCTGTCAACCACTGCTGAAAACCAAACCAGTACCTGAAGTAAGTAACTGCATCCTCAAACCTATTGATTCATATTTCTAGTAAAGATTTGCTAGCTTTAAAACGGGCAGTTATATCATATATGGTTACTCTCTGTTTATTTCTCTTCAGTGTTTAGTAACATTTGTGCAGTACAATTTGTGTTTATCTAATATCTTTGAGATTCATTTTTAAGAAGTGTTTCGAAACCTTTAAACAGATCTCTTCATGTCTTCGTGTCAATTAGATTGTTGCATGGTTTACTAGTTTGGACTTACTGTTAGGGAGAGAAGTTTTACTTGTATATTATCTAAGTACAGGTGGATTAACTGATTAGTAACACCTATCGCTCCTTCACTGGACAAGAAAATGATCATTTTTTGGGGGAAGAGCAAAATTTCAAATCGGTTTTATTCCAATTACTACTTTACCTACAAGTGCTGCCGCTATCAGAAAATATATATCAAAATTTCTTTTCCTTTGTAGTGACTTCTTAGTAGAAGAAAATATAACACAATAAAATAGGCTACTTTAAGCAACTTTAGTTTGCCTTTTTCTTCAATATTTAAAAGGTTAAGGAATGACTTTAAAATGTCAAAAAATTAGCCATGTGTTTCTTAAGCATTATTTTTTCTGTGGAGAAGTATAAAAGTGTAATAATGTACGGCGCAATAAGATGATTTTTTAAGCATAGTTTCCTCAAGAACCCCAGGATGATTACTCCTTCAAAAGTTAATCTTAGTGACAACAGGGCGTTTCTCAAACTATATATTTATTTTTTCTTCTCATATGTTCAGGACTCGAACCTAGAACAACGGTTATAAGCTCACCTCCTTGCCCACTGAGCCATGGAGCAGCGGCAAGGGAGCTTATAACCGTTGTTCTAGGTTCGAGTCCTGTGCTTATGAGAAGAAACAAAGTCTGGTCCGACTAGTAGGGCATAAGGTATTTATTTTTTCCTGTAATGAGTTCTATGCAAGGATAAGAAAATTCCTCATTGCGGTTTCTACATTCACGATAATCATCTAGAGTTATGAAATGATAATCCAGTTATTTTTTTAATCAAATCTATAGTCATCCTTATTGTCTAAATGAGTGAAAATATTTGCAGCCTTACCAATAAGATTCAACTTGAACACCATATCTACTCCGTCTTGGGCCAATGTAAAGGTTGAAATGCTCTCTTAATGATAAGTGTTGATATACCAATTAGTATTTGATTCACTGAAATGAGTGACTAGGCTGATATTCATTTCCTTCTATAATTTCTTCCAGGTCCTTCTCTCGTTTCCATTTCTCTTCTAACTTTTCTTTTTTTCAGTACACTCTTTTCATCTGTTTTCAGTTTTCTCCAATAATATTTTTTTTTGTCCCACTTTTTTCCCCTACTTGCATCATAGCATCTCTTTTGTTGTGCGTTTTTTTTTCCAAGTTGTATTTACTATTTCAACAGTTCTTTCTGATTTTCCTTCCATTTTCATTATTTCTCTTTTATCCCTTCTGTTTTCCTCTAATTCTCTTTTTCAACTATCAAGTTATATCTACTATTTCAACAGTTCTTTCTGATTCTCCTTCCATTTTCATTATTTCTCTTTTATCCTTTCTGTTTTCCTCTAATTCTCTTTTTCAACTATCAAGTTGTATTTACTATTTCAACAGTTTTTTCTGATTCTCCTTCCATTTTCATTATTTCTCTTTTATCTTTTCTGTTTTCCTCTAATTCTCTTTTTCAACTATCAAGTTATATCTACTATTTCAACAGTTCTTTCTGATTCTCCTTCCATTTTCATTATTTCTCTTTTATTCCTTCTGTTTTCTCTCTAATTCTTTTTCTTTTCAACTATTTCTTGCTTCTCCCTGGTATATACATTCATTTCTTGGTAGTTTGGTTTGCTTTTTCAATTGCCACTATTATCTCTAGATTCGTAAATAGTTCCATTCCTAGATTATCTCTCTCAAATGCTACTAGCTCATCTGACTAATCTGAATCATACATTATCTCATCAACAGATTTCCTTTCCAACTTGTTTGAATAGAAATATTCAGTTTAATATCTAACTCATTCGAAAATTATTAGATGATCTCATCTCCAAGGTGTTTCTAGAAACTATCCCTTCTAAAGCTATTTTTATTTTTTAGAACTGAGCTGTTAAAAGTAATTTCAAAGTGAATTGCAATATGTTTTCATTGAGCTTTCCTGCTAATCTCATTCTTAAGTGTCCGAAAAGAAGTCTCTTCACAGAAAAACATAAGTGTTTAGAGAAAGTTACTACACAATGAGGTATCTAATAAATGTTTACTTGTTGTAGGCTGAACTTTGAATTAACTTATGAAGAAACAATACAGGTCAGGCAGTGGTACAAATCATCAAACAATCTCCTGTTGAAATTACTATAATAAGTAGTTGTCAATAATGCCGACTAGTCAAGGATAGGGCATACCTTGACTCTCTGACCTTATCCTGATTACTAAAGTTACTCAAAAAGACACAAGATAAAAGAGATATACAAAACAAAACAAGTACCGGGAAATTACTGAAAAATACCCAATTGTTTGTAAAGGTGATAGAAATGGTAGTTGTTTAATCACCACATAAGCAAATAAATCGAAATTGATGATGAGTGTGACGTTTTCTGAAAATCTTAAAGAAGTATTTACACAGAGATTTTTCGCCATTCTCAAATGACGAAAAAAGCGAATTTATGAACGTCTTCTCTGAGTCTATAAGAAAACCTCAGGTTAATCATTGATAACTAAGGTAACTAGTATCCCGCAAAAGAATAATTTTACTGTGAACTCTTTTAGATGGTATGATGCTGTCCATTAAGTGTTCACAGTTAACTGAATCGAGTTCTAAAGGGAATTATGTGGTTTAATGAACTAAAGAGAT
>NC_134798.1:34225792-34228292 GCF_046742065.1 Oratosquilla oratoria
GTGCTGTGTCTTGCGACACTGCTTCTGACCCAGGGCAGTGGACAGGATGCAGGGATGACCCGTCATCCAGGAGGTGCCAAGATAGGAGGGAGTGAGGAGGGTGGAGGGGAGTGGAATATATGGGAAATGAAATGGGTGGGAGTGATTTCTATGCCTTTTTCTTTTTGGCTACCCCCCCCCCGTGTAAAGGGGAAAAAGCCTGTTGTATACGTATGTATGTATGTATGTAAACCAACCATGAGGTCAGAGCAAATCTCGGCAAAATAATCGACAACTACCTATGGCAGAACACGAAGAAAACGCCCTTAAGATATTTTCTAAATTACATATGTCAACTGAATACAGAGAATACGAGTTTACAATGAAAGCATCATTCATCGGAATGTGACCGACCTCACCTAAAATAAGTAACAACATCCTCATCACAATTCATTACCGGATTAGGATGAAATCTTCTTTATTTCTAAAGAACAATCCGACATCAAAGACACAAGGGTTTGTCAATCCTACAAGAGATCGCCAGGCAGGACGGTCCTCAGCAGAAGCTTCCCAGGCGTTGTGGGGAATGTCACATTGTTTAAGTGAGTCCTTCAGTGAGTCTTTGTATCGCAGCTTTGGTCTGCCTACTCAACGCGTGCCTGTGGATAGTTCACCATACAGTAATTTCTTGGGTAAGCGACTGTCATTCATGCGATGAACGTGACCGCCCCAGCGAAGCTGGGAGCGCATCAGGATGGCATGAATGCTTTCCATCTTGGCCCGCTGTAGCATTTCAGTGCCTGAGACCCTATCTTGCCACTTCACTCGGAGCATGATCCTGAGTCATCTCATGTGCTGTTTGGTGTGCCGGTTGTATATTGTCCATGTCCCACAGGCGTAGAGCAGGGATGATAGGATTGTTGCTCTGTAAACCTTGAGCTTGGTGTCGAGGCGCAACCCTCTTCGTTCCCAGACGTTTTGTTTCAGTCTGCCAAACGCTGCGCTGGCTTTGGCGATTCTGAAGGTCACTTCTTCATTGATGTTAATAGAGCGTGACAGAGTGCTACCAAGGTAGGTGAACTTGTCTGCCACTGTTACTCTTTGGCCCTTGGTGGTTATGTGCACACAGCTGATGGGGCTAGCTGGTGGAGGATTTCAGTTTTATTGGTGGAGATGGTGAGACCAAATTCACCACAGGCTCTGGTGAACAGGTCCATACTTCTCTGCATGTCAGCACGCAGTCATCAGCAAATAGAAAGTCACGGGCTATGGCTTCATGCACTTAGGTCTTTGCCTGCGTCCTCTGATGGTTGAAGAGTTTGTCGTCTCTGGGATATGGTCCTCTCGAAAGGCATCAGTTAACATTGGGGTGAACATCATGCTGAACATGGTGGTAGCAAACACGCACCCCTGCTTCACTCCATTAATGCGTATTCTCCGTCATTTTGCACTCGTGCATACATGCCGTCGTGGAACTGCTGGACCATCGAGATGAACTTAGCAGGGCATCCGAACTTGGCCATAATCTTCCACAGGCCCTCTCGGTGAACCGTATCCAATGCTGTAGTCAGGTCCACGAAGGTGGTGTACAAACCAATGTTCTGCTCCTGATACTTCTCTTGGAGTTGTCGGGCTGCGAAGATCATGTCCAGTGTGCCGCGTCCCGCGCGAAATCCACACTGGCTCTCAGGAAGCAGGTCGCATTCCAAATGTGCATTGAGACGGTTCATAATGCGTGCCATTATCTTCCCTACGATGGAGAGCAAGGAGATACCACGGTGGTTGTCACATGCGTACTTGTTCCCTTTGCGCTTGTAAAGATGGACTATGGAAGCGTCTTTGAATTCCTGTGGTAGCTTTTCTTGAGACCACATGAAGCTAAACAGACTTGTGAGGTTCTCTGTCAGTTTTGATCTGTCAAAAACATAGATTTCCGCTGAGATGGAATCAACGCCAGGTGCTTTACCATTAAACATATGCTTGATAGCTTTTGTGACATTTTTTCTAGTTGGGGGATCTGAGAGTGAGTTGTTGACTAGGACTTAAGAAAGTCTAGCTATAGCTTCATCGTTGATTGTTGATGGATGGTTGAGGACGCTTTGGAAATATTCTACCCACTGCTCAAGGATCTTCTCTTTGTCCAAGATCAGTGAGTTCCCATCATTAGTAAGGACTGGGGACGATCCAGATGAGGTGGGACAGCCTTGAAGGCGCTGTCGAAGTTTTTAAAGTCCTTCCTGTCTGCGTAGGTCTGGATTTTATTCGCCTTTTCGGTAAACCGTGTATCCTGCATGTGACGCAACTCATATTGTGTTGTTCTCTTGGCTGCGTTGAAGGCTTGTTTCATTGAGGCGGAGAAGGGATCAATGAGAAGTGCCTTGTGAAGTCTATGTTTTCCCTTCAAAAGAGATTGGATGTGACAGTTGTTGTCGTCAAACCAGTCCTG
This sequence comes from Oratosquilla oratoria, assembly GCF_046742065.1. Classification (NCBI taxonomy): domain Eukaryota; kingdom Metazoa; phylum Arthropoda; class Malacostraca; order Stomatopoda; family Squillidae; genus Oratosquilla; species Oratosquilla oratoria. The sequence goes on from NC_134798.1 coordinate 34,228,218, forward strand.
ACGTTTTCTGGTAGTGGAACCACAACGCTAGAGGTAATGGTGTAAATTGCATCACGGAGACGCGCCCATTCAGTT
>NC_134798.1:34248292-34250792 GCF_046742065.1 Oratosquilla oratoria
TCTCTCTAATAAAATCCACACATGCACGCATTATCCGGCTCTTCTTTGATCAAATCTACTTATGTGATTTAAATTTTTATCTAAGCTAATCGTCGCATGGAACTCGCAGGGTCAACATCTCGTGACTTTGCCAACGTCAACGAAAGACATCACACTAGAAAGTGTTAATCGGAATGGGGAATTCAGGCGAGATAGTTAGATTTTTTACTGCCTCGACTTTTTCAAAGGTAAATAGTCTTCTCGTCTTAACCAGGACAAATACTTTGGATGTGCTGTGTTTAGGAAAATACATAGTAAGGGGTTAATCCTCAATTATGCACTATATCATCATGAGTTTTTAGGATATCCAGCTATTGGCTTTATCATGTGCTATTGGTTCCACTTCCAAGTACGTTCGAGGGAGCTATGTGTGGACGGTGTATATTTTTGGAACGTAAATCTAAGACATGGGTATTTCTTTTACGGCATTGTAGACTCATTCATATCATAAATGTTCGACATAAAGAAATATACTTTTTAGAGCTTCACAGAAGACACCAGACACTGTAGATAGTAATTAAATGTAAATTCAATCGTACCATCACATCTCTCTCTCTCTCTCTCTCTCTCTCTCTCTCTCTCTCTCTCTCTCTCTCTCTCTCTCTCTCTCTCTCTCTCTCTCTCTCTCTCTCTCTCACTCTCTCTCTCTCTCTCTCTCTCACTCTCTCTCTCTCTCTCTCTCTCACTCTCTCTCTCTCTCTCTCTCTCTCACTCTCTCTCTCTCTCTCTCTCTCTCTCTCTCTCTCTCTCTCTCTCTCTCTCTCTCTCTCTCTCTCTCTCTCTCTCTCTCTCTCTCTCTCTCTCTCTCTCTCTCTCTCTCTCTCTCTCTCTCTCTCTCTCTCTCTCTCTCACACACACACACACACACACACACACATGAAGGGAAATATTTCGGCGAATGTTCCTGCACTTGCATCAGTTTGTCCGAATCGGTCATTTCTTTCTGTATATTTTTTTCTGGATACAACGAGGGAACTTCATTCATTTAACAGAAACTTTGGCTTCCATAGAAACTCTTGTGAAGGATTCCGAATCAGTGGAGAAAGACAAGTTGGCTTGTGGTCGGTTGAAGAAACACCTGATATATTCAGTATAAGGTTCAGGATTAGCGATGGGTGAAAGTTGGCTGATTAAAACTCCTCGGTAGCCTAAGGTCGGACAGACTCTAAGGGGGTTTGGGAATCAGAAAGTCTTACGACGCATAATGAGTCAGAGACAAGTGGCGGAGAGGTCGTCGACCCCTGCGTCATCGTTTTGAAATATGAACATTTCTTCAGACTACATTCCTCTATTGGAGAAACGAAAAAGGAAATAATTCATCAACTGAAATTTGATCGCCGTTTACCCGAAAGGAAAATAAACGGTTGAATAGAAATTCACGTAAGGGGACAGCATCGAATGAACAAGCTATTGTTGAAAGTTAACTTGGTGAGTCTTTATGAAAATATCTTCAGACTACATTCCTCTATTGAAGAAACGAAAAAGGAAATAATTCATCAACTGAAATTTGATCGCCGTTTACCCGAAAGGAAAATAAACGGTTGAATAGAAATTCACGTAAGAGCATCGAATGAACAAGCTATAGTTGAAAGTTAACTCGGTGAGTCTTTATGAAAATGTTACAAACGAGACCATCATGACCCTCTGTCTGAGGAATGATGTAATTTTTTGAAAGTTGAAAGTTCCTGAGAAACTCTCTCACGTCGGTGATGCTCTCTGTCTCCATCATCTGCTCCAGTTGTCTCGAAGTCTTGGCTGAGGTTACCTCCCCCAGGGGGTGCTGTCTGATGCCCTGCCTTCATATTGTCGACATTGTCTTCTCCAGAAGATCTCTTACTAAACTCTTATAAGGGCCACTAAATTATTAACTATTGTTTGGACCACCTGCTTCGCCAGCTGGATCTTAAAGACAGTCATCTATTGTTTCCCATCTCGCTCTTACTGTATAGTCTAACAGTTTCTTTATAGTTTCTGGGTTAAAAACTTTCCCGCTGGGAAGCGATTACTTTCGTACCAATATTTCTTATTCAATTCTAACAGTTTTTCTGCAGATATGTCATCCAAATATATGTGCGTGTAAATCTCTTTTGTCAAGACTTCGAGTTGCACAATGTTGGAATTAGCAGATCTCTGTATGAGACATCATTTCCAAACGAGGACTATCAAGACTTCATACAACTGACCGTTGATCCTAGCAAGCCTTTATACACACTACTGTATTCTCCCTACCATCTCGATCCTTGCATTCAGCCTAAGTGGAGATAGCATTAACAGCACCACCAGTAGGAGCAACAACAAGAATAACTAAAGTAGCAAAAGAAGCAGCAGCAGCAGCTGCAATTGCTCTGTAGTTCCTTGCGAGAGAATAGGTCATAAATCCCCCAGCCAGGTCTGTGTTTCCGTGACCTCCATCAGAATCCGCTCGCCAGGCAGGATCGTTTCCCCGGGGGGAGGGCGGGTG
>NC_134798.1:34258292-34260792 GCF_046742065.1 Oratosquilla oratoria
AGTAGTAGTAGTAGTATCATTATTGTTTTTAATTTTATCATCATTATTGTTATTATTATTATTTTGTTAAACATTATCAAAATGATTACGTATATGTCTTTTTTTTTGTTTTCTAGACCAGAATGACATAAAGAGTACGTAACCCCCATTCTAGGCACCATTAAATTTGGTGATATTTATTGTTATTATTTCGATAATCCTGACTGGTACTAAGATCAGATTTTTGGGCTTATAGATGTTTAGGTTACACTTTTTGTTTAGACATGAAACAAGGTTGTTGTTGTATGTAATATTTTAGTACTATGCTAGTTTAAAGAAAATGTGTAAGCAGTGCTTTTTAGTATCATCTTATTTTTTCCTGTTATTTTTATCAGTGTCATGATTACTATAGCTATATATAAGGTTATTTTTATGTATTCCTATGATGATTGGAAAGTATAAAAGAAACAGAAATAATGAAAAGGTAGGAATACGAAAATCATAATGCAAAAATTAAATAAAGCAAAATCAAAGTAAAACTTTTGGATTACTGGGGTGAGGTTAGAGGTGAACAGTTTCAAGTGTTTGGGGTCATACATAGCGAGGAATGAATGAATGGAGGTGGAGGTAATCTGTTGAACGAGAGAAGGAAGTAAATATCTTGCGAGAATAAAAAGTGTTATGTGAAATAGGTATCTGGTGCTAAAGGGGGTGATTGTGCCTACAACAATGTGTGGGAGGAATATTTGGAATGTAAGGGAGGCAGAAAGAATGAAATATTAATGTATTTCAATTTTTGAGAAGCATGGAGGGGATTACGAGGATCTATAGAGTGAGAAATGAGGTAAGGAGGAGAGCGAGGATGGAAAAAGAGCTAGTAAATAGGACTGATGAAAGAATATTAGAATGATTTGGGCACATGGAAAGAATGAGTGAAAAAAACTAGTCAAAAGATTAAGGAAAGCAGATGTGGATGAAGAAAACTTGAGGGGAAGACCAAGAATGAAGTGGATGGATGGAGTGAGGGGAGCCCTGCATAAAAGGGTGATGCTTATTGAGAGGATAAGAGATAGGTGTGAGTAGAGAAAGGTTGTGAATGGATAATACATTGACGTCTCCCGGAAGTGATTTCTCCTCGTCTTCCTTATTTACGCATGAACGGTCGAGTAAAGATCACCATGTAAATGAAGTGGTAGATGTAAACCAACGTAGGCCGCCAGGTTCTGCTGTAGATGTACTGTTTCTTATTGCATTGCTTCTGGCCTAGACGGTGGGCGAAGAATAAGGGTAGCCCTTCATTTACAAGGAGCTAAGACAGAAGGACAGCAATGAATGTTGGATGAATGTGGAATAGGTCGAGGTGGGTGCGTGTTTTGGCTGGCTACTTCCCATATATGATAGAAGAAGCCATTTGGTATAAAGATAGATAAATAAGAAAGTTAAGGCAGAAAGATAAGAATTTGAATAAAGAATAAGCAAAAGCAAAAGAGGATATAAGAAAAGAGGAAATAAAAAAGAGGCCAGAGTAGAATAAGGATAAGAAAAGGAAAATTTCGATTAGAAAACTTAAAAAAAAAAAAAAGTATAAATACTAAAACAACAACTCCCACATAATTAGAGGTAACACAGGTGTCCATTGGGAGCAGGGAAACCTTTAAAGGGCGGAAGCTGGAAGAATGCAGAGCAAAAAAACCTGGAATGCTAATAAAGGCGGAAGAGGAAGGACGAAGGAAAACATTCAATGGCATTCCATCGTGGGAGGAAATAGACGGAATGTGATGGAAAATCTTTCAAGAATCTTTAAGCAAAAGGAATACAAAGGGTAGGAAGTATCCAGGAGAAGGAAGCTAGAAGATGGAATGAAAGGTGGAAGAGTAGTCAAGGTAGAACAAGAAAGGAAAGTGTAAAAGAGTGAGAATAACTCTAGGAATGCAATAAGGAGGTATGCCATTGAGGAAAGGAGGATGTGGTGGGACACAGGCATTTCCTTGCCAGGGGGAGGAGATGATACGGGCGTGTGAAGGATAGGAAGGGATGGGGATGAGGGCAACAAGGCAAAGGAATGAATGAAATGGAATGGGAGGAAATGCAATGTAATAAGAATGAACCGACCAAGAGGATTCTACGAAGAGGAAGCCATCTATTGACTGCAAATAGGTATTGAAGATGAAAACCTCTTTATAGAATATCAGGTGGAAACAAGTGTTGGATGGGGCAACAAGGCAAAGGAATGAATGAAATGGAATGGGAGGAAATGCAATGTAATAAGAATGAACCGACCAAGAGGATTCTACGAAGAGGAAGCCATCTATTGACTGCAAATAGGTATTGAAGATGAAAGCGTCTTTATAGAATCTAAGGAGGAAACAAGTGTTCTGCAGTAAAAAAAAAAAAATTGTAGACAAGAGGTAATAGTGATTAAGATATGTAATAAGAATGAACCGACCAAGAGGATTCTACGAAGAGGAAGCCATCTATTGACTGCAAATAGGTATTGAAGATAACAACCTCTTTATAGAAT
>NC_134798.1:34333817-34336317 GCF_046742065.1 Oratosquilla oratoria
CATCATTTCTTTGGCCCCTCCACGTCCGCGCACACACACAAAAATCCCATCGAAAAAGGTAACATTTTCTTTTGTCAAAACGTGGTGTCCGTTTCTGTATTTTAAGCTTTCTTTGGTTTTAACTGTTTCAATTTGTGTTTCAGGTTTTCTAGATTTGGTTTACTTTTATTGCATCTATTACAAGTGTATTGTTTCTAATCATACAGACCCAGTCTTGGTTCTTTCCTCTATATTTAATATATATCGTCCTTCGAACGTCACACCTATTCCATAATATCGGTACGTTGACACTCAGTTTATCTTTTTTATAAAAAAGTAAATAAATAAATAAATAAATACATAAAATAGAATGAATAAATAAAAAAGGAATTAATCAATTCTTCATCCTTAACTCGTTGTAGCCGAAGAGGCCCTGTCCATATCGGGGTTTTTCCGTGACCTGAATAAAACTGTGTTGTGTTTATCACGAATATATCTATAAGATATGCCACCAGAGTGACAGAGTCCACCATGCCATTCGTCTGATTTACGATAACAGAGTATAATTCATTCACCATGTCTCTCGTCCGTAACCTACAGCCAGTTCATTTTAGCTTGACAGAGATTTATTAGGTAAAGAAAAATATATTAATCGTTGAAGTAACACTAGCGTAAGGCCTGTGCTAATAAAAAGAAAAAATAGAAAATGATGAAAAATGGCAAGTTTGGTGAAATGTGAGAATTGCAAATCAACCCTTCGGCAGGTCTTCGGCTGCAAAATAGCCAATATCACTGTTTTAGATGATTAAACCTTTTCTAAAGAAATTGTATTTACGTGTGTGTGTGTGTGTGTGTGTGTGTGTGTGTGTGTGTGTGTGTGTGTGTGTGTGTGTGTGTGTGTGTGTGTGTGTGTGTGTGTGTGTGTGTGTGTGTGTGTGTGTGTGTGTGTGTGTGTGTGTGTGTGTGTGTGTGTGTGTGTGTGTGTGTGTGTGTGTGTGTGTGTGTGTGTGTGTGTGTGTGTGTGTGTGTGTTTATATGTGTATGTGCATTTATCTATGTTGTAACTTTCCCATACATCTTTCATCTCTGGAGATATCATCTACCTGGTATAGCTAAATATATCTTAATATCCTCAGTCATAAGCCACTTTATCAAATATTATAATCATAAATTAGCTCCCTCCATGTTCCACGTCTTTTTCAGCTCTCAGCTCTTGCTTGGTATGTTTTTCATCAAAGAATTACCACATCACGACAACTTGAATAATCCAAGACTTAGTTGAAAGATTTTTGTTTGGGCAACTGTTTATTTGAACAAATTGTTAACCTTTGCGAAACCTCAGCCCCGACAAACCTTCAGCTCTACTTAGTCTAATCTTTCCTACAAGACCTCTACTATATAGGTAACCCAAAATTATCTTAATAGCTTTTACGCTTATTAGTGTATTCAAACCCACCCACCAGTCAAAGTGTCAGATCATGGAAGGGATTTACTATAGATAATTGAAAGCAATTCAAATGGTAAAGGACATAATGAAACGCCATTGCATGCTCTTCCTTACTTATCTCAAATGACTTGCGATTCGACAAACATCGCACAGAGGCAATTACAGATGCTTACCAAATCTTAAGTTTAATTACGAGATATGTGGCCTACAAATCAAAACAAACGCAACTGACCTTGTTGAATACCCAAGTCAGGCTTCTTATTTAGTCTGGCTGTTTATTTATCTGCTTGCCTGTTTATTTATCTCAGTATGGGTATCAACAAAAATAGAAAACGGGTGGAGAAGATCCGCTTTGCTTATTAAGGAATTGTAAAGAATGGTGGCTAATTTATAGGATAAATAATATTCGTAAATAAAAAGTAGATAACAGCATATAAATGTTATATAGGAGTTTAATATTTCGAGTTTATGCTAAAGTTTACTTAATGCAAGAGGCTCTGTTATTTTTTGTAACCTATATTGATTTAGCTCTGGTTTCAACCGGGTGATGCTACATAGCTGAGGAGTAGATTTGTAATAAAATGAATTGATCGAAACCCCAATTTTTACTGGTTCTGTCGTTGTGCTAAATAAAATCAGCTGGCATTAAAACATTATCTATAAACGAAGGCACTGGATTAGTAAGCACACTTTACAAATGCAAATTAAGATCTATGTTTCCAGAAAAGAAACGATATACAATATGCAATAAACTCTTTCACTGTTGATAGATTATTAGTAATTGAAATTATCCCTCCATTTCTAGAAGGCAGATTGATTCATATGGGGGGACTCGAAAATAGAACAGGATAGACCCTCTATCAGATTATAATCGTCCGTAAGATTATATTAGTAGAGGACTGACGAGGCTAGAAAATCAAGGCTTAGTACCATCCTCCTTTCCCTTCCCTATAACATATGATGTGTTTGGCTACAGCGATTGTTACAGGTTCTGCCTGCAACTAAGCGTCTCTTGGTGTACGTACCCAATATTTTTCTAAAAAAAAAAAAAAAAAGAAATCCAAATATGGGCAA
>NC_134798.1:34343817-34351317 GCF_046742065.1 Oratosquilla oratoria
CGAAAATGGGATGAATGGATGAGTTGAAGGGCGTTTTGAGTATAAGGTCTGCTGGGCAGGGAGAGGAGAAGGCGAGAGATATGTGTGAGTGGAGAAAGGTTGTGAAAGCATGAGAAATTGCCGTACGTAGCCCGAAGGAATTTCCTCTTGTCTGCTCTGTAAATTCTTAAGTCGATGACAGGGGAGGGTCATCATGAAATGAAGTGGTGGAGATAAACCAGCTTCGGCTCTCGGGTCCTGCATTGCTTCTGACCCGAGTAGTGGACGGGGGAAGAGGGATAGCCCTTAGTCTACAAAGAGTTAAGATAAAAGGAACAACAGATATATGTTGGATGGTTGTGCGATGGGTGATAGGGTGGGTACCCCTCTTATTAAATGGGAAAGGAACTTTTGGTATATGTATGTGTATATATTTTTGTAAAACAACAAACAAAAATACAATATTGCAAAAAAAGGGTAGCATTCTGGATAGAAGTAGATATAAGTTCAGACAAATTTGAAGGCTTGTACTGGTACCTGGAAGTGTCTTGAACCACACTTCTGAAGTGTTTAAGGGGATGTAGGGGAGATGTCTGAAGGGAGAGTTTCAAAGCTTCTATCACAAGGAAAGTGTGTGGTTATTAGTTTTGTTTCTAAAATATATTTGAAAGAAGAAATAACGGGGAAATATTTCACATTCCAAACGGTGGGAGGGACACGATTGCTAAGTTTAGATGAGCTCTGATCGTTAAAAAGAAAATAGAAGAAGAAATGGAATATCATGGCGTGACAAATATTGTTGATAAGGTGGAAAACTTTAGGCTCTACCTTGATCGTAAATGCTGGATAATGCGAGTCGCTCTGAACATGAGGTGCATATTACAAAGGATTACAAAGGCGTTTGTTTATTATTATTTGCTTGATTTTCATTTATTATTAATCATATGTCAATTTATTATTATTTACCATTTACATGTTTGTTTATTACTTAACTATACCTATGCATTTATCTATGTATTTTATTATTTACATTATTATAGTATTTATTTATTCATATATTTATTTATCATTATTATGATTTTTTCGCATCCGACCTTTTGGTCCATATCTAGGTCGGATGCGAAAAAAATCATAATAATGATAAATAAATAAATGAATAAATAAATAATATAATAATGTAAATAATAAAATACATAGATAAATGCATAGGTATAGTTAAGTAATAAACAAACATGTAAATGGTAAATAATAATAAATTGACATATGATTAATAATAAATGAAAATCAAGCAAATAATAATAAACAAACGGACAAATTATAACAAAACAAATAAACAAACATACAAGGACGAGGAATTTAACTTGATATCATCAGCAGTTGAGTTGAGAATGAAAAATTATGAAGACAAAATAGAACACATAATTCTGTCAAAAGTGTTGAATGATAGGAAGAATTTGCGTTTTCCAGTTGCAGCTACATCATCATCATCATCATCATCATCATCATCGTCGTCGTCGTCGTCGTCTCGTCGTCGTCGTCGTCGTCGTCGTCGTCGTCGTCGTCGTCGTCGTCGTCGTCGTCGTCATCGTCGTCATCATCATCATCATCATCATCATCATCATCATCATCATCATCATCATCATCATCATCATCATCATCATCATCATCATCATCATCATCATCATCATCATCATCATCATCATCATCATCATCATCATCATCATCATCATCATCATCATCATCATCATCATCATCATCATCATCATCATCATCATCATCAACTGATACGATCCGATGTCGAAGTGTAGAACATCACCTGATGGTGTCGTCAGCCACTCTAATAGGATAAGGTACATTATGAACTTTGTTTCAGATAGACGCACGACTCTTCTCTTTGATCTTTTTTTTTTTTTTCATCTTCTTCATTTCTCTTCCAACGATTTCTTACTCCACTTCCGTTCTTATTATTTGTCTGGACCATCTTAGGCCTGCTGTTTGTGATTTCTTCGATACTTTAATCAATTTCACGGGCCCTGTAATGATTTTATTTTTACTTTCCCTATTTATCTAGCTCTGTATTTTCATTTTTGTCACATCCATGGTTTTCGTGGCGTTGCTTGTATGCCATACATCATTGTTGGTCTCATCACTGTTTTAGGATTTTTTTTTTTTTTTTTTTTTTTTTTTTTTTTTTTTTTTTTTTTTTTTTTTATATATCATGGGTATTCTTCTCTCATGCAAGACACCTGAGGGATTTCCTCAATTGATTTGTCCGGCTTGTATTCAAAGATTTACTATATTTTTGTGCTTTACTTTGTATTCAAGATAATTCCAAGATATATTTAAATTTATCATTTCTAATTCTACTCCATTTAGCCATATTGTACATTGCATTTTTCGTCTGTCACATATTTTGTTTTTGTTCTGCTCTCATTCAGTTCTTCTCTAGTGTATCACTTCAACTCTCTAATTCAATTTTCAGCTTCTTCCTGGTTTCAGCACGCCACACATAAAAGAGAAAGAAAATAAAGTTGTAGTAACATACATACATATACCAAGGATTATTCCCCTTACTAGGGAGGTAGCCAAAAAGGAAAAGGCATAAAATCATTCCCACCCATTCCATCCCTGAAAACACTCCACACCCCTCCACCCTCCCTCCCATCTTAGCACCTCCTAGATGACGGGTCATCCCTGCACCTTGTCCACTACCCTGGGTCAGAAGCAGTGTCGCAAGACACAGCACATCCACAGCAAGGCCGCTTCATTAAATCGGCGACCCCCCCCCTCTCCGTCCACCCATATAAAGGAGAAGACGGGGAGAAATCCCTTCGGGCTGCGTCAAGATTTTGCTCACACATACTACCTCACCCCCCATCCCCCCGTCCATTCCACCTCATGCATCACAACATCTTCCATATACAACCATTCTCCATTCACCCCTGTCTTCTGTCCTCTCCCGTCCTTCCTCAACAGACATTCCCCTCTTCCCCAAAGCCCCCTTCACCCCATCCATCCATCTCATCCTAGGACGCCCCCTCATGTTCACTCCCTCCACATCTGCCTTCCATACCTCCTTTACTAGTCTTTCTTCACTCATTCTTTCCATGTGTCCAAACCATCCTAATACTCTTTCATCAACCTTATCTCCCAACTCCCTTTCCACCCCTGTTCTCCTCCTCACCTCCTCATTTCTCATTCTATCTAGCCTAGTAACCCCCATCATACTTCTCAGACACTTCATCTCAAACACATTCAAGCTCCTTCTCTCTTCCTCTCTTATGTTCCATGTTTCTGCTCCATACAGTGCTGCGGGCACAATCACTCCTTCATACAGTCTCCTCTTAGCATCCATTCCCAAATTTCTATTCTTCATTACACTTTTTAATCCACCAAGACATTTACTCGCTTCTCTCAATCTACATTCTACCTCCACCCCCACTCCACCTTTCCCTGTCACATTTGCACCCAAGTATCTAAAACTATCCACTTCCTCCAGTTGCTCTCCCTTAATGCTCACTTCCAGATTACTGCCAATTTCACCCCTTGTACATCTCATCACCTTACTTTTACCCACATTTATCTTCAGCTTTCTTCTATCACACATTCTCCCAAACTCTGTCACCAACTTCCTCAATCCCTCCTCCAATCCTGCCACAAGCACAACATATCTTAAAAAAAAAAAAAAAAGTAAGTAGGGGAGATTCAGATGATATTGAAAGAGTAAAAAGCTCTATCATAAACAGTCATATAATCATTACTGTGACCTACATTACGGAGTCTGTTTCAGCAAATGCCAGACATATTTATTTGAGTTATCTTGATCGCTCGTATCACTGGCAAGCCGTAACAGTTTCTACTAATGGCAGGGGTACGGGATTTTAACAAAAGAAACACTTCTGTAATTCTAGAATATGTAGGGGTAATTATAGAATAAAACACAAAGATTGACTAAAACTAATGACTCTACCAAAACAATTCTTCTTTGCAAGAAAGCCATTACTAGCTAGGTTCGAAGTTTATCTTTCACTTGAGTAAAGTTAACTGGCGTTTTATAGAATAGAACAGTTATTTAAGGCTTTTTGAGACTTTTCACGGCTTATAAAATCGCCAAATTCTGCAATTATCTGCAACAAAGTCCGCAAATGGAATGATGTTTACCACATTTACAACTATAAATGCCGGTGTAGTCATGGCAAACACCAGTAGTGCTCATTTCTCACAGAAATGTCACAATGGAAATACAACTATTGTTGTTGATTCGCTGAAATATTCCTTTACATGCCATTTGCCATACAACATAGGAGTATATTCTCTTGTTTAAATGATTCAAAAGATCAGCAACGAATTTGTTCGATCGTTGTTCACAATAGAAATACAACTATTGTTGTTGATTCGCTAAAATATTCATCTACATGCCATTTGCCATACAGCATAGGAGTATATTCTCTTGTATAGAATGATTCCAAAGATCAGCAACGAATTTGTTCTATCGTTGGTTCAGAATTTTGATAGCCGTTTATACCGTACAAAGTTCATTGATATCTACTTTAGGTTCATATTTGGTTTACCATATCTTATACCACAAACGCGATATTCATGCACTGCGTATTCCATTTTTACATTCTCTGAAGTGGAAAAGAAATAAAACGATTTGGTTTGAAAAACACCAACACAATGTTTTGGATATCTCTTATCGGTGATGTCAGAAACTGCACGTCTCGTGTTTCGTTGACAGCGCCGTCCTTTTCCTCAGAATTATTGCAATCGGGATCACTGCGGATAGGTTGGCAACCTCAATGTTTTGGTTTCCGAGCATGCGACTGAGCAAGCGATATAGCATGCACACCGCGACGTCACTGCCTAGAGTTGGTTGTAGCAACTGCTCAGTGTTCAAAGAATATCTGCTCTCAGGATATCAAATATTCACCCCCTTCTGACACAAAACGTGACACTAAAGCACGTAACTATCAGCATGCCAATGAAATGATTTAGTGTTGAATAAGATGCAGACATGAGAGAAATTCGCTAGTAACAGCGACATCAATCCGATAATTTTTATGACAGTGGCATGCAGGATTCGAACCCACTGCTATCGGCCACCCACTGCTATCGGCTTTTAAGTGTCTGTTGGTGTAGTGGTCTAAGGCTCTGTGAAAGCAATCTTACGGGTGTTCGATAGCAGTGGGTTCGAATCCTGCATGCGACTGTCATAAAAATTATGCAGACATGAGTTAAAGCAGTGGTTTCAATTCCCTAACTGTGTGAACACTTTTATTTCTAGTTACATTAAATTCTATTACATATATATATATAAACAGATAAAAACATAAATATGCATTCACACACAAACACACACACACAGACACACACACACACACACACACACACACACACACACACGCACACACACACACACACACACACGCACACACACACACACACACACACACACACACACACACACACACACACACACACACACACACACACACACACACACACACACACACACACACACACACACACACACACACACACACACACATATATATATATATATATATATATATATAAACATAAAATATATATATATATATATATATATGTATATATATATATATATATATATATATGTATATATATATATATATATATATATGCGTAAGTAACCACTAGGAAAAGTAAACTAGCGAAGCAGAACGCTTTCGTATAATTACATCTTCAGTGCAGATACAAAGAAGGAATTATAAAATGAAGAAACAAGGTACAGAATATATGACATAGTGAAGAGGGCATTCGGAGAGGTAGTGGAAGAAGTACACGTGACGGACGTTTGAACCGTCCTGGTAACCAACAAGTATGGGACAACTGCTCATAATCTATATTTGAAATTTCATGAGAAATATAACTATCTAATTTGTATATTTCTCATGAAATTTCAAAATTATTTAAATTATAATATAAATTATGAGCAGTTGTCCCATACTTGTTGGTTACCAGGACGGTTCAAACGTCCGTAACGTGTACTTTTTCCACTATCTCTCCGAATGCCGTCTTCACTATGTCATATATTCTGTACCTTGTTTCTTTATTTTATAATTCCTTCTTTGTATCTGCACTGAAGATGTAATTATACGAAAGCGCTCTGCTTCGTTATTTTACTTTTCCTAGTGGTTACTTACGCATTTGTGAACACACGCTCCTAGTGTTTTTATTGCATATGTATATATATATATATATATATATGTATATATACATATATATATATATATATATACAGGTGTGTGTGTGTGTGTGTGTGTGTGTGTGTGTGATATACATATATTATATATATGTATATATACATATATATATATGTATATATTATATATATGATATATTATAAAAATGTATATACATATACATATACATATGTATGTATATATATATATGTATGTAAATATATATATATATATATATATATATATATGTGTGTGTGTGTGTGTGTGTGTGTGTGTGTGTGTGTGTGTGTGTGTGTGTGTGTGTGTGTGTGTGTGTGTGTGTGTGTGTGTGTGTGTGTGTGTGTGTGTATGTGTGTGTGTGTGTGTGTGTGTGTGTGTGTGTGTGTGTGTGTGTGTGTGTGTGTGTGTGTGTGTGTGTGTGTGTGTGTGTGTGTGTGTGTGTGTGTGTGTGTGTGTGTGAAAAGCTAAGGATGTTTTATGGGCTTTTATGGATTTGGAAAAGGCTTACGACAGGGTAGACAAGAAAGCACTGTGGGAGGTACTGCAGATATATGGGATGGGAGGAAAGCTGTTAAGAGCAGTCAAGAGTTTTTATCGAAAGTAGTAGAGCTTGTGTTAGGATTAGAAATGAAGAGAGTGAATGGTTTGAAGTAAAGGTAGGACTTCGTTAGGGATGTGTTATGTCGCCCTGGCTGTTCAATCTTTACATGAATGGGGTGGTGGGAGAGGTGAATGCAAGGGACGTGGGTCAGGGGTTGGAGATGATTAAAGAAAATGGAGAAAAGTGGGAGGTGAGCCAGTTGTTGTTTGCTGACGACACTGCGCTTGTAGCAGGATCAGAGGAGGGATTGAGGAAGTTAGTGACAGATTTTGAGAAGGTGTGTGAAAGAAGGAATTTGAATATAAATGTTGGCAAAAGTAAGGTGATGAGATGTACAAGGGGAGAGAGTGACAGCAGGCTGGAAGTGAGCATTAAGGGTGAAAGGCTGGAGAAAGTGGATAGTTTTAGATACTTGGGTGCGAATGTGGCAGGAAAGGGAGGAGTGGGGGTGGAGGTAGAATGTAGATTGAGAGAAGAAAGTAAATGCCTTGGTGGATTAAAAAGTGTAATGAGAAATAGACACCTTGGAATGGATGCTAAGAGGAGGTTATATGAAGGAGTGATTGTGTCAACAGCATTGTACGGGGCAGAAACATGGAACATAAGAGAGGAAGAGAGAAGGAGTTTGAATGTGTTTGGTAGGAAATGTCTGAGAAGTATGATAGGGGTTACTAGGCTGGATAGAGTGAGAAAAGA
>NC_134798.1:34366317-34383817 GCF_046742065.1 Oratosquilla oratoria
TTTATGTCTGTTTATTTGTGTGAATGTTTGTTTGTTTGCAATCACAAAGGTTTAACTATAATCCATTTTGTAAAATGTAAAACAACAACAACTTGGGTTCCTTTAAAGTGTTCACTAGCCTCATACAATAATACATGTTAAGTCCGGCTAAAATTGATATTTCAAAGCATAAAAGTGCCTTAAATATAATTTCTTATTTCATGATAAAATTTTATATTAACTTATACTGCATTGAATAAGTTAATAGTTGATATATTTGTCCTATATACAATGTTAGGTTTTTAGTTTTGATATATTTGTCCAATATAAAATGTTAGGTTACAAAGAAAGCAATGGCCTTCGCTAGTGGAGCCAGGAATTTGAGTGTGCACGTCCTGTTTAATAGTAGTCCTTGATACATATATATGCATATATATATATATATATATATATATATATATATATATATACATATATATATATATGTACATATTAATATATATATACATATATGTATATATATGCATATATATGTATATATATACATATATACACACACACAATATATATATATATATATTCATATATATATAAATGTATATATATATATATTCATATATATAAATATATATATATATATATATATATATATATATATATATATATATATATATATATATAAACAAATAAACAAATAAACAAATAATTTATTAAGATGAATGGAAGACTTCCTGACTGGGAGAAAAATGAGGGTAGTAATTAGAGACAAATACTCGAAATGGGAAGAAATGATAAGTGGTGTTCCACAAGGCTTAGTATTGGCTCCAATCATGTTTTCCATATACGTAAACGACATGGACGAAGGAGTTGAATATTATATGAATTTCTTCGCAGATGATGCAAAAATATTAAAGAAAGTATCAACAAATGAGAACTGTGACTCATTACAAACAGACTTGGACACAATCTGGAAATGGACTCAAAAGTGGGAGGTTAACTTTTACATCAAGAAGTGTAGTATAATGGAGTTTGGTAAAAGCAAAAACAGAATTAAAAAAATGGTGAAAATGAAATAAAAAAAAATGCACTCGGAAAGGGACACTGGACAGATATATATATATATGAAAAAATAGGTGAAACATACAACCTACTAAGGTCAATGAAAGTGGCATTTGAATACTTGTTGGATTGGCAACCGACACCCGAACACCAACCACGGGAAACTGGACACTCTTATGCATTTTTAATCAAATGACACCACTCCTTACTTTTCACTTCATTACCCAAATGTTCCTGTCAACCTGAACTTCAACTTCACACTCTTTACGAGCAGAGAAAATCTGTCGTTCAATAAATTTAAAACTCAGTTTCCCCATATTTCTACCAAATATAAATGACTACGGCACAATTCCTTTCTATTTAACAATGCCTCCTATTTCCTTTCTGACATCTGAAAAGTTCATAGTTTTATATTTTATCCTACACCAGTATAAAGTTTAGCAGCTATCACTTCAATAACTTTGTTGACATTTGGTCTTAATATTCACATTTGTTTTACTATCTCTCTCTCTCTCTCTCTCTCTCTTTCGCAACAAGTACAATGAAGAGTGTGACTCCATTACAGGCATCATAAAAAGAGGAGTCACTCTCACTGACACAGACGCTTCTATCAGCATCAGAATTTTTAGCAAGCAAAACCTGACCAAGTCCTAGATAATGAGGAATAACACAGCACCCAAGATCCCGAAAGAGGTCTCTGCCAATGTAATATATAAGTTTTCATGCCAGGAAGGCCGCTGTTACGGCTCCAATTCTTACATCGGTAGAACTTGCACCACACTGAAAAGGTGTCTCCAAAACCACCGAAACCAAGGATCTATCTTCCAACACTTCATTGACCACCACGACATGAAGCCACCTCCGAGCACATAGAAAAAAACAACATTATACTCCACAGAGAAGAAAATGTTAAAAGACTGCTAAAACTTCCCATCACCCCACCATCAATGTGTAGCGGCCTGCAGACTTTACCTTCCCTGCAGCCCGCCACCAAGAAGGAGATGCGCCTAAGCCAGTGGTTCCCAACCCCAGGGTCGCGAGGGTGTTTTTGAGGGTCGCCAGAGGGTCTTTTTTTTTTTTTTTTTTTTTTTTTACTTTTTTTCATTTAAGTTTCAAATGTATTTAAATTCATTGTGCTAGTAAATATAAACTGAACTATAAAAACGAAAGTTTATAAACATTATGCAAGTACGTAGAAATGTAACATGAAATGGTTGAATTTATTATTACAATTAGGGTCGTGACTCCAGGCTAAGAGTGGATTTAGGGTCGCAGCCAAAAAAGGTTGGGAAACACTGTCCTAAGCCCTCACTGGAACATAATATAGCGCCCGTCAAAGCTCCCAGGAACACCTTGCACCACAATGCCCACCAGAGCTTAATGCCCCCTCAGTAACAACACCAGCTCACAGGACCATGGACCAGAAGTCAGCCCAGAGCTTCTACCACTCACTCTGTGGTGAGACTGACGACTTCCCCTAGTGACCTCCTCCAGGAACTCAAATTGACATCTCCCACTTTCCTCAGTAACCTTACCAAGGGACTCCCATTGACCTTTTCTACTTCTCCCAGTGACCTCACCCAAGATCTCCCATTTCTCCCGATGACCTTACCCAAGAACTCCTGTTGACCTCTCCTAATTTTCCCAGTGACCTCACCCAAAGACTGCCGATTACCTATCCTACATCTCCAAATAACCTCACTTACAGTACAGGTCAACGAGCTGACATTGTTCTTCACCAGATTTTCACCTACAGCAGCCCTTCAAGATAGATAGTCATAGTTCTTCTCACCCTGAAAAAGCCTCTTGGGAGAGGCGAAAAAACTTAAGTTTTCGGTGTTTATGTCAACAGTTTTATTGTACTTTTATACAGATATATTATAATCGTTGGGCTCCATCGGCGTCTATTAATACACCCTTTCACATGATGTTGAAATCATAAATAATTATGTTCAAACCTTGAAGTATGAGAATAAAATGTCATTCTTGAAACCGAAGATACTGAATATCAAAATAGTCAAAGCTATTAGTGCAGTTGACTTCAATTAAAAGTATATATATATATATATATATATATATATATATATATATATATATATTGTATATATATATATATATATATATATATATATATATATATGTATATATATATAAAGGAAAATAATAAATAAAGTTATGATCGAGCGCTTTCGTCTATTCAGACATCCTCAGGGTACATAAAATGATGAAACAAACATGAGTATTTACACAAAGTGGGAGTATTGCAACACTAGAGTAATAGTGTTGTAATATTGAATAAGAACGATTACACTGATAAAATGAAAACTTTGTTGAGTGATGAAAGTACTAAGTTAAAGAAAAATCCTTTAGAATCGGTCAACATCAATTTTAAATAAAAATTAAAATAATACTTAAAAGGTCATGAACATTTAATCAAAGAGTTCTCATCTACTAACACATCTCCATACAAGTATGGGTTAATCAAAACTCACAAGCCCGATAACCCTGTGAGACCTATCACTTGTTCCATAGGATCCGCCAGTTATAAATTGTCTAAGTGGCTTGTGTCCATCTTAAGTCCTCTTGTCGGTTCCCTCCTAAGTAACCACATTAAGAACAATGTAGACTTAGTTAATAAGCTTTACAACCTAAATTTAGATTACGATTTTGAATTAATGATCTATGATGTTACTTCGTTATTTACTCGTGTTTCTTAAAGAAGAACTGAAGAACATGAGTTGCTACTACCTACCACCACTATCATTGATTTAATCATATCATCCATTGTTGATTAAAATTTTGTGTTTGACGGGAAATATTTCCAGCAAAAATTTGGTATGGCTATGCGCAACCCAATTTCTCCAGTTCACAGCAATCTTTACATGGAATTTTTTTGAGACAAAGTTATGACTTAAAATTCTCCCCCATAATGCTGTATGGTATAGGTACATTGATGATATCATATGTATTTGGCCTGACAATGATGATCCTACTTTGTTCTTATCTAAACTTAATGCCTTGGTCCCTTCTATCAAATTCACCATGGAAATAGAAGAAAGTAATCATTTACCTTTCCTTGATGTAATGATTTACAGAAATGAAAGGTCTTTCAAATTTGATATCTACAGAAAACCCACCAATGTCCTTTCATATGAATATTTCTATTCATTTCATAATTACGGGACAAAAATGTCAGTGTTATTATCAACATTCCTTAGAGCGTATAAAATTTGTAGTCCGGAGTTTTTGGATGATGAATTCTTAAGAATATATGACATAGCTTCAAAATTAAAGTATCCTAAGCACCTCGTACATAATTCTTATAAATGTAGAAAAAATATTTCTAAGCACCTCGTACATAATTCTTGTAAATGTAAAAAAAAATCTATAAGGAAAATGCCAGTAAAACCTTTAATGTAAAAAACTTACCTATTCTTCCTTTTCACGAGAATTTGTCAGACTACCTCATATTCTTAAGACTTTCACCATTCAAGTAGCATTTAAGAACTCCAATACAGTGAGAGGCCTTTTAATTAAAAACTCTCCTGATAAGGAAGAAGGGTGTATATATTCAATTCAATGTAAAAATTTAGGCAATTGCTTTATAGGTCAGACTGGAAAAGAATTAAAAGTAAGGTTAAAGCAACATCAATATAGCGTCAAGAGTGGTCAAATGTCTAACACATTATTTGTTCATTTAAGGGATTTTAATCATTGCATTAATTGCGAGGGTGCCAAAGAAATTGTTAGAAATAAGTCATATTTCATTAGAAATATAACAGAATGCTTGCTTGATCCCATTTAGGTAGATGTCCTTCTTCGGCTATGTGCTTCACGAGTGCGTTGGTGTTACGGTGGTATTGGACATCGGCTCTGTATTCTTTTAATCTTGTGAATAGCCCCCTGTAAGTTTGTCCGATATAGGTACTGTCATACCCTGAACAAGGAACTTTATAAATTTAACTTTCGGTATTCCTATTTTCTATCTTTGGTTTATTAAGGTCACTAATTATCTTACCCGCGTTACAAGAGATGCGGATATCCGGAAATTATCAAAGAAAACAGCACGGCACGCATCAAGAGAAGGGAAAAAGACGAGGCATCAGATCAACAGAAACACCCCCACGGAGTGTCAGCAAGACCTACACGCAGGAATTTGAGCCTCCTTGAACTCAAACCTATTGACTTATCCTTGTTCTTTACCCACACATTTCCTGTATATATTGCCAGCTTTTCTGTAGTGTAAACATTGCTTCTGAAGAAGCACCATAGTGCGAAACTATATGTGTGTGTATTCATATATATACATATATATATATATATATATGTATATATATATATACATATATATATATTTGTAAATATATATATACATATATATATATTTATAAATATATATATACATATGTATATATATATATATATACAGTATATACATATATATGTACATATATATATATATATATATATATATATATATATATATCTGTGTGTGTGTGTGTGTGTGTGTGTGTGTGTGTGTGTGTGTGTGTGTGTGTGTGTGTGTGTGTGTGTGTGTGTGTGTGTGTGTGTGTGTGTGTGTGTGTACTAGTATACTGGAAAAAGTACAACGGCGAGCCACAAAACTGATTCCAAATATCTGAAATAAATCATATGAAAATGGACTAAAACATGAATCTGTTTTCCTTAAAAGAGCGTAGACTCTTAGGTGACTTGATAGAGGTCTTTAAGATTCTTAAAGAAATTGACAATATCAAAAGCGAAAAAAATAAATTTTTCACATTTAAATGAGAATCCGACAAGAAATAATGGTCTCAATTAGGAAGTGGGTAGAAACAACTTCGCCAACCGTGTAGTTAATGAAAGGAATAAATTTCCTGCAGAGGCAATGCAATGTAGTTAAGTTCGAAGCTTTAACATTTGTTTAGATAAACATCTAAGCAAAATGCAGTAATGCCTCCCATTTACTTTATATTATTTGTTATTATTTGTCTGTTTATTATTATTTGCTTGATTTTCATTTATCATCATTTACGTCAATTTATTATAATTTACTATTTACCTATTTGTTTATTACTTAACTATACCTATGCATTTATTTATTTATTCTATCTATTATTATTTATAATATTATTTACCCCTCCTGGGGTATTGTCTGTATGTTATTGTGGCAAAATAGCATGCAGTTGATACTTTAGGGTCTATATGGGGCACCCCTACGGACCAGAGCCACACATCCTTTTGGCTGTGATAGAAGAAAACTCTTTCACAGATTGGTTACAAAATAGGACGAGGGAGTCATATGAGAGGTACAAAGAAAAGAAAAGAGAAGTAAAGCACAAAGGAAAGGAGGCAAAGAGGAGAGCAGATGTGAAATGGGGTAAGGGTATGACAGAATTTTTTTAAAGTAATAAAAAGATGTTTTGGAAAGAAATTAAGAGAGGAAGAGGAGGCGAATCAAGTAGGGAAGAAAAGGTAAAAGGTGCAGATGGAGAGATGATAATGGAAGAGAAGGCAGTAAGGGGAAGATGGGCAGAATATTTTAGGGAGTTGCTAAATGTGAAGGAGGATAGGGAGGGAAAGGTAGTTGCAGTGGGAAATGCGAAGAAAATGACCGTGGTGAGTGAGGATATGGAGGAAAAATAAGGAAGGATGAAGTGAAGGCAGTTGTTAAGATGATGAAAGCAGGTAAGGCACCTGGTCTGGATGGATTCTATGTAGAATGTCTAAAAAAGGAGGCACTGTGATAGTGGACTGGCTGGTGAGGATATTTAATGATTGCTGGAGAGAAGGTAGAGTGCCGGAGGACTGGAGGAGTGCCTGTATAGTTCCACTTTACAAGGGAAAAGGGGACAAGTGTGAATGTAGTAGTTTCAGAGGGATTAGCTTGTTAAGTGTAGTTGGGAAGGCTTATGGGAGGATCTTGATTGAGAGGATTAGGAGAGGAACAGAAAGAGTAATTGGTGAGGAACAGTGTGGATTTAGGACGGGTAGAGGTTGTGTAGATCAGATTTTTGTGGTAAGACAGATATGTGAGAAAGCTATAGGAAAGGGGAAGGATGTTTTTTGGGCTTTTATGGATCTGGAAAAGGCTTACGACAGGGTAGACAGGAAGGCACTGTGGGAGATCTTGCAGATATATGGGATAGGAGGAAAGCTTCTAGGAGCTATCAAGAGTTTTTACGAGAGTAGTAGAGCATGTGTCAGGATTAGAAATGGAGAGAGTGAGTGGTTCGAGGTAAAGGTGGGACTTCGTCAGGGATGCGTTATGTCGCCCTGGCTGTTCAACTTGTACATGGATGGGGTAGTGCGAGAGGTAAATGCAGGGATTGGAGATGGTTAAAGAAAATGGAGAAAAGTGGGAGGTGAGCCAGCTGTTGTTTGCGGACGACACTGCGCTTGTGGCAGGATCGGAGGAGGGATTGAGGAAGTTGGTGATAGAGTTTGGGAGAGTGTGTGAAAGAAGAAAGCAGAAGATGAATATGGATAAAAGTGAGGTGATGAGATGTACAAGGAGTGAAAGTGGTAGCAGACTGGAAGTGAGCATTATGGGAGAGCGACTGGAGGAAGTGGATAGTCTTAGATACTTGGGTGCAAATGTGGCAGGAAAAGGTGGAGTGGGGGTGGAGGTAGAATGTAGATTGAAAGAAGCGGGTAAATACCTTGGTGGATTAAAAAGTGTAATAAGGAATAGACATTTGGGAATGGATGCTAAGAGGAGACTGTATGAAGGAGTGATTGTGCCAACAGCACTGTATGGGGCAGAAATATGGAACATAAGAAAGGAAGAGAGAAGGAGTTTGGATGTGTTTGAGATGAGGTGTCTGAGAAGTATGATGGGGGTTACTAGGCTAAATAGAGTGAGAAAAGCGAAGGTGAAGAGGAGAACAGGGGTGGGAAGGGAGTTGGGAGATAGGGTTGATGAAAGAGTATTAGGATGGTTTGGACACATGGAAAGAATGAGTGAAGAAAGACTAGTAAAAGAGGTAGCCTTTGGAAGGCAGATGTGGAGGGAGTGAATATGAGGGGACGTCCTAGGATGAGATGGATGGATAGGGTGAAGGGGGCTTTGGGGAAGAGGGGAATGTCTGTTGAGGAAGGACGGGAGAGGACAGAAGACAGGGGTGAGTGGAGAGTGGTTGTATATGGATGAGGTTGTGATGCATGAGGTGGAATGGGTGGGGGGATGGGGGTGAGGTAGTATGTGTGAATAAAATTTGACGCAGCCCGAAGTGATTTCTCTCCATCTTCTCCTTTTATGCATGGGGAGACGGAGAGGGGGGGGGGGGTCGCCGATTTAATGAAGAGGCCTTGCTGTGGATGTGCTGTGCCTTGCGACACTACTTCTGACCCAGGGCAGTGGACAAGGTGCAGGGATGACCCGTCATCCAGGAGGTGCTAAGATATGAGGGAGGGTGGAGGGGAGTGGAGTGTATTTAGGGATGGAATGGGTGGGAATGATTTTATGCCTTTCCCTTTTTGGCTACCTCCCTTGTGAGGGTGAAAAGCCTAGGTATATGTATGTATGTACAGTATTATCATTATTATGTTTTTTCGCATCCGACCTAAATATGGATTAAAAGGTCTCCTGTCGGCATGCTGCTCCATTAAATAAATAAATATATTTTATATATATTATATATATATGTATGTATAATATATATATATACATATATGTATATATATATGTATATATATATATATATATATATATATATATATATATATATATATGAATATATATGTATGTACATATATATATTTATATATATATGCATATACATATGTATGTATATATATATATATGTATGTATATGTATATATAATGCATATATATGTATACATATGAATATATATATATGTGTATATATATATACATTATATATATACATATATATATATATATATATTTATATATATATACATATGTATATATATATACGTATGTATATATAAGAGAGGAAGAGGAGGCGAATCAAGTAGGGAAGAAAAGGTAAAAGGTACAGATGGAGAGATGATAATGGAAGAGATGGCAGTAAGGGGAAGATGGGCAGAATATTTTAGGGAGTTGCTAAATGTGAAGGAGGATAGGGAAGGAAAGATAGCTGCAGTGGGAAATGCGAAGAAAATGAGAGTGATGAGTGAGGAGAATGGAGGAGAAATAAGGAAGGATGAGGTGAAGGCAGTTGTTAAGATGATGAAAGCAGGTAAGGCACCTGGTCTGGATGGATGCCATGCAGAATGTCTGAAATAGGGAGGTTCAGTGATGGTGGACTGGTTGGTGAGGTTATTTAATGTTTGCTGGAGAGAGGGTAGAGTACCGGAGGACTGGAGAAGTGCCTGTATAGTTCCTCTTTACAAGGGAAAAGGGGACAAGTGTGAATGTAGTAGTTTCAGAGGGATTAGCTTGTTAAGTGTAGTAGGGAAGGCTTATGGGAGGATCTTAATTGAGAGGATTAGGAGAGGAATAGAAGGAGTAATTGGTGAGGAACAGTGTGGATTTAGGACAGGTAGAGGTTGTGTAGATCAGATCTTTGTGGTAAGACAGATATGTGAGAAAGCTATAGGAAAGTGGAGGGATGTTTTTGGGCTTTTATGGATCTGGAAAAGGCTTATGATAGGGTAGACAGAAAGGCACTGTGGGAGGTTATGCAGATATATGGGCTAGGAGGAAAGCTTCTAGGAGCTGTCAAGAGTTTTTATGAGAGTAGTAGAGCTTGTGTCAGGATTAGAAATGGAGAGAGTGAGTGGTTTGAAGTAAAGGTGGGACTTCGTCAAGGATGCGTTATGTTGCCCTGGCTGTTCAACTTATACATGGATGGGGTGGTGCGAGAGGTGAATGCTAGGGTAGTGGGTCAGGGATTGGAGATGGTTAAAGAAAATGGAGAAAAGTGGGAGGTGAGCCAGCTGTTGTTTGCGGACGACACTGCGCTTGTGGCAGGGTCAGAGGAGGGATTGAGGAAGCTGGTGGTAGAGTTTGGGAGAGTATGTAATAGAAGAAAGCTAAAGATAAATGTGGGTAAAAGTGAGGTGATGAGATGTACAAGGGGTGAAAGTGGCAGTAGACTGGAAGTGAACATTAAGGGAGAGCGACTGGAGGAAGTGGATAGTTTTAGATACTTGGGTGCAAGTGTAGCAGGAAAAGGTGGAGTGAAGGTGGAGGTAGAATGTAGATTGAGAGAAGCGAGTAAATGCCTTGGTGGATTAAAGAGTGTAATAAGGAATAGACATTTGGGAATGGATGCGAAGAGGAGACTGTATGAAGGAGTGATTGTGCCAACAGCACTATATGGGGCAGAAACGTGGAACATAAGAGAAGAAGAGAGAAGGAGTTTGAATGTGTTTGAGATGAGGTGTCTGAGAAGTATGGTGTGGGTTACTAGACTGGATAGAGTGAGAAATGAGGAGGTGAGGAGGAGAACAGGGGTGAAAAAGGATTTGGGAGATAGGGTTGATGAAAGAATATTAGGATGGTTTGGACACATGGAAAGAATGAGTGAAGAAAGACTAGTAAAAGAGGTAGCCTTTGGAAGGCAGATGTGGAGGGAGTGAACATGAGGGGACGTCCTAGGATGAGGTGGATGGATGGGGTGAAGGGGGCTTTGGGGAAGAGGGGAATGTCTGTTGAGGAAGGAAGGGAGAGGACGGAAGACAGAGGTGAGTGGAGAATGGTTGTATATGGATAATGTTATGATTGCATGAGGAGGAATGGGCGGGGGGGGGGTTAGTATGTGTGAGTAAATTTTGACGCAGCCCGAAGTGATTTCTCCCCGTCCTCTCCTTATATGCAAGGGGGGACGGAGAGGGGGGGTCGCCGATTAAATGAAGCGGCCTTGCTGTGGATGTGCTGTGTCTTGCGACACTGCTTCTGACCCAGGGCGGTGGGCAGGGTGCAGGGATGACCCGTCATCCAGGAGGTGCTCAGATGAGAGGGAGGGTGGGAGGGGTGTGGAGTGTATTTGGGGATGAAATGGGTGGGAGTGTTTTTATGCCTTTCCCTTTTTGGCTACCTCCCTTGGAAGGGGGAAAAAGCCTTGGTATATGTATGTATGTATGTACATATATATATACATATATACATGTATATACATATAAACATATATATATATACATATATGTATATATGTATGTATTTAAATATATATATATATATATATACATATATACATATACATACATATATATATATATATATATATATATATATATATATATATTTATGTATATATTTATATATACATATATATATGTATATTTATATATATATATACATATATATATATATATATATATATTTATGTATATATATATGTATGTATGTATATATATATATATACATATATATGTATATATATACACACAAGTTTAGTGTGCATATATTTGTTTATTTATATGTATATGTACATATATTTTCCGATTATACAAATGAGAGTTATTTATATTTTCCCTCGATTAAACCTAGTTCCTGATATTATTTGCTCAAAGATTTTCCTTTCTATATTTGGTAGCGACCAGATATTTTATATTCATAGTGACTGTACCAAGGTTTGCTAGAATTTTAATTTTCAAAAAGAAAACCTATTCAAATGTTTATGGAGACTGAAAAGTGTTTTGTCTATTTGAATTTTTATACTATTTTATTTGTTTATCGTCTTGCTTTCTTTGAACTATGATTATAATTAAGTATGCTAGCCATAGAAAAATACTTCAGCCCTGGGTGTACTAAGTAAATGATTATTAAAAAAAAAAAAAATCAAATATAAAGATCAAATAGTTTCAAATTGTTGTAGATATTATGTAATTTTGTTTATTTTTTCGTGTTGATAAGACAAGATGCTGCTCTTAGTTTTTCTAACTGTACTAAACGAACGAACTTGGAATTGCTAGCATTCCGAGCTGGCAATGAATAATCAGGTCGGAGCTGAGTGATGTCGCTTTTGATAAGTTGCTGTTCTGCTTGATTGATCCTATATTGTACTCTATTTCATTATAGTGAAATGGCTCAAGTCGATCGTGAAAGTCACGAGCTGAATCGAGAAATTTATTTGATCCTTTTTGTTGTTTCGTCCTGAATAAAGTCATCTGATAGTACAAGTTATTTAGGCCAGTGGTTCCCAAACTTTTTTCTGTCATTTCCCCCCTGCACCCAGTTCAACCATCTAGATTTCCCCCTTCATGTGTATGAGGGAAAGATTAGTTAAAACACACTGTGACTATTTACTAATTTATTTTTCAAATGTACATATATACTGATAAACAGGCATTCTCTCTCTCTTTCTCTCAGACATGAGAAAATTCATCTGGGATTATTTTAGTTAGTAGGTAGTGTAATTATTTCCCCCCTTGTAGGTTCAAATTTCCCCCCAGGGGGAAATTTCCCCCAGTTTGGGAACCCTTGATTTAGGCATTTGTGGGACATTGTATTATGGAGTTAGAAGAATAGAATTAAAATAATGAAGGGAAGTGATGTATTGCTGAAGTAACCACAATCAAGAATAAAAAGTTATTGCTCCAGAGTGACATGATTTGTAACCAGTAGATCAGTGTAAAGAAATTACGGTAGTGTTTTTATATAATTAAAGGCAATTTTACACACGTCAGATGAGGGTTTATATGTCGGTAACCCCAATCGTTGGAAACTCCTGCAGATGATCATGGATACAATAGTAATAATGATAATGAAAAAAAAAATTGCTAAGTTTAGTAGCAATTTCACTAACGAGATGACTGTCAAAATGCCGGCATGCAAAAATGCATTCAAACAGAAAATAAAAACAGCAAGATAGTTTATTAACAGAGTTATTTTTGGGAATACAAAAGCAGAGGAAGCAAAATTGGAGTGACTAAGATGAAACAAGATAATTTTGACAGGAGACAACAATGGACTCTCAACAGTGACGAATAGATACCTCAGAGGTCCTGTTATTACAAAACTCCATTAGATGGCATAACGACCCAGTGACATTGGGAGTCAAAAAATCGGACGAACAAAAATCGGTGACGGAGGGTCAGTATGCAAACTCAATTAGACAGGAATTATTGTGTTTTTAAAGCAGTTTATTCCTTACTGCAATAAACAGACAGGAGGCATGAGGGACAAATAGGTTTAATTAATACGATAAGGAGAAAAGTATATCGCAAGACAGGGGGTAAATGTAACTGTCGATATATGGCCGGTAAAATGACAGCTTAAAAGATAATGAAGTGAAAGAAGTGTGTTCTGTTAATACATAGATAGTGGACATGGTAGAAAGACAGCTGCTTGTTGGAGTGAACTGGGCGTGAAGAGGTTGTGAGGACTCTGTCCAGGGAGAAGCACGTGATAAGATAATATCACAGGAAAATACAATGATAACCTATGAATAATTAGCAAATGGTGTAGTATATCTACAGGGACATGTATCTGGAATTTGATGTAATCAAAGGACAATCAAGAAAAGATGTCCCACCTATCAGCTGATTAGAACCACCTATTTCAGAGTTCAAGAAAGGTTATTACTTTTTATTTAACAGAAGAAGAACATTAGCTATAACCAAATATGATACTCCAAAACACTCAATCTGACAACGTAGTCTGTACTACAGTTACGTCATAACCTGTCACAGCAAAATTAATTTCACAAGAACTAATAACACTATGAATACAAACCTCCAGATTGAGGATGACACTAAAAGAGCAATGCATCTTCATTGTAGATATTCTAGATGTCTGTAGTCAATTAGAGATTTTCTTGAAGCATTGAGAAGGCAAAAGGGAGCGCTATACAAAACCTTCAGATAAGCACATGGTTTAATTGTTAGAGTGAAAATGACACACAAATATGAAACGACGGATTTGATGTCACTATAGATAATTTTTCAACTTGAGGACAAATGTTCTCACTGTAGACAACTGTATCGGGCACAAGACTAACAACCTTATTATTGAAGCCTCACTTAAGGACAACAAGAGCTATAACCTCACTGCAGAAGCACTGCCCAGTCCACACAGAAACCACAGGGGGACTGACTGACAGTATGGGGCACCTGCAACCCTCCAGCTGCTACATCAGCATGGAGGGTATCAGTAGCAGGAATAGAACCAATATCGGCCACAATATACGTCGTTAAGTATCCTTAAGAAAGCTTTAGAAAAAAAAAATCCGGAAGCTCATAGCATAAACAAAAGAAGGCATCTGGGTTCAAAAAGAAACATTGAGAGACATCGGGGTTCACGGGGATGTCTAGGGAAGGAAAGTTGCGGAGAGGTGAGGGTCGAGGAAAGGAAATATGGGTTCTGATTCAAGCCGATGTAATCACATGGGTTGTCACCTAGAATAATGGAAAGTAAAGATGATAGAGCTAGAATTCTCAAGGCTGAACAAAATGGCTTCTCCTTGCACTCCTTGTCAACCTCTTTTATTTTTTTTTTTTTTTAGATTTCTTCCTACACTTCATCTTCCTTTTATCTCTCTTTCGTTTTCTTCTTTCCCATTTACTCTTTTTCTTTTCGTCCATATACTTGTTCTTCATCTCCATCCTTCTTCTTCTTAGTCATCTTCTTCTTCTCCTTCTTCTTCTTCTTTTTCTCCTCCTCTTCCTCCTTCTTCTTTTTCTTCTTCTTCTTCTCCTCCTCATCCTCCTTCTACATCTTCTTTCTTCTTCTCCTACTTCTTCTCCTACTTCTTTTTCTTCTTCTTTTTCTTCTTCTTCCTCTTATTTTTCTTCTTCTTCGCGTTCTTCTTCTTCTTCTACTTCTTTTTCTTGTTCTTCTTCTTCTATTTGTTTTTCTTGTTCTTCTTCTTGTTATTCTTCTGTTTCTTCTTCATCTTTTTTTTTTCTTCTTCTTCTCCCTCACCTGCCGCTGGCTCAGCACACCTTTCTTACTCCTCTTGGTCCCACCAAAGTCATTATTCATCACACTAGATCACATCTCGATAATTATGATCATCATCTACATCTCTCTATGAAATTATCGACAATGAGGAATGTGATAACCGAATGAAGGCAGGTGTTGTAGCGTTGCAATCATATGTAAAAGTCCTAAGAACCCCATTGTTTGTGGACACGTAATTAAATTTCTGATTATTGTTGTATTTGCATTATCCTAATTCTATTAACAATTCCATAGCGCTCGTAGACAAGTACTGTGCATAGATATACATACATATATATATATATATATATATATATATATATATATATACATATATATATATATATATATACATATACATATATATACATATACATATATATATACATATATATGTATATATGCATATATACAGTATATACATATGTATGTATATATATACACATATATACATATATATATACATATATACATATATATATACATATATATATATATATATATATATGTATATACATAATACATATGAATATATAAATGTGTATATATATAGATATATATATATATATATATATATTTATATATATATATATATGTATATACATAATACATACGCATGTTCATATATATATATATGTATATGTATATATATATATCTGTATATGTATATATATATGTATATATATATATGTATGTATATGTATATATACATATATATATATATATATATATATATATATATTCTGATTAAAGTCAACTGCGCTAATAGCTTTAGCTATTTTGAAATACAACTTCTTCAGTTTGAAGAATACCTTTTTTCTCCATAGATCAAAGTATGAACAAAATCATTCATAATGTCAATTCCATGGATAAGGAGGTGTAGAGATAGGCGCTGATGAATGCCGAAAAATATAATAATGTTATGTAACAGTACAAAAAGTTATTGACACTGACACCGAAAACTTAATTTTTTTCGCTTCTTACAAAGGCTTCTTTATGTTGAGAACTACAACTCGATGACTATAAGTTCTACTTTCGATGAAGAGTAGGCGAAGAATGATGCATTATGGCTGACCGTCACACTTTATAGAAGTAGGAGAGGTCACCGAAGGTCCGAGGAAGTCACTAGGAGAGGTGACGGAGAATGACTCTGGGAGAGGTCACTGGGCGGAGTAGGCAATGTTGAAAGGAGTCCCTAGGTTAGGTCACTAGGAGGGATAGGGAAGGTCATCATTCTCGTCACAGACTGCATAGAAGAACCTCTAGCATGGCTTCTAGTTCTTGGTCCTGTGTGATGGGGGTATTGGTGTTAGTCCTTAGCTTTGTTTCCATTGCCTTCGTCAGCTTCCAAGTCACATCTGTAGATTATTGCTGGCAGAATGCATTGATTGTAAAATTTACGTTTCAAACATAAAGGTAGAGAGCCTCTCACGATTTTATTATACTTACCAAACACTTTCCAACCAATTGTAATACGTCTTTTTATTTCATTATCATGCTCTTTTGTCACTTTCACCATTTGGCCTAGATAATCATACTCATCAACTTCTTCAAGGCTCTCATCATCAATTACAATCTCTTTACTTTGAATTTTCGTGTTTAACATTACTTTGGTTTTGGTCTTATTCATTTTTAAACCTACTTTGAGACTTTCCTTGTTTAGATCATTCAGCATATCTTACAAGTCTTCTGTCCTTTCTGAAATAAGAATAATGTCATCTGCAAATCTTAGATGGTTCAAATATTCGTAATTAATCTTCAAACCTTTCTCTTCCCAACTCAACCTTCTGAAAATATTTTCCAACCAAGCTGTTAATAATTTGGGTAAAATGGTATCGCCTTGCCTTACTTCTTTTTTTATCTTGATCTTTTCTGAATTTTTATGTAGTCCAATTATAGCGGTACCTTTCGCATAAATCTTTTCTAAAACCCTTACGATCTGTTCGTTTGTACCCTGATTGCGTAGCGAGTTTAGTATTGCTATTTGTTCTACCGAGTCAAAGGGCCTCTCGTAATCTACAAAAGCTAAACAGAGAGGTATATTATATACTGTCGTTTTCTCGATTAGTTGGTTAATCGCCTGTAAATGGTCCAGAATCGAGTATCCCCTCCTAAAACCTGCATGCTCTCTTGGTTGGTTTCCATCTAAAACTTGACTCAGTCTATTTGTAAGGATCTTGGAGAATACTTTATATTTATTTGGATGATGGAGAACATAAACACAGGAAAAGGCTCGGAATCCACATTCAGTAAGTTTTTAAAATAACTCTGCAATTTTTCATTTATCTTGTTGGGTTCTGAAATAACACATTCGTCATATTCAATGTTATGCACCATACTCTTGTCTTTCCTATATGATTTTGCTAATCCAAAGATTTTCTTCTTACTACCTTATAGATCTTGTTCTATTGTCTCTCCTACCTTAGAATTAAATGCATTGTGGTTGATAGAAATGTATTATTCACTGGCAGCCATTCAGTGCTGTACAAATAATTTCCCGCGTTCGCATACTTACCAATTGTACTATCATAGTGGAGATGGGTTGAACGCAAAATTTCGTGTATGTAACTCGAGCATACAAATATATAAGAAAAGTTGCGCTTAGCT
>NC_134798.1:34396317-34401317 GCF_046742065.1 Oratosquilla oratoria
TTCTTGAATGTCCAGTTATAACATACAAAATACAACAGTAATTTGTTGCACATTTGAAGAAGCAAAAAAAAAACAAAAAAAAATGGATCAGACTTCTTTTGTTGTTTTATTTTAGTCAATGGTATATTATTTCCTCCAGTTCAGTAGTACCTAGAAGAGATTAGAACAGAAAGAAAGGTAAAGATAGTGAAAAAAAAAACTAACGGTGTCCGTGATTGGTTTTGGGTTGCTAATTATTTTATTAAAAGGGTTAGGAACCCAAAATCTACCAAGAACAGAATTATGTTGATTAAGAGTGTGAATATAAGTAAGCAAAATAAACGACTTAATCTATAACAGTAGGAATGAGGAAGGGAAGTAATTTTAACCCGTCTTAGGTAAAATGGGGTCAGACAGACCCCAAGCTTTTTTGTTGTTTACGTTTAATATACTAATACATTGCATATATATATGTTCTCCCCTATACCTTCTTGACGAGTGGAGTAGTTTAAGGGGGTGATAGGGTCATTCCTGAATCTTGCTCTATATAAGCTTTATAGAGCTTTTGGGCCCGTCAGACCCCACTTTACCTTAGGTGTGAGTAGCGTGGGGTTTGTTAGACCCCACTTTACCTGAGGTTTTTTCATGTCATATAAATATTTAATCATTTATACTTATGGGTAA
This sequence comes from Oratosquilla oratoria, assembly GCF_046742065.1. Lineage (NCBI taxonomy): Eukaryota > Metazoa > Arthropoda > Malacostraca > Stomatopoda > Squillidae > Oratosquilla > Oratosquilla oratoria. The sequence continues at coordinate 34,396,981 of NC_134798.1, forward strand.
ATAAGAATTTCTTCTTTTTTATCATTTCTTATGACTGATATGTTGATTTTTTGTTTTTGTTTTCGATGGTGATGGTATTATTTGGAATGCATCGTAATTGTGTTAACTAGGGAATCATAGTTTTATGTTCATTATCTTTTTTCTTTTTAATCTGTTTGTCGTTATTTTGGGTAACTATTGCCTACACTGCAAAAGACCAATGTGTCAGGAACATTCAACCCCCATCTGCAATGACTGCAATTAGATTCTTCAGTGTTACAAAATCAAAATAATTACCTCTATTTTTTTCAGATTTTATGGTTTATGAAACACATTTATTATGCATTTGTTGTGGCTCTACTTTTCCTTAGTTGGGACATTGGTCTCTACAAAATGATGATGACCAACCGCTTCACGTTTCCTGTTTTCAGTCAAGTGCCCTCTAAAGTCAGCAATACCTTACTTTTCATATATATTTTTTTCTTTTTGTAATTTTCATTAAAAAAATATTTCTAACAATTATAGTCACTTTCAAGCATGCAAATGGAAGAAGATAAGTTGAAGTACATATGTTTTGATTTCTATGACACTAAATGCAGTGGAAATATAGGAAATATATATATATATATATATATATATATATATATATATATATATATATATATATATTGTATTTTTTGTGTTTGGCGTAAAAAAAAAATACCTCCGTTTTTTTTAGATTTTATGATTTTTTGAAACACATTTGTTATTCATTTATTGTAGTTCTGTTTCTCCTTAAAGATAGTTGGGACATTGGTCTCTACAAAATGATGATGACCAACCGCTTCACATTTCCTGTTTTCAGTCAAGTACCCTCTAAAGTCAGCAATACCTTATTTTTCATCATTTTTTTTTTTTTGTAATTTTCATTAAGAAATATTTCTAACAATTATAGTCACTTTCAAGCATGTAAATGGAAGAAGATAAGTTCAAGTATATTTATTTTGATTTCTATGTCACTAAATTCAGTGAAAGTATTTTTATTGTATTTTTTGTGTTTGGGGTCTGTCAGACCCCGCTTTACCTGAGGTGTTTCCCCAAAAAAGCTTTACCTGAGCAGGGTTAAATGAATCAAATCGCATGATCAAAACAAAGAAAAAAAAGTATGTAGCAAGGGCAACTACATATTTAGTGCAGATCAAAAAACATAGTGCTTACGCCTCTAAGTTGGTTCCCTCAGCTTATCAAAACCATCGAGCGAAAGTTATAAAGAAATGAAAATGAAGAGCACCAGGGATGGACGGACTAAAATCTGAGTTGGCAAAATTCTAGAACAAATAACTTAGGGGCTATCAACTAAAACATCAAAGAACTCGAACAAGCAATGTATCAACAAGCAATATCTAAGGAATTGATAAAAAATAAGTAACATATCCAAGAGACCAGTGGGCCAGTGAGATCTTTTTTTCTTCTGAAAGGAATGGTTTGCTAAAATAGATATTAAAGCAACTACAATTAGCCAAGAAGGCATAATTAAGATTTTCACACAAGTTGATAAACTGTTTAATGTAATACTTTGAAAGATTATGTCTGTATTGTTATGACCTAGTGTAAAGAATCATCACTGACGTTTGACTACTGGTCACCCGGTTTGAAGTGGTCTCTGCGCTTTATCTTTTTTTTTAACTCGCCCAGCCCTCTATTGAGTAGATATTTTTCTATATTGAATGCAATTGCCTGACGTTAGCCAGAACAGCATCCTTTAAAGTGACGTAATCGTCAACATAGACAGGTAAAGGAATAAAGGGCTAATTGAAATGATTAAATCGAGTTTATTTTACATCTTATTACAAATCAGAGGCACATCTAAACTGAATAGGACTACCTGGGTTCATCTAGAAATAATTTTTTACAAGCGACTAGTTCCTTCGTTTAGGCTTTAGGGAATTAACTGAAAAAACACTACTTAACGTCAAACATAGGTACTATTATTCCAGCTTTTACAGTAAATACATTCATGAGATTACTTTAGATTATAAACATCTTAGGACAGTGCTTTACAAGAAACAGCACATATAATACTGAAAGGAATCACATTGGCTCTTTGCCAACGCATCACACAAAGACGTGTTAAAAGAATACAAAAAAATAATTAATTCGTGCAGCGCGTACAGTTATATGGAAAAAGTGAATAAAATGGAATATTTGTCTTTCAGATACATCCTAACTGCTACAACAACGAAAGTTAAAACAAAAAGGTATACTATAGTCACAACAGACGTCTAGATTCATTCTAAGCTTTGACAAAGTTTTTTTCTGCAATACAACAACACAAAATGCACTACTACTGGAAAACATCCTTGTAATAGAGTTTCAAGCTACATAGTCTAAACATGAGTTACAACCCACAACTCATGCTACTCAGCAAAAATGGGGCTAGCATTTGAACTGTACATATATATATATATATATATATATATATATATATACATATATATATACATATATATATATATGTATATATATATATATATATACATATATATATATGTATATATACATGCATATGTAGTGTATATTACATCCACATACACATATACACACACACACACACACACACACACACATATATATATATATATATATATATATATATATATATACATATATATATATATACGTATATATATACATATATATATATAAATTATATATATGTATGTATGTATATATATATATATATATATATGTATATATATATATATATATATATATATATATATATACATATATGCAAGCAATCACATCACAGTGATACAAATATGCAAAATAACCACAGGAGAAAGGAAAGATGTAGACAGTAAGCACTGTCGTATATTACATCTTCAGATGTAATATACGAAAGTACTTACTGTCTACAAGTTTCCCTTCTCCTATGATTATATTGCATATATATATTTATATTATATATATATATGTAAATGTATATATATGCATATATGTATACATATATATATATATATATATATATATATATATACATGCATGTACATATATGTATATATACATATATATATATATATATGCATTTATATATATACATATACACTATATATATATATGTATATATATATATATATATATATATATATATATATGCAGACAAACCACTGGGAAAATGAATGAGTGGTTTGTCTGCATACTAGTATCACGCGTTTAAGTGATTTCTTCTGCATATATGTATATATATATATATATATATATATATATATATATACATACATATATATATATATATATATATATATATGCGTAAGTAACCACTAGGAAAAGTAAACTAACGAAGCAGAGCGCTTTCGTATAATTACATCTTCAGTGCAGGTACAAAGAAGGAATTATAAGATAAAGAAACAAGGTACAGAATATATGACATAGTGAAGAGGGCATTCGGAGAGGTAGTGGAAGAAGTACACGTGACGGACGTTTGGGCCGTCCTGGTAACCAACAAGTATGGGACGTTTGGGCCGTCCTGTTAACCAACAAGTATGGGACAACTGCTCATAATTTATATTACAATCTAAACAATTTTGAAATTTCATGAGAAATAAAACTATCTAATTTGTACAAACCTTGATGTGTGTTAAAGATTGCAAATTCCAATTTAATGATAAATTCTATTCTCAGAAATTTGGAATGAGCATGGGTAATCCTCTCTCCCCCGTATTGAGTAATTTATATATGGAGTTTTTTGAAACCAAAATTTTAAGTAAGATCATTCCCCCCAACATTACATGGATGCGGTACATTGATGACATCCTATGTCTGTGGCCCATTCAAGATAATGTAAATAATTTTTTATGTAAGCTTAATAATTTGGTCAGTTCCATTAAGTTCACTGTGGAGATAGAGAATGAAGGTATTTTGCCTTTCCTTGATTGTAATATCTACCGCCGTGAAAGTGAGTTGAAGTTTAGTGTATATCGCAAACCAACCAATGTTTGTTCATATATAAACTATTATTCCTCACACCCTGATGGCGTAAAGATATCTGTTTTTTCATCGATGTACCTCAGGGCCCTACGCATTTGCAGCCCAGAGTACATAAATGATGAAATAAGATGTATTTACGACATTGGTACTAAGCTACAATACCCCACACATGTTCTTGACAAAGCTTACAATCGTGCTAAAAGGACATTTTATAACCTTAGGTCAACTCAAACTTTCAATATGAATAACTTGCTAATTTTACCGTACCAAGAGAACCTGCAAAATATTCCAAATATATTACGTAAATTTAACATTAATGTAGTTTTCAATAATAAGAACACTGTAAGACAACTGCTCATAAATAATTCTGTCAATAGTGATAAAGGGTG
>NC_134798.1:34408817-34411317 GCF_046742065.1 Oratosquilla oratoria
CCTAATATTCTTTCATCAACCCTATCTCCCAAATCCTTTTTCACCCCTGTTCTCCTCCTCACCTCCTCATTTCTCACTCTATCCAGCCTAGTAACCCCCACCATACTTCTCAGACACCTCATCTCAAACACATTTAAACTCCTTCTCTCTTCTTCTCTTATGTTCCACGTTTCTGCCCCATACAATGCTGTTGGCACAATCACTCCTTCATACAGTCTCCTCTTCGCATCCATTCCCAAATGTCTATTCCTCATTACACTCTTTAAACCACCAAGGCATTTACTCGCTTCTCTCAATCTACATTCTACCTCCACCTTCACTCCACCTTTTCCTGCTACACTTGCACCCAAGTATCTAAAACTATCCACTTCCTCCAGTCGCTCTCCCTTAATGTTCACTTCCAGTCTACTGCCACTTTCACCCCTTGTACATCTCATCTCCTAACTTTTACCCACATTTATCTTTAGCTTTCTTCTATCACATACTCTCCCAAACTCTGCCACCAGCTTTCTCAATCCCTCCTCTGACCCTGCCACAAGCGCAGTGTCGTCCGCAAACAACAGCTGGCTCACCTCCCACTTTTCTCCATTTTCTTTAACCATCTCCAATCCCTGACCCACTACCCTAGCATTCACCTCTCGCACCACCCCATCCATGTATAAGTTGAACAGCCAGGGCAACATAACGCATCCTTGACGAAGTCCCACCTTTACTTCAAACCACTCACTCTCTCCATTTCTAATCCTGACACATGCTCTACTACTCTCATAAAAACTCTTGACAGCTCCCAAAAGCTTTCCTCCTATCCCATAAATCTGCATAACCTCCCACAGTGCCTTTCTGTCTACCCTATCATAAGCCTTTTCCAGATCCATAAAGGCCCAAAAAACATCCTTCCCCTTTCCTATAGCTTTCTCACATATCTGTCTTACCACAAAGATCTGATCTACACAACCTCTACCTGTCCTAAATCTACACTGTTCCTCACCAATTACTCCTTCTGTTCCTCTCCTAATCCTCTCAATTAAGATCCTCCCATAAGCCTTCCCTACTACACTTAACAGGCTAATCCCTCTGAAACTACTACATTCACACTTGTCCCCTTTTCCCTTGTAAAGAGGAACTATACAGGCACTCCTCCAGTCCTCCGGTACTCTACCCTCTCTCCAGCAAACATTAAATAACCTCACCAACCAGTCCACCATCACTGAACCTCCCTTTTTCAGACATTCTGCATGGCATCCATCCAGTCCAGGTGCCTTACCTGCTTTCATCATCTTTACAACTGCCTTCACCTCATCCTTCCTTATTTCTCCTCCATAAAATGCTAATCATAAACCGTTTAATCAAGCCCAACCCTCATTTACATATGCCTTGAAGTTTGCACTTCCCAAAAAAGCGTTTTTGACTCAAAATTCCGACACAATAGTAGTAAAGACCTGGAATATGTTAAGGAAACTCGATATTATTATATTATTGACATTATATTTACTAAAGACAAATAATAATGTACATCAAGCACAGCAAGCACAGAATGTGTGTCCATAGTATTCAATTTGAATGCCCAGAGTGTGTTATTGTTCACCAACTCTGTCAACAGATAGTCAGTGACCTAGGATTATGTCCATGGCTTCATTAAAGTCTCCCATTGTCACCTCTGCATTGGAGGTAATGTTCTTCAGGTACAGTTTCATGTTCACTGCATAGATGTCGATTGGTAGCTTGTTGTGGTCTTTCATGAAGCAGAATAGGCCGCTTGATTTAGGCGGGGTAAGTGACATGTCCCGAACATAGCAAACCTCCAGGCACAAACGTTCTACCTTTGTGTACTGGTTGTTGTCAGTGTCTGCCACATACTCATCTACTGGAGCAGGTGAGGTGAATGGTTCCCCAGTTCTCTTCAGCTTGTCCAGGTCCTTGTTTTTTCGCCAATCTACTGACACATTGGTAATCTCTTTGTCCTGCAGACCTTGCTTCTTCAGTTCATCTTGCCTTGTGTTCCATGCCAGCATGATTTCTGTAAGCTTTCCTCTTTTCCTGACCACACTGCCATAGGCCCTGAACGACCATGATTACCTTCTGTCGATAAGACCCGTCTACTTAGCTTTGACCTGTGCTAATGATGTACTGCCAATCTGCTTGACACCTCTTCTTGACAGTTCGAAGTTAACAAATCCAACACTGCGATCTGCAGTGAGGTTATGAATTGGTGTCTTCTCCAACTTCTCTAGGTCCATCTGAGTGACAACATTCTGTGTTGACTGGAAAGGCAAAGATATCGCCCTTCTGCCTCTGAAAGCCCGTTGCAAACTTGGGAAGGATCATCTTCAGGAGCTTAATGATCTGGGGTTGAATGAGGTTACTACTTTGAGTGTAACATCACTGACGTCATCATACCTTGTGTGCTGGAACCTTTCCTGGAACACAGACATGACGACACATCCTTGACACTTTTGGATCCGGGCAGGGTGTCAAGTTCAATAACTCCTGGCTCACCATG
>NC_134798.1:34421317-34423817 GCF_046742065.1 Oratosquilla oratoria
TGTAGCCCCAAAGGGGACATTCCTAGAAAAAGTAAAGGCATAAGAGTGTCTGGGAGTTTTCCAACCTGTACCCCAAGGTTTGGGTCTTTTAATGTGTGTGGATTTGGTACAGATGAGAGTAAAAGGGAAGATACAGGCAGTATGTTTGAGAGAAGATTGATGGATGTGCTGGCTTTCAGTGAAACTAAAATGGAAGGGAAGGGCGAGTGTGAGTAGCTGGGAGGTACTCAGGAGTGAAGAGGGGACGAGGGAGAGAAGGGGTGGCTATACTAGTAAGTGAAGAGATAAGTAAGCGTGTAGTGGAGTGGAAGGAGGTTTCATCAACGTTGATGTGGATGAAGGTGAAGCTAGGAAGGAAGATGTGGGTTTTTGTAAGTCCGTATGGGCCTGGTAGTGAGATGAGCGTAGAGGAAAGGGAGGCTTTTTGGGTAGATATAAATGAGTGCACAGAGGGATTAGGGAGAAATGTCAATGTAGTTGTATTGGGAGACCTTAATACTAGGGTAGGAAACGAACCAATAGACGGAGTGATTGGGAAGTATGGAGTTCCAGAGAAAAATCGTAGTGGAGAATTGATGGTGGAGATGTGTCTTGAAAGAGAGTTGATGATAGTAAATACAGTGTTTAGGAAGAAAGCCAAGCATAAGTACACTGTGACGTTACACGCATACACACCCAGATCTCCTCGCCCAGAAGAGTTGGAGTAACGACTCGCAGCGCAGCGATACTGAATTTATTCTAACTGGGCGGAATACGGACCCTAACCGCCGTAATAGCAGTAACAATTGCTACCACTGCGTCATCAAGCCGTGTATGTTTATATATGTGTGTGTTCATGTGTGTGTTCATGTGTGTGTGTGTGTGTGTGTGTGTGTGTTCATGTGTGTGTGTGTGTGTGTGTGTGTGTGTGTGTGTGTGTGTGTGTGTGTGTGTGTGTGTGTGTGTGTGTGTGTGTGTGTGTGTGTGTGTGTGTGTGTGTATGTTCATGTGTGTGTGTGTGTTCATGTGTTTGCGTTCATGCCTTCGATTCTGTATGCGTTTGTTTGTTTATGTACTCAGAAGTAGAAATTCCAAATGTCATAGTATGCAAAAATATTGGTAAATATATAGTAGAAGCGAAAGGAAGAGAAAAAGATATTATGTAGTTTAGAGGGATCATTCTGTTGAGAGTGTGGCTTGGTTTGTGTTGAATCAGAAGATTAGTGTAGGAGGGGCAGAGAGAGTGATTTGGGAAGAGCAATGTGGGATTAGGAAAGGAAGAGGACGTGTTATTTACGTATTACACAATTATGTGAATAGTATTTGGCAAAAGATAAGGAAACTTTTAGGGCTTCTGTGGACTTTGGGAAGCCGTATGATAAAGAAGATTTCTGCCTCAAGAGTGTGTCACTATCTTTTCATCGTGTATATAGAAGAGGTGGTAAGGGTATTAAGCTCATACGTGCTTGGTAAATGCATTAATACGTTAGGATGTAATGATATTGAAAGTAATCCATTAGTTATGTGTGAAAGATACCTTATTTGTGGCTGATTCTGATAATATATTGAGGCAGATGACTTAGTTTCAAAGGTTTTTGAGAAAATACTGTATATGAATGAATGTTAGCAAAAGTGAACTGCTGTGATACACAATAAATGATGATGGTGGCAGGTTGAATGTGAATATGAAGTTTGAGAGGCGAGAGAAAATGAAGTTTTAATGTTGAGTTGTTTGCTATGGTGGATAGAGAAGTCAATGTGGATGTGAATCACAGAATAATAGAGAAGATTAGATGTTTAGGTGCAATGGAAAATGTTATGAGAAAAAGATATTTTGGGATTATTACAAAGAGAGTATTGTATGAAAGGATCGTTGTAACCATAGTATGGAACAGAGACTTGAAATATATAAGAGATAGAAAGAATTTTTTTCTTAGATATATTTAAAAAATGTGGCAGCCACTACAAGAATGAATATATTGAGAAAGTTTAAAAGTGAGGCATGGAACTGAAATGAAAGTGATTAAGTGGTTTGGTCATTTCGAAAGGATGAATGGGGGAAGACTATCAAAGACAGTATGGAAAGCTAAAATGAGATGAGCTCGAGAAAAATACAGACAATGAGTTTGATGGATATGCTGAAGGGGCCTTCGCACACACATGCTATGTCTATTGTATAGTGAAGGGAAAAATAAGAGCAAAAGACTGATGTGAATGGAAAGATTATAAATGGAGTATGGGATGACGCGGCCGGAAGTGATATTCTCATTAGCTTTATAATATATTTTTGTATGGGTTTTGTATGGGTGAGGAAATGGGATACACTCTCATAGTGAAGCGGCGGTGGAAGTAAAACAACTCCGGTTGCATAAGAACTATGTCTCACGGCACTGTTTTTGGCTGAACGATTGCTTAGTTCTGAGTTATGCTTTGTAGTTGAATGTCTTTTAGCTTCGAAGTGTGTGTGTGTTGTATGCGTGTGTGTGTGTGTGTGTGTGTGTGTGTGTGTGTGTGTGTGTGT
>NC_134798.1:34426317-34431317 GCF_046742065.1 Oratosquilla oratoria
ATATTTTGCTAAGAGATAAATGAGATAAATGAAGGCATAATGATCTTGTCAAAAATATCAAGGCGGTAATGAAATCAAATTAATTTTGTTCATGAGAAAAATACAAAGCTTAGAATATAAGAAAAAAAATCCATGATATCTAGAAAATATTGAATTTACTTTGAAAGTACAAAGAATACAGCATTTTATCTAAAAATAAAAATAAAATAAAGACGAAGAAAAAAATATTAATTGAAATAATGAGATATTTTGAAATTAAAAAATATAAGAACATAGCATAACATAAGAATGAAGGAGACTGCAAGAGACCATAAGGCCTACACTAGGCAGCTCCCTATCCATCACCACCTGTCTTCCCCATCCATAAAATTGTCTAATGGTTTCTTAAAACAACTGATAGTTTCAGCGCTTACTACATGGTTACTAAGTCTATTGCATTCGTCGACCACCGTATTAGTAAACCACACACAACTTTTAAATACTTTTGATAGACATAAATGAAACACAAAGGCAAAAGCCGACAAGACTGTGAGAATCAACACCTTGTGAGATCGAAACCTTTATTGGTACGACGTTTCGCTTGTTACAGCTTTGTCAAGATTCTCATAGACATAAATAATTTTTTTTTTTTTATCAAAACAAATAACCTTTATACGGGCATTACAAGATGATAATGATACTGAGACTTATCATCAACAAAATGTAAGATGGTTCAAAGTGCCAAATGGATTTTTTTTTTCACACGATGCAGACATTCGTTCGAATCCCGGTAGCCGATAGTAAAAATGACCCTTTCGATCGCTACGTATCGCCTGAGTTTCTTCCCTTTACCTCTTATACCATCATTAACACTGAATTTGTGATGAAGGAAAGTTCTAAGTGGTGAGGACGGATCAACCATTTTTTTTTCAACTATAGAATTTCTTGTACATAAAAGGCAAACTAATTCAGATAGTGAGTGGCAATTTGTCCTCGAATTTCACAAAAGGAAGCAAGAAAATGAATATTACGCGTTTTTTGTGCCAAGTGGCATTTTGACAAATTGATATTAAATGAGACTCAAACCACATCTTATTGAAACAAAGTGTCCTTTATTCAGGGTCCTATAAAAAAAAATAGTTCTTACACGATAAATAACTACGACACGATAAATAACTACGCCAATATGACCACGTACTTCAAGTAAACATCAAAAAATTCTGTGGAATTTGTTTTTGGAGTTATACATATGGTTTCCATTGATACATTAGGAGATTGTACATTCATTTATAAACTGACCATTACAACTGTCAACGAAACCTTTCTGTTCATAACAAGGTAGAATGAAAAAAGAAAGTAATAATTATACATATATGATAGAATTGAAAAATATTACTACTGGTAAATAACCAATTTTATACCACCGGCCTCGTGTCGTATCTGGCTAATTCTGTTAAACTTAAGATGGCGACACAAGTCTTTTTTCGCTTGCATGCTACTTGCATTTGCTATTTCGTTTGAACAGAAACGATTTTGGTTACGATCTTTTTGTTTTGCAAATTTCCAAATTCCAAATTACTCCTGCGTCATATAAGGAGAAACTGAATGACAAACTAAAAGAAGTAAAATCTCTACGAATGTTAGTCATCTTGTTAAGGTGTTCTCACGGAAGTCCTTAATACTGTAATCGAAATCGTTTCCGCTCAGCAAAGTAGCAAAATCAAGTAGCATGTTAATTTTGTGCAAGTAGTATGTTAATTTTGTGCAAGTAGCATGTTAATTTTGTGCAAGTAGCATGTTAATTTTGCGTGCCGCCACCTTATGAGAAATATGTTATCAAAGATTAATAGTTATTTTGTCCTTCACAATGAGATCGCTTTCTTGTGTGATTTATCATAATAACCTCGAGGCTATTCTAAAAAGCAAGGGAAACCTCAAGCACTGAAAGGGTTAAACGTTAAATGTCTGAATGACAAGATCTTCACATTTGTCCTCAATTACAGCAGAAGGTGCCTTAGTAACTGGCAATTATTTTCAAAGACTTGCCATCGGTAAATGATTATGATTTTCGTCTTTTGTTGGAAAGGAGTCTTCAATTGTTTTAATAAAATAGCTTGTCGACAAACATGATAAAGGTTTAAGTCGTCATATGTAAGGAAATGGATCATCAGCAAGGGCCGAATCCCTTGATTGCGCAGTTGATTGCCTCGGCCGGATTGAGTCCCTTGATTGCGCAGTTGATTGCCTCGGCTGGATAAAATCGTCTGACAACTGCCAGAGTAAGATTTGTAAGTCAGCATTATTAGTTAAAGAGGTGAAGTCAAAACTCTAAGGCTCTAATATATTACACGCGAATGTATAATAGTAATTACTAGTCCACCCAGGCTAGGGCAGAGTTGGATTTGGTATAATTTCTAAAAATCTGGTCATAGCTACCACAGGACAACCTACAAACACTAAAACACTAAAAATTGCATGGCTCCACTATCAGTCTTCTTAAACGATCATGATATGACAGCACAGATGACAGTGTATATGAAGATTATACTCCGTTTATTATCATTCAAGTGTTTTTTTAAACATGGATGGCCCTGCAAGAATATACAAAATATTAATCTAGACTTCATTATTAGACTGTCATGTTATATTTACCTTACTACATCTAAGCATGTATAGATAACAAAGTATATTGTCATGTTATATCCTATGTCCTTCAAAATATAACTTCATAAACATTCAATAATGTTTTACTTAGTTTGAAATTGGTTGATTTGAATGTAAAGTTGAAATAATAGACAACAAATGTGTGTGAAATGCCTTAATAGAAAAAAAAATCTTTGTAGCTTTACAAAGCTTCTGAGACATGATTTGTTTTTAACATCTTTCTTTCTTCTTGAAGTCTGGTAATAGCTTCTCTGTAGGTGGCCGTTGTTTATGATGATAAGACAACAATAATGATTTTTTCCGCATTGCTGAATTTAGGCTGTAGAGTCTTCTTTAGCAAGATTTACTTTTGTGGAGCTAAGGTGGGTACGGTTTCAACCTGTGGTCAGAATTGGAGAGTACACAATTATGGTGAGATTGGAAATTACTATCCTATTAGAAAAATAAAATCTATCATGACCAGGGATATACCGAGAGATTGGCAAATGTTACTCCTATATCAAAAAAACCCGGTGATAGTCAGAAATCACCGAACTACATACCAACAAGTCTATCCTCAACCAGAGGAAAAATTATGTACAGTGTCTCTCATTAACGGACGTTAATTAGCTGTTTTTGCGGTGTTTTCGCTGTGTTTTCGGTGTTTTTGAGTGTTTTTTGGGTGGCATAGTGATTGCAGGCACTAGACAACAGCACCAAAAACACCGAAAACACAGCTAAACACCGCAAACACAGCTAATTAACGTCCGTTAATGAGTGGTCTCACTGTACATAATTATATAAGATGCCAAAGAACGTCTCTTAGAAAGCAGCTAACTAATAGGTAACAGACATCCCGGCCTCAGACGTAAACTTTCTTGCGCGAATGACCTAGAATTGTATAGCATAGTCATATCACACTGGCCTGCGCAGTAGCCAATGCGGTAGTGAGTTTGACTCCCGGGACCAATTGTAGGCTTTTTGCGTTGGTTTCTGACGGCCCTGGTCAAGTGGGGAGACGACTCAAACATCGGCCTAAAAGAAAACAGCGGGAATAGGATTGTGAGTTTTTGAGTAAATACTACGACAACATATCTGGACCCTGAAAAGGATTCTTATACTATCGTACACAAAAGACTTCTGCTTAAACTCATTCTGAATGGAATAAGCGGTAACTTGCTAAGTTAGCCGAATAATCGTAAACAGCGAGTTGTTCTGAAAGTCGAAACGTCTGTCTGGAGAGGCGATACAAGTGAGTTCCTCAAGGTTTGGTTGTAGGGCCACTTCTATTCGTAGTTTACATCAGTAATATTGACTGTTCACTAAAATATTCTGTCTTCTGATTCACTGGTGATAATATGCTTTGCAGAGTAGTAAATAATCACTCGAATCAATTAGATATTCAGTGAGATTTAAACAAGTTAGAACGATTATTTTAAATGTGGCTGATAAAATTTAACTCAGCTGTGTGAAATTATGCACATAAGGAAAAATTAAAATGATACTAAGCGCATCTATAAATTATAAAGAAAAAAAAAATCAGCCTAAAGAGATTACAAAAAAGGATCTTATTGTAATTATCAGCAATGCCCTTCAAGCATATAAGCACTCCATTTCTACCTCAAAGAAAGCAAAAAGGATACTGAAATTAGTTGTGCGATCTTCTAAGTTCAAAAGTCCATCTATATAGTGATATAGATCACTATTCCCCCCATACTTGGAATATACTGAGGGAGAGTAGAAAGAGTACAGCGGTGAACTAGATAACTCATAACAAATATATTAAACAAAACACGCAAAACCCACTTAAAACGATTTAGCTTATTCTGTCTCTCTATCAAGGACCGGAATAAAAATAATGACCTCATGCTATCAGTACATAGATTTAACAAAGAGGTCATAGAAGCAATTTAGCCGGGCGCATCGTAAGTGAAAGCAATAAACACTAGGGGTAACCCAATGTACATACATACATACATACATACATACATACATACATACATACATACATACATACATACATACATACATACATACATACATACATACATACATACATACATACATACATACATACATACATACATACCATACATGCATGCATGCATACATACATACATACATACATACATACATACATACATACATACATACATACATACATACATACATGCATGCATACATACATACATACATACATACATACATACATACATGCATGCATGCATACATACATACATACATACATACATACATACATACATACATACTTACATACATACATACATGCATGCATACATACATACATACATACATACATACATACATACATACATACATACATACATACATACATACATACATACATACATACATAC
>NC_134798.1:34436317-34443817 GCF_046742065.1 Oratosquilla oratoria
TATATATATATATGAATACTAAGGTGATTCATTTATCATTACCAAATAGATAAGTGAATATTGGCAAGGAAATACAATGCAAAACTATTTTTTCTTCTCATATATATATATATATATATACATATATATATATATATATATGTATATATACATATATACATATATGTGTATATATATGCATATATATGTATATATATATATGTATGTATATATGTATATATATATGTATATCCGATAATTTTTATGACAGTTGCATGCAGGATTCGAACCCACTGCACTCGGCCATCCGTAGATTACCGTAACAGAGCCTAGACCACTACACCACAGAAGCTATAAAATCCTTGAAACATGGAATCGAACTGATTCCCGAGGGAAGGAAGATCACTTATTTCGGCGATCCGAATTCCTGTTTTACTGAAGGACCAAGCTCACCAGTGGCAAGAGGTAAGGACCGGAACGAATCCCTTTCACGCTAATCGCCATTGTCACTATGAGAGAAATACGCTAATAGCAGCGACATCAATCCGATAATTTTTATGACAGTTGCATGGTGACAATGGCGAACCGACCTTACTGGGGATGCACTGTGTCTTGCTACATTGCCTCTGACCCAAGGCAGTGGGCGGGATACAGGGATGACCCGTCATCCACGAGGAGCTAAGATGAGAGGGGGGAGAGGGTGGTGGATTAGAGTGGAATGGGTGGGAGTAGTTACGTGTCTTTGACTGGACTACCTCCCTTATAAGGGGGAAAAAGCTATTTGTGTGTAGATAGGTAAGGCAATCTCCATGACAGTCGCGCAGAGGATTCGAACCCGCTGCGTCTGGACCCAAGAGAGGCTCCACAACACCCGCCAGCGGGTTCGAATCCACTGCGCGACTGTCATGGAGATTGTCTGATTGATGTCGCTGTTTACTAGCGAATTTCTCATATAGATAGATAACTTATTATTCTTTTAGGGAATGAGGGTTTATTTTCTTGAGCGAATAAAGCCCTAAGGAGTATTATGAACATACAAAACGACGACAAAAGAGAACAAATTATTGAAGAAGGGTTGAGACACTTTGCATGTTAAGAAATGATTCTTCAACTGAGTAAGATGATTCTACTTTAGGCAGAATAATTGCATAATGCGAAGTTGACGCTCGAAAATAGCTCGTGGCAATTACAAACTTGATGCCACAAATTAGCGCAATTTATTCTGAAATTACAGAGGCTGAATTCCTGCAAAGGCAACACTGATCTTAACTAGAATATTCCAGAACTATCGTTGTCAGTCGATGTTGTAATCATTAATTCATAAAACATATATTCTTTTGCAGGGGGAGGTGAGACACAAAGAATAACAAGCATCATTTTTTTTCTTTCCTTTACCGCTGTTGCAGTTAGAAGACAAGTTGCTACCCAAATAAGATAGAATAAAAAAAGATACATAAAGAATAATATAGAAGAATAAATAATACCACCAAAAGGAAAAAAGTCAAAATTGTGATAAGAGTAGAAAAATGATGTTGGAAACAGGAGAGAAAAGAAAAAGACTGTCAATGCACACTAAGCATCGATTGCGACTAAACCCGGAAGTTGTTCTGATGTCATCGGAAAAAAAAATCTGAAATGTTTTTCGAAATGAGAGAGAGAGAGAGAGAGAGAGAGAGAGGGGGGGGGAGATAGACAGAGACAGAAACGCGCACACACACACACACATACACACACACACACACACACACACACACACACACACACACACACACACACACACACACACACACACACACACACACACACACACGGCTCGGTGGCGGATTGGTAAAGTACTGGCCTCACAAGCCAGAGAACCTGGGTTCGATTCCCCGGCCGGGCGGAGATAAGTTGGGTTTGTCTCCTTTCACGTGTAACCCCTGTTCACCTAGCAGTGAGTAGGTACAGGACGTTAGTCAAGGAGTTGTGACCTTGCTGTCCCGGTGTGTGGTGTGTGAGTGGTCTCAGACCTACCCAGAGATCGGCAAATAATGAGCTCTGAGCTCACTGCCGTAGGGTGGTGTCTGGCTGTCTCGACAGAGACTGCAGCAGATCCGAGGTGAATACACAAACACACACACGCACACACACACACACACACACACACACACACACACACACACACACACACACACACACACACACACACAAAGAGAGAGAGAAAGAGAAAGAGAGCGGGGGGGAAGAAAAAAAATTACATCCCTACGGAAATTACCTTCATAACAGCATGGTTAAAAAAAAAAAAAAAAAAAACCGAGATGCAAGGGAACGCTGTCGTCATAAGATTGAGGAACGAAAATGTGCGAACGATGTTGGAATCTCAGTGTCCTCTGTTGAGAAGGGCCCTCTTACTAAACCTAACGTAAAGCCTTTGGTTTGCTTTGCCAGGAAACGTATAACATCGCAGAATGCATCAAAAGTCTATCTCTTTGTCCACCTAACCATATTTAACCAAGTGCAATCTCGCAAGGACAATACATATTAAGTGATAATCTTGCATGTGTATAGAATTCACTGTATTTTTTTTCAAGCGCCTTATATCAACCCATTCGCTAATGCCTATTTACACAGCTGATATTCTTTATCCAACGGGTTTTGCTTTACTTTCTTAATTCAAATACAAACTATGTTAACATTTGCAGAATCAAACATCAGGTAAAAATATTTTAGATAGAGCCCGCGAAGTTATATATAAAATATTCTAGAAAATTATAGCTTAAGTATGAAATACTTCGCTGAACTTGACTGGTATCGTTTCTTTCAAGTAATTCCGAATAGACTTTAAAAGCAGTGTGTTATTTCTTTTAAACATTAATGGACGTACATACGTAAAGATATTTCAACATTAGTAGAATTTCATGTGAGAAGAAAACAATGAAGAAGTGAAAGAATATTTTAGGCCCAGGAGTTTCTTTCTTTTAAACGAAATCGCTAAAGACAGCCAAAATTAATGTACGACTCATGAGTAGATGTAAAATTGTAGATCACAAAGGACTTTTGATTGAATGAAACTACCAGGTGCCAACCAGAACCAATGTTTAAACAGTCCTGAAGAGATGTGAAAAGGTGAAGACTAGAATCAAGTCAAATGTTTATTGGCAATTTTCTTTTATAACGGAAAGAAAGGTAACGTGTGTGATAGGTCGTAGCCTGTGTTTATCTTAGGCGAGATGTATTTTTGAGAAAGGATTAGAAAATGTAATAACAAAAGTCATATTCACGATCAACTCAGCTACTATGATAACATACTTCCCGATTTTGTTTTGACTGTTGAAATTAGTCAACAAATTTTGTTATGAAAGAGTTGTAATTAACACCTTTGTTATGGTGTTCTTAGTAGAATTTATTCCGTCTAAAGGGTCTAATTCACTTTGGGTGTGACGTTTATGAATCCGAAGAAGATTGTGATATTTTTCTCAACCAGAGGTTGTAAAATTTTTTTTTTTTTTTTTTTTTTTTTTTTACTTTAGGTTAGTGTCATTTTCCTTTTTACACATTTACCTAACTCAAAAGGAGAAATATTAATTTGTTTCTTATTTAATCCGTGTCATTATGAAGACTGGGACGTCTTTTAGTTTATGTAGGTTGAAGAATCCGGAGAGAAATCAATATTTCAAGAGTTTGGGTCTCACAAAATTTGGCCCGGTGCACACCACCCCCCTCCCCAATAAAGTCTTAAAAATTAACCCCTCTCAGGGGATTTCCTGTTGGTTGAGAAGCCCTGCTTGAAGACTTTTACTTCATTCATTTTTTCATCATTAAAGTTGGAGGAGGTGTTGCTTATCATCGTATCGTATAGTTTGCAACGCTGCTTAAAGCTGATATGACGCATCTTGTGTAACTGAAAGATAGGGTTTTGAGAGCATTTCAGCTTAAGATATTGATAATTTTAATTGTATCATGACTTCATCCACGGAGAGGTAAGAGGAAAACAAGAGTGATGGATGAGGGTGGAATGGAAGGGAGGGGGGGTGTGCCTTTGATTTAACTACCCCCCTTATAAAGGGGAAAGAAGCATTTGGTATGCAGATAGATAGAAATAGCTCTATTTACAGACCTCTGTGCATAAAAGTATTATAATGACTGTTGTAATATTGCCATATGAATAAGCCTTTAATGCATTAGACCTACAATATTAGCAATGTTGTTGTCATAGTCACCCAGAAGACAACCAACATATGGTGTGTGTAATGGTGGAAAAAATACAATATGGGATAAGTTAACTTGCTGTACTTTAGAGCACCAGTTTTTTATAGAACTAAGTCTGACAAACAACTGATGCTAGCATTTGTTTTAAAGTTCTTATCAGTTAATAGCCTCATTAGATATTCAAGTTCAACTAGATTCATTTCTGACTCTACTCTGCAAGTATTTAATGTTGCTGTGACGAGTAAAAGCAGCAACGACTGCAACAGCACTGTAGGAGAGAGGCCAAACGCAGAGTATGGGATCCAGTATATTTGACGTTTCGTCCAGCAGGGCTTCTTCAGAAATAACACAGTTGAGATACATTTTGCTCCTTATATAGCCCGAGCTTGCGGGGAGAAACAAACATAAAAATGGTGTATACACAATTTGCGCATATTGCTTGTTACTTGGTTATTAAAATTGTCAATGGTTTATTTGTTGCAAAAAATCCACTGTTCTGATTTATATTGGAACCCATACTCTGCGTTTGGCCTCTCTCCTACAATGTTTCTGTGACCATTAAATAACTTTGTTCATTGGGCTACTTCATAAGTTCCAAAACTACTGTACAAGCATTTTATGTTTTTGTGACCTTTATGATAATCTTCTTGATTGGACTACTTCATGAGTTCCGAAACTGGTAGTTCTCATGATCATCTGGAAAATAGATGAACAGTTGTAGGATTTAAAAATGTCTGAATTCACTTCTTTAACTCTGATGATATGTTCTTGCATTTATTTTATTTTATTTTTTTTTTTAGTACGACGACAAAAAATTATAGTCCACTAAGTAGCAGGTCAGGAAAAGAAATCGAGGATCTCTTGATTCGTCCTGTCGTTTTGATGATATTCTCCATAGATTCTGTTACAGCTAATACATTGAAATTTTACTAAACTCTTGGCAGTCTTGAATAGAAGGGTTTAATAAAATATATGAAAATTTCGAATATGATAGCCCTACGTCCGATTGTTCCGACTTTTCAGTGTTTTCTGGATATCACTAGGCAAGTTTGATCATCTACAGAGACATCGTCTGCTCTGTAAAGAGTTGAATCTTTCAGTAATATGATCTGTACTTTTCCTAGTTGTCACCACATGATTTGATTCAGTTACTGAGGCAATTTATATGAAATAAGGGTTTATTACTTCCTGTCGCTTTTAATCACTTGAGAAAAATCTCTCCCGCGGCTGAAAATATAAAATCAATGGATCCATTTTATCCCAAAGCAGAAAGAAGACGGGAATGGAGGAGGAGAAGAAGCAAACTTTGAAGGTTGATGATGTAATTAATTATGCGGTTTATTGAAATATTAGTATATCACCCTTCCACATCGAGAAAAACAATCCTTCCTTTAGCAGAGTTTATCTTAAGACTTTCTAGGAAGTCAGATGTAGATTGCAGACTGTGGGTGGTAGGAGTGTACCATGATGACACTACACCAAAACTAGATATTCCAGAACCTACACTACGCGGACTGCTTGAATGGTGCTCTAAAGAGTTCCTGTTCATTTGCCCATACTCCCACCCTCGGAGTAATAATAAAAAAAAAAAGTATTCAGAAAGCAGATATTTCCTGATATTTTTGTAGAACAACTTAAATTGACTCATATTTTTATCAATTACATCCTTTTTAAGATTCTTTTCCTCTTCTCTCCTTATCCTTTTACTTTCATTTCTTGTCCTTTTGTGTTATTTTACATTCTTTGTTTTCTTGTTTTTGCCACATTTCTCATACTTTGTCTGTTTTTCATATTTTACTAATGCACATTTCTTATTGAATCACTGCTTTTTATGCATCTTTCCACTCATCTTTTGTATCCCTGTGTTGTGAAATTTCATGAAGATTTCCCATGTCTTCTTTGTTCCCTTTATCTCAATGACGATCCTACATTTTATTGTATCAAAGTATTTTCTGTTATGAAAAGCTGACCTTTTCAGTTGTATCTTTCTTGTCTGTAAATTTCTTCTGTTGTTACTATCTCTCCTATTTTCAGTATAGATTCAAAGGCCACGTGATTACACCTATTAGGCAATGATAATTCAGTATTTCAATCTCCTCATGCATTTTGATTAAGGACAAATCCTGTCCTCTTGGTGTAGCTTTGCCTTCATACCCTCTTTGTTCCTTCAACTATTAGGTTATTATCTTTTTCATTGCTGTGATTAGTAATGTTTGTCCCGAGTTTCTCGTTTCTTCCTATTTCCCATTCCTCCCTATTTTACCTTTCCACATTTAAAGTCACCCATCAGAATTATCTATCTGTTTATATACCAAGGACTTTTCCACCCTAGTAAGAGAGGTAGCCAAATTTAAATGGCATATACCCATTTCACCTATTTCACGCCCACCCATTGTACTTCCATCCAACACCCTTTCTGCCCCCCCCTCATCTTAGCACCTCATGGATGACAGGTTTTTCTGTGTATCCCGCCCACTGCCATGGGTCACAAGCAATGCAGCAAGACACAGCATATCCATAGCAATACCGCTTCACTCAATCGGCGACTCCACTCTCTGCCGACTCAAGCAGAAAAATAACAGAGAGGGAGAAAGTCTTTCGGGCTGCGTCAAAATATCATTCACACATAACCACTCCCCCCCATCCCCCACCCACTCCCTTTCTTGCATCATAGTATCATCTATTTACAACCATTCTCCACTCACCCCTATCTACCGTCCTCTCCCGTCACTGCTCAACAGACTTCCCCCTCCTTCTCAACGCCCCTTACACCCCATCAATCCATCTTGTTCTCGGTCATTCCCTCATGTTCACTCCCTCTACATCTGCCTTCCACACCTCTTTTACTAATCTTTCTTCACTCATTCTTTTCATGTGTCCAAACCATCCAAATACTCTTTCATCAACCCCATCTGCCGTCTCCTTTTCCACTCCCGCTTTCCTCCTCACCTCTTCATTTTTCATGCTAACCAACCTTGTAACCTCTACCATGCTCCTCAGGCTGTAAGAGGCTGGTAGCTAAAGGTAGACAAGTAATCTAGATAGAGGGGCAGGTGGCGAGAATTTTATTTTATGTGTCGAATGTTTTGAAAACATAAGCAGCGAAGGAGTTGCATAATCTCACTCACCGTCTAAGTTCATAAACAACCGTTAGAGTACAGATTTAAATGCTGATGTGACAATATGTAAACTAAGCCATTTCTGCCTTCGATATCGAGATTGCTTGTATTGCAGTATTGCAGTATTGCTTCAGATGTCGTAACAGTCTTTCTGAATGGAGAAGAGAACTGAAAGTGGTGCGGTCGAAAGTGGTGGCATGCATGGGGATAAGAA
>NC_134798.1:34448817-34453817 GCF_046742065.1 Oratosquilla oratoria
TGTATATGTATATGTATATGTATATGTATATGTATATGTATATGTATATATATGTATATGTATATGTATATGTATATGTATATGTATATGTATATGTATATGTATATGTATATGTATATGTATATGTATATGTATATGTATACGAGTAACTAAAAAGCAAAGTCATAAGACCCACTATCATCCATTCCATCCCCACATATTCCTCTCCCATTCACCCCCTCCCTCCTTCCTATCGTGGCTCCTCCTGGATGACGGGTTATCCCTGGATGTCGCCCACTGTCCTGATTCGGAAGTAGTGTCGTAAGACACAGTACATCCACAGCAAGACCATTTCATTTAATCGGCGACCCCCTCTCCGTCCCCTCATCCAGAAAAAGAGAAGCTGGTGAGAAATCCCTTCGGGCTGAGTCAAACAATTTTTCTCACATCTTCCCTCAGCTCCATCTCCCACACATTCCCTTTCATATATCACAGTATCATCCATACACAACCATTCTCCATTCACCCCTATCTTCTGTCTCCTCCCTTCCTTTTTCAACAGACATTCCCCTCTTTCCTAGTGCCCCTTTTACCCCATCCATCTATCTCATCCTTTGTCGCCCCTTCAGGTACACTCCTTCCACCTCTGCTTTCCATACCTCTTTTACTAATCTTTCCTCACTCATTTTTCCATGTGTCCAAAACATCGCAATACCCTTTCAACAACCCTATATCCCAACACCATTTTCACCCCCGTTCTCCTCCTTACTTCCTCGTTTTTCATTCTATCCAGCCTAGTAACCCCTATCATACTTCTCAGACACCTCATCTCAAGCACATTTAAATTCTTCCTCTCTTCCTCTCTTGTGTTTCATATTCCTGCCCCATACTCCACTAGAAAGATCTAGTGGAGTAGTATTCTTGATCAACCGAGAGGTTACTGGTAACGTAGTCAAATTCAGTAGTTTATCGGACAGGGTAGCTTGGATTATGATTAGGCTGTGTAAAAGGTACAATCCATAAATAGTTCAGGTTTATGCACCAACTTCAAAGAGTTCAGACGAGGAAATTGAATCCCTCTATAATGATTTAAGTCAAGTGATGGATCAAGAAAAACGTAAGTACACTTGGGTAATAGGAGACTTTAATGCTAAAGTGGGAAAGAAGATGGGAGATGAAGCGTACATTGGGAACTTTGGAGTAGGTGAAAGAAATGACAGCGGCGAGATGTTAGTCAATTTTGCAGAGAAATACAATATGAGGATAATGAACACTTTCCTTCAAAAGCGTGTAGGTTGTAAATGGGATTGGAGAACTTAAAATGGAACAACAAAGAACGAAATAGAGCAAAAGTGTTAGCAATGTTACGGTAATAAATAAAGTCAACATAGGTAGTGACCATAGAATGGTAGGTTGCACAGCTAAATTCAGTTTCAGAGCCGAGAGAAATAAACTAGTTTTAAAAAAGAAAATAAGCCTTGCAAAGGTTAAGGATAATAATAAGAAATTTCAGTTAGAAATTAAAAATAGATTCAAAGCTCTAAGATCTAACGAGGACAGCGTGGAAGATATGAATTTGAATTTAGTGAATATCATTAAGGAATCAGCAGAGAAAGTAGGAAGTACAAAAAACATCAGAGAAAAGAAATACTCCAAAGCTACAAAGGACCCAATTAAAAGAAGAAGGACCATACAGATTAAAAGCAGGAGAGACGAAATAGAAAGAGTAGAACTAAACAAGCTTATCAACAAAAGGCAGTGATTAGAGAAAAGAAAGAGAAACATGGATGAAATAGGAAAAACTATTCGGAAAGGTAAAAGTATTAAATGGCTGAGCGCAGACATGCTTTAGGAAGACAGCAAATGATATGTTTGAAAGATAGAAATGGAGAAATAATTAAATGTAGAGACAAAATGGTAAAAATAGTAGAAGAATTTTACAGAGCTTTACTCGTCGAAGACCGTAGTTGAGTCAGTAAATTCATGTGTAGACGTTAGTAGTATACCGGAAATTACAAAGGAAGAAGTAGAATTTGCTCTAAAGACTATGAAACGTGGAAAAACACCAGGGGAAGATGGTATATCAATAGATCTGTTGAAAGACGAAGATAAAATAGTTCATATTAAATTAACTGAGTTGTATAAACAGTGCTTATACCAAGAAAGCGTCCCTGATGCGTGGTGTAATGCTATAGTGATTTTGCTACATAAAAAAGGAGACCAGTAGGACCTTAGTAACTATCGACCGATTAGCTTGCTATCAAATGTATATAAAGTATTGTCCAAGATCCTTACAAATAGACTAAGTCAAGTTTTAGATGGAAACCAACCGAGAGAACAGGCAGGCTTTACAAGCGGATATTCAACTTTAGACCATTTGCAGGCGATAAACCAACTAATCGAGAAAACGACAGAATACAATATACCTCTGTGTTTAGCTTTTGTAGATTACGATAAGGCCTTTGCCTCGGTAGAATAGATAGCAATACTAAACTCGCCACGCAAACAGAGTACAAACAAACATATCGTAAGAGTTTTAGGAAAGGTTTATGCAAAAGGTACCGTTATAATTCGATCAAGATCGAGAAAGGAGTACGGCAAGGCGATACAATTTAACACAAACTATTTCCAGCTTGTTTAGAAGATATTTTCAGAAGGTTGAGTTGGGAAAAGAAAGGTTTGTGTTTTTATAGTTATATACGTATAACGCTATACATTTACAGGTATAAGATAAAGTGTAGTGTTCTAGTAATTTAGAATAAAAACAGTAGTCTGTTACTGCACTCCACAGGTGTAAGGTAAGCAGAGTAAGCTTCATGGATTTAGTTTATTTAGTGACCGCTTTTCTGTCTTTTGTTGTTTTATATTTTTTCTTTGCTGTTTGTATGGCCGAAGGAAGAGCGAAATAGCTTGTGAAGGTTGTGGGAACCTGGAGGACCGTCTCAGGATGTATGAGGAGGAGATTCGTCTTCTCAAGAGTGCCCTCTATGAGAAAAGTGAATCCTCCCGACAACCCAACTCCCTCCTCTTCCACCTTTGCTACTACCGTGAGTGAGTGGCACTTCGTGGGGTCCCGTTTGTCGAGCCCACGTTCGGTAAGCGGGTGCCCTGCGGAGCAATCGCTGGCTCTAGGCAATCGTTTTGCTCTGCTGGAGGATGAGGTGGCTATAAATCAGGAGTTCTTGGTAGTGGGGGACTCCATGGTGCGAGGCTATGACGACATCCTGCAGCGGAAGACTAAACGGCGTTGCAAGCGTGTATGTCAACCCGGCTATGGGATCACCGATTGTACCCAGACCATCAGGGAGCAAAGGCGGTCGGACACGGTTACGATTGTTCATACGGGGAGTAACGATGTGGGTAGGGTGAGATCAGAGGAACTTGTTCGGAATTACAAGGTCCTCCTTCAGGAGATGAAGGAACGTGGGAGCCGTCACGTAGTCTGTGGGATCCTTCCGAGGATCTATGCAGGCTCGTGTTGGAACAATAGAGCCATTGGATCAATGAGAGGATATCACGATTGTGCACGCAACTGGGATACCACTTTCTTGATCCTTGGTATCTCTTTTCCAGGCGTCATGACCTTTATGCTTCTGATGGGATCCACCTTACTCGCAGAGGCAAAGATGTTGTGGGAGTTTGTAATGAACTAGTTCCTTTTTTTTTCTTTTTTTTTGGCATAAACTCAAAGGGAAAGGGAAATAGAGTGTACTGGGGAAAACAGAGTAGGGTATAGTAATAATGTCGAGTTATATGTCTGTTTAGACAAAATATAATTTTAGGATGTAATGTCGGTAGAGGACGAAATATTACATTTGGATATAATGTAAAAGTACAAAATATCACGATGGGATGTAATAATTGTGGATAAAATATCACGATGGAATATAATGATAGAGGAGGACAACATATCACCATGATATGTAATGATAGTGAAGGAAAGAATATCATGGTAGGATATAATGTCAGTGGAGGACAGAATATCATTTTAGGAAGGGATGCCCAACAGAATGTCAGTAAACGACGGATGGCCGGTGTGGAACACGGTGACATAGGGGGGGGGGAAGTATACATAAGACCGTGAGGGACCAGATGTCCGCGATGGGGCAAATGTCCATGAGGCATTGAATATCAATGAAGGACCAAATGTCAGTATAGAGCAAGGTGTCAATAAAGAACAAAATTATAATGTAAGGTATGATGTTGAAATACTAAACGTGTAAAAAAAATCACAAGTTACTAAATACCATGTACTCTAATGCTCGTAGTATTAGAAATAAATTCCAAGAAACACAGGCGTATGTCAAAAGAGAAAATCTCGATATGATAGGAGTAACCGAGACATGGTTAAATGGTAAAGAGTTTGAAGCTGAATTTAATATTGCTAGATTCAAACACGTTTACCAGGATAAACCACAAGAATGGCGGGGTGTTATGTTGTACGTTAAAAGCAATATCCATGCCTGTGTTTTAGAGAAAGTGAGACAGGATGCATATGATAGTTTGTGGGTAGAATTAACCCAAACAAATGGACAAAAAATGAATGTAGGTGTAATATATAGGCCAAAAATATTATAATTAGCAGAAGGCAAACTATTTTTTCAAGAACTGCCTAGTCTCTGTAACCGAGACTTATTGATAATGAGGGAATTCAATTTTACTGACATTGATTGGATGACCCTTGACCATGGACATATAGGTTGTCACTTGATAGATTTTCTCGGTGACAATTACTTAGTTCAGCATGTAAAAAAGCCCACAGGACGTGAAAACTTACTCGATCTATTGATCACTAGCCGCGAAAGCATGATAACCGATGTGGAAATTGGTGAAACTATTGGCAAATAGTTATCACAATTAAGTTAGATTCAAACTTTTTTTTTTTTTTTTTTTTTTTTTTTTTTTTAGATACTTGAGCATCTAAAATACCCGCTTTTAGTAAAGCTCAGTTCCTAGGACTACGTCAGGAGCTTCAGCTTACATATTGGGAGACAAAATTAGACGAAAGACCTGTAGATCAG
>NC_134798.1:34458817-34461317 GCF_046742065.1 Oratosquilla oratoria
AGAGTACTTATGAATGCTTTGGCTCAAAATAGCTTGATTGTACAGCAAAGAAAGATGTTTCTATAAATATATTTTATGGAAAATTCGTACACAAAATTTGTCTATATCCACATAACTATAACGTAACAGTCCGGAAATATTTGAAAGGACAAAAATAAATAAGTCAAAAATGAATAAGTCAAAACATAAGTTTTTAATTTGCCCAAAAAAAAAAAAAAAATAATAAAAAATAACTCCGTGAACAAAGGTGGAAAATATGTATGTATATTTAAGTTCAGTAATATGTATACATACATATACATATATATATATATATATATATATATATATATATATATATATATATATATATATATTTTATTATTTCCTTGAGACGAAAAAGGTTAAGTGTTATCTAGAAAAAATCTTAGGTTAATCGAGGTGGTCAGGAAAATTCTTAAGTTAATGGAGATAAACAATGAAAATGATTAAATCGAGAGTGCCATTTAACTCGCTATGGCATAGAGATGCCTCTGATATGTGTAAAAATTGTATCAGATTTGCTCACGAACGTAGTAAAAAATTACTACTATGATGAAAGTGTAACTAGAATTAAGGTATTGTTTGCCTTCGTCACATTGCGGCCATCTCTAAAATGAATGAGACAATATTTTCATTATGTACCATTTAACTAATATAATATGGAATAACAGTACTTGATTATTGATGCCCATTAAGAAGTGAAATTAATTACGATTCCATTGGATATTGAGTTTAAATCTGATCATAGCTAACGTTCTACTTCATAGAAGCTGTTATGAAATATTATTATATGAATTATTACCACGGCTATAGGGGAACCAATTGAGTAAAGGAACTACTTCTGATTTCACAAGATTGTACATTGTATACAAATAATTGTCTCGTGGCTTTGTATTTACTATCGTCAAGTATGTTGATGATTAGAAATATTCAGAATAACATATTCAGAACAATACGCTCAAGAAAGTTTGAACAAGCGTTCCATGTATTCTAAAAAGATACCGATGTAATTCAACCTAAGAAGTACAGAAAATTATATTTCCTAAAATATAATGTATAGTATATATGCTGTACAGCTCGAAATATAGATATTTCTCTATTGGAAATCTAATACTTTAGAATTTCCAATAGTCTGAAGGAAAAGTTGAAAGAAAAAAATAATGTATACTAGAATTAATTAATCATATTTTGGTATATTTTGGAAAGGATTTTCGTTGTGAATATAAGAGATCCACGAATATAAGAAATTTTCATCAAATTATCTGTGCATATGATTTAGATTATCCAAGCTTTATGTAGCTTAATTCTACCATTACTTGATAATTGGTTATTTGTTCCATATAACAGTAATGGCGTAAGCACGGTCAGAGTCCACACAGTATATAGAAAAATATATAATTATGATAATCGACTAGAAAATTTTAATATATTATCCACATAAAACAAGTACTTCATACAACACTTATAAGAAAAAGGTTAACACAAGAATAAAGGAAAAGTATATTAGATAAGAAATAAACAAAACCCCATTTGTCTAATGACAAGATATGTGAAGAAATGTAAAACATTTGCATAATTAGCAAATAGGGTTTTTTCTTCTCTTTTAGTGAAGCGATTAAACAGGAAGTAGTTCAGAATTCCAAAGCCTAAATTTACAGTCAAATTAGGAATTTATGTACACACTAGTTCACTCTGTAGCCATTTACTTTATGTTCTGTGGAAGAAACAGTTTTATTCCAACTTGATCTTTCATTCCAGTGAGGCATTCATCAATGTCATATATGACATTACTTTTCTTTTTCTTTCCTCCTCTTCTTTTTCTTCTTTGTCTTTTTTCTTCTTCTTCTTCTTCTTCTTCTTCTTCTTCTTCTTCTTCTTCTTCTTCTTCTTCTTCTTCTTCTTCTTCTTCTTCTTCTTCTTCTTCTTCTTCTTCTTCTTCTTCTTCTTTCTTCTTCTTCCTCTTCTTCTTCTTCTTCTTCTTCTTCTTCTTCTTCTTCTCTTCTTATTCGTCTTCTTCATCTTTTTTTTCAGCTTCATAGTCTTCTTTGTCTTTTTCTCCATCTTTTTCTTCTATTTCTTCTTCTTCTTCTACTTCTTATTATTATTAATTTTTTCTTCTTTCTTTCACCTTCTTATATTTCCATTTTTCTCCATCTACTTATTCTTGTCCTTGTAATAGGTATTGTTATGAGTGGTATCATTATCAATAATTTTCTTATTCTATTCCTGTCACTCGGCAGCAGTTACTTTCATTTTCTGGCAACACTTAACTTCCGTTACAAACTTCCTAACCATAGTTAGAATTCTTAGTGATAACATCACTAATGACATTTGTTACTATCGTGGTGATGTCTCGAAATTATATCCACTAACTCGTCAATCCATCACGAGATCCTATCTGACGTTAGCCAGGGACATCTGTGACAGCGCCATCGCGAAGAAAAGGGGAACCAAAATCAACTTGACCACTTCAGTATGA
>NC_134798.1:34481317-34483817 GCF_046742065.1 Oratosquilla oratoria
TGCAAAAAAAAAAAAAAAAAAAAAAAAAAATCCGTTTTGCTAGAAATGCGAATTTTGTAGTTGTTCGGAATAAGAATTGCGATGGCTTCGTTGACCCTGTTTAGCTGCTGATTTTTCTTCTCTTAATAAGATTTCATGGTCTTGAGATAATTCCTGTTGAATACCGACTTTCCTGTTCTACATAACTTTTAACCTAGTTTTCATTCAGAAGTTTAGCAGATATTTTTAAATGTTTGTATATACCTGATCATAAACGGATCTTTGATCTCGAAGGTCTAGCTGATTTTCTTTTTAATTAGATACTACTGCTGTAC
The DNA here is from genome assembly GCF_046742065.1 of Oratosquilla oratoria. Classification (NCBI taxonomy): domain Eukaryota; kingdom Metazoa; phylum Arthropoda; class Malacostraca; order Stomatopoda; family Squillidae; genus Oratosquilla; species Oratosquilla oratoria. The sequence goes on from NC_134798.1 coordinate 34,481,632, forward strand.
TATCACACCACCCTGAGTAAGTAACGGAGACATATCCACAGTGTAGTTTTGTCCTTACACGTTTTCAAACCGTGACAATCCCATAGGTACCCACTCGCCTTTTAGAGGTACTCCATCAGCTCTTATTTCGTAAAGAATTGGTCTATGCTTCAAAATGATAAATCTCATTTTACTTTTCACTTGATCCTGACAGTTCATAATAACAAGTGTGGTCTCCCAGTGTTTTTCAAACTGCCAAATAGTTCTAAAAATTTAAAACTTGTCATTTAGGGAGATATTTTTTTGGGGGTAATGATGACAAAGGAGAACAGTGTGAGAGAGAGAGAGAGAGAGAGAGAGAGAGAGAGAGAGAGAGAGAGAGAGAGAGAGAGAGAGAGAGAGAGAGAGAGAGAGAGAGAGAGAGAGAGAGAGAGAGAGAGAGAGAGAGAGAGAGAGAGAGAGAGAGAGAGAGAGAGAGAGAGAGAGAGGTAGAGGAGAGAGAGAGAGAGAGAGAGAGAGAGAGCGAGGGAAAGAGGGAGAGGGAGAGGGAGAGGGAGAGGGAGAGGGAGAAGGAGAAGGAGATGGAGAAGGAGAAGGAGAAGGAGAAGGAGAAGGAGAAGGAGAAGGAGAAGGAGAAGGAGGCGGTACATTTTCCATACCAATTCAGTTATCACCCAAGGTAACCTTTCTAATATGCTGCTGCACTCCAATCTGCCACCAGCAAATTCTAAAGAAGTTCCGACATAGAAAAGATAAATAAATAAACAAATAAATATAGAAATAAACTCATTGTTACAAAAAAAAATCTGCCTTACCATCTTCCTCCTAGCACTTGTCTTCTTCATAATCAATTATTATACATTCTTTATAATCTCCTTTTCTGTAACCTCATAATTTCCAAAGTTATATTCTTTACGTGGTTTATCATAGTTGCTACATAATGATCACTTACAACACCTTTGACGTTGTAGGCATTGATCATTATTATTCTCGGGTTGTGTTTTGTCCACAACTTGTATTTCACTGGATGGTACAGTCTCTGTGAACAGAAGAAGCAGTTTCGTTGGACCTCTAGAAGACGAGGATTGGATTGAAGCGCCAAGCAATTTTAATTGTAATATACTTATTTCATCCGAAAGGCTGTAGTAATGTAATCTCCCTTTTTGACAGATAATCTTGGGAGAAAGATAATTTTATATCACCTTATTGAATGTACTGGGTGGAAACTTATACATGCACAGTAGAATTTCTAAGGCTTTGTTTCACAAATCTATAGAAAGCATCCTTTTTATCGCTCTTTTTTATGATATGCAGTCAACAGAACCATCCATTTATCTCCATTCGAATCCCCAACTACTTATATATTTGAGGCAATGACAAGGAATATACTACAACCAAACATACATTGCTCCAGCACACGTACAAATTCACAGTAGAACATGGACAGAACAGGGATCTCCGTTACCTACAGGTATGGAAGTGCTAAATGATGTAGACCATGAATGATTTACTAAAATACTCGTAGTATAAGAAGTATGTTGTATCAAACAAACCAGAAAACTAATAGATATGGAAGATCAACTACTGTTCATACACAGGCAAAACTGAGACATTAACAGCTTGGATCTACCACTCTCAACCCAAAAAGTTCCTTTTAAATGATGGAAGTGCTAAATGATGTAGAACATGAATGATTTACTAAAATATTCGTAGTATAAGAAGTATGTTGTATCAAACAAACCAGAAAACTAATAGATATGGAAGATCAACTACTGCTCATACACCGGCAAAACGGAGACATTACCAGCTTGGATCTACCACTCTCAACCCAAAAAGTTTCTTTTAAATGATGCCCACTAGTACGGAAAACTGAATGTCGACCAGAATTCCTTAAGTAGAAGATAAGGAAGAATTCATGCATGATATTATAAATGAAGTGAAAAAATGCAAACTCTCACAACTTTGGTCTAAATGAACATGTGTTAAAGAATTAATAGATAACAATTGGTGAGAGGATTGGTTTTTCAGAAATGTGAGACATACAAAACAGGCAGGAATATAGCATAGAGGATATGGAGAAATAAAAGAAACAACAGATCATAGCATGAGTGCATACGAATTTAGAAATTAATACATGGGATTCTAAAAAAGAAGAAAAAACTTTAAAATTTTTACTTTCGATAAATGTAAAAGTGTACCAAAGCTTC
>NC_134798.1:34491317-34493817 GCF_046742065.1 Oratosquilla oratoria
TCTAAACTAGATAATTTCATAATTAATAGGACGTTTCGGCCACATGGTTATGCTCTCTCTGATTTGCTGTTTTATTGTTATTATTATTAGTTCCATTTGTATATGAATGTATGTGTATGTATATTGTCCGAAACTTTTATGTGGCTACAACCTTCCCCAGTTTTCTTATTTCTGTACAAATATTGTGTTTTATTTATCTTTTTTGTACTCTGAGAATGTTGTAATAGACGAAAACGTTTAGTATTCCGACTTTATTTTCCCTGCGGTTTCTGCAATATTTGGTCACGCGTTATATATATACATATACATATATATATAAATATAAATATATATATATATATATATATATATAAATATATAAATATATATATATATATATATTTACATATATAATATATATATATATATATATATATATATATATATATATATATATATATATATATATATATATATGTAAATATAAGCTCGCTGACCGAGCGCGTTAGGGCGTCGTTACTTACAATGAAGGTCGAGGGGTGGCGGTTCGAACCCTGCCACTGGCGAAGTTGAACCAAGGGCATAGTTCATTAGATTCCACGCAACAAAATCCTTAGTGACGTTAAACCATATATATATATATATATATATATATATATATATATATATATATATATATATATATATATATATATATATATATACACATATACATGTGCATATACATATATGTATATATACATATATATAAGTATTTATATATATGTATATACATGTATATATATACATATATATGTATATATATATATATATATATATATATAGATATATATAGATATATATATATATATATATATAAGACTTATTGACCCACTGTTGGAGAATAGGATAAGATGGACAGAAATTCTGTATATTTCGACCACTATCTGTGGTCCTCTTCAGCAGAATGATACATAGTGTGGAGTATGAGAGTATATATAGTTAAGAAGGGTACATTTGGGGACATGAAAAAGGCGGAGGTTGGCCAATAGTGAGGTCAAGTCCGGCTACTTTAGAGATGGACTTCTTAGCACCCATCCAAGTTATGCAGTCTGGGGACCACTGACCTTTGGAGGTATTGAAATTAGGTATATGTTTAAAGAGGGAGGATTCTATCATTTTCCTTCGAAATGGCAGTGGGATTTATAAGCGATGGTAGCATTATCCCAGTCCATACGATGATCCTCTTTGCTGGTAGGTAGGAATACTGCGGAATTTTCTTGACCATATTTGATGGAGTTCTTGTGTTCCTTAATTCTTGTAGTCAGTTCTCTTCCTGTTTGGCTCCAGTACACTTCTTCACAGTCCTTACAAGGTAGTTTGTAAACCCCGGGGCTGGTGTCCACATTCGTCCTTCGGTGTACATTTACTACTCTCCTAAGAATACTATTTGGGTAATTATATATCATATTGACAGGTAGTGTTTAAGAACAGGCGTTCATTGACTCATTGTATGGAAGTATAATGTTGTCTGGGTTAGGTGTCTTATGAAAATTTATTTTCGCCTTGCTCAGTGCTTTGGACAAAAACCACCACGGATATCCTAATTTTGAGAGTTAGGAACTTACTTGTTCTAATTCTTTGTCAAGGTGTTATGGGCTGCACATCCTCAAAACTCTTAGATATAAACCCGAAGCTACAGTACGTTTAATGTTATCAGGGTGGTGGCTGAAAAAATGTAAATAGTTGCCGGAGTGAGTGGGCTTCCTGTATACAGAAAAGGACAATTGTTCCGGACACCTGATCACCAATACATCTAGAAAAGGTATTGTTCCTTCTTCTTATCATTCTATCTTGAAATTTATGCTGTGTGCTATTTTATTTAATTTTTCCAAGAAGACACTGAATGAGCCCCATTTTTCCTCCCAAACAATGAAAATATGATCGACATATCTGTACTAAAACATCTCAGCTGGTTTGATAGCTGCTAATAGTTCGTATTCGAAATACTCCATATATAAATTAGCTAGAACTGGGGAAAGATTGGACCCCATGCTGCATCCATATCTTTGTCTAAAATAAGAGTCTTCAAAAGAGAAAACATTAGTGTTAAGACATCAGCGGGAGTTGGTGTTGATATTGATGCAGTTTGGTTTCCAAGAATCTTAAAACATCATCTATGTTGACATTAGTAAATAGGGAAACTATGTCCAGACTTAGTAATTTACTATTCTTAGGTATATTATGTCTCTTAATTTTGCTCACAAAATCTTCAGTGTTTAATGTGAGTGTTAGAGAAACTTCCTACGAAAGGTGATAAAATTCTGGTCAGCCATTTAGATACCTTATTAGTGCAGGAATTTCTATTTGAAATGATAGGTCTAAGGGGGATATCTTCTTTATGAATTTTTGGAAGACCATAAAAATTGGGTAATTGGGGGTTGATGACTCTAAGTTTGTTAGATAATTCATCTCCTAAGATTTTACGGCTTCTTTGTTGAATTCTGCGGCTGAATCTTTAAGGGGATTTTTGGTGAGACGT
>NC_134798.1:34518817-34526317 GCF_046742065.1 Oratosquilla oratoria
ACTGTTAAGTTCTTCCGTTTGGTGAGACTATGATATTTATGTTGGAAATTGAATTTCATGATAAAATGGGTGAAGCTTTAGCCTATTCAGTACAATGACTAGAATATTTCATATGAATAAATAATGCATTTAATTATTATGCTGTACTAACACTATACAGGTGTTATTCAACCTGAGTTGAGAGTTCTTTGTCTGTTTGCCACACTTTTTCGCAATCTCTGTGGTGGAACTTGAGTAAAATTCTCATTGAAAGGTAATAATAAGAGGATGTTTGTGTCAAAGGAAGTTGGGCTGAATTCTATTAAAAATAAATAGATAAATAAAAAGCTAATACAAGAGAGTTATTTAAAAACTTTCTAGGGTAATTGAAGTTCAAGTCAACATTGATAATTTACCCAAATTCCTCATGAAATTGTGTATATATATATATATATATATATATATATATATATATATGTATATATATATATATATATATATATATATATGTATATATATATTTATATATATATATATACATATATATATATATATATATATTCATTTATGAAATATTCCTATGAACGCTAAGTTTAAACTTATTACTTTCTCTACCAATAAGGCATTCCAAAAGGGGCAACTTACCGTTACTTTCTAATTCTACGGTGATTATAACGAAAGAAACCAAGTTATTGAGAGATTGTAAAAATACATTCAGATTCTTCGTGCACGGCTACAGGCAATGAACATCATCAACATTCCTATACCAAAGCTTTACACAATAACTTCACATTAAATTCAAATTCGTAATCTTTAATTCACAACTTTACTAATTCAGTTACGACATAAGTTGACAATGGTGGTGACATTTGATCCAGGGGCTCAGTGAGAAAAACAATTAGATCATCAACAGGAATTATAGTAAATAGCGAAGTAATATCAAAGTTCACGATTTCGAAATTACAATCAATACTAAAATTATCAAGTTGATATTATATTTGCTGTTAGAATCTGAAATCCTGCCAACTAATAGGCTTAACAAAGACAAAAGCCATTTTGACAAATTATAAGATATGGACGATGCAGAGCAAAAGATGGGTCTTACTAGATTGTTTGGCTTATACAGTATGTTTTAACGAGTCCATACACATACGAAAAAGAAAGCTTGATGGATGAAAGGAACAATTTAATAATTTTCTCCTTTTATATAATTACGGGAACTGTTCTGAAAAAAAAATCACATATCATAAACAAATAGTCACCTCTCTTAAAAATGCCAGGAACATTAGCTTAATATATATGTATATATATACATATATATATATATATACACATATATATATATACATATATACAGTATATATAAGAACATAAGAACATAAGAAATAAAGGAGACTGCAAAAGACCATAAGGCCTACACTAGGCAGCTCCGTATCCATCACCACCTGTCATTCCCATCCATAAAGTTGTCTAATCGTTTTTTAAAACAACTGATAGTTTCAGCGCTTACTACATGGTTACTAAGTTTATTCCATTCATCGACCACCCTATTAGTAAACCAATTCTTGCCTATTTCCTTCTTAAATCTAAATTTGTCCAGTTTATACCCATTACTGCGAGTCCTGCCCTGTTGTTTTATTATGATGACCTTGTTTGCATCACCCTTGTTATAGCCTTTGATCCACTTGAACACTTCTATTAGATCACCCCGCACTCTGCGGTGCCTAAGCCTCTCTTCGTAAGGCAAATTTCCGAGTCCTTGTATCATTTTGGTCATTCTTCTCTGTACTGATTCTAGTGAATTTACGTCAATTCTGTAGGACGGAGACCAAAACTGTACCGCATAGTCAAGGATGGGTCTAACTATCGCTAGATAGAGTTTAATAATTACCTCTGCTCTTCTATTCGTTACCGTCCTAGCAATGAAGCCTAATGCTCTGTTAGCTTTATTTCTGGCGCTAATATATATATATATATATATATATATATATATATATATATATACATATATATATATATATTATATATATATACATATATATATACCTTTATATATTTATATATATATATGTATATTTATATACTCGTATATATATATATATATATATATATATATATATATACACATATATATGCATATATATATAAATATATATACATGTTTATATATGTATATATATATATGTGTGTGTATATATATATATATACATATATATATATATATATATATATATTTATATATATATGATGAAGGTGGAAAAAGAAGTCACGGGTCTAGTTTCCGAGTTACTGAGTTTATTCCTGACCGGTTTCGCTCTATGCTTCTTCAGAGGAATGTGACTCTGGAGTGAAGCTGGCGGTATACATAGTCTGAGTAAGACCGCGTTCCCTCCTTGGAGGTGGGTTACGTTTGGTTGTACAATGGTTTTTAATACAATGAACAATAGTGATAAAAATACAATAAATTGTTGTGATGTTATTACAAAACAGCTCCGGTGTGTGTGGAATGTTGATCGAGGGTGTAACATTGTAAGTGAAGTGAGTGGTGTAGAAATGTGTGAATCCTAAAAAGTGTCATATGATAACTTATAGTATTAAATAATATAATAATATAAGGATAAATATCCAGATAAAATGAATGAAATAAAATGAAAATACAAATACAAATACAAATATAAATAAATAAAAATAAAAATAAAAATAATAAATATAAATATAAATATATGCTTATTTAAAGTGACATGACATCTCATCGCATATCATTGTGTGACAGAATGTTATAAAAAATATACATACATATATAACAATGAATAGATAAATAAATGCCAAAGAAATATATAGTAAAAATATGAAATGAATATAATAAATAATAAATAAAAATAAAAATAAAAATAATAATAATAATAGTAATAATAATAATAATAAAAATAAAAATAATGAAAATACGAACTGACCGGCCTCAAGCCCTCAACCCAGGGAGCGCGGACGTTTGGGCACCGGATGGATTTTGTCGTTCTATGTGGGCGCTGTTCTGGGGCAGGTTCTTATGGCTGCGTATTGAGCTGTGAATTTTTCCCATTTAATATCCCCTACTTTTTGGTTGATGTTGGCATTGGTTGTTATATATAGGGCTTCAATCACCTTCCTTTGTCTTTTTGATAGACCTTTCTTTACTACCTCTGCCTGTTGCCAGTCGGGAAGATGTCCTTCCTGATCCACGTGGCCCACCATCGCGTTTGAGAGGCGGTGGTACCTTAGGTCCGCCTTGTGCTCTTTTATTCTGGTATGTAGGCCCCTGTGACTCTCACCATAATATGACTTGTCACAGTTGCCACATGGTATCCTATATATGACGCTGAGGTCGTTTGTTGTTTTAGATGTTGGTGTTACTAGTTGTCTGATTCTCCTTCCCGTGTCATTCACTATTTCTAGTCCTAGTGGGCGTACAGCATCCCCCAGTGTGCGTGAAAATTCTGAGTCCGGTACGACTAGGTATTGTTTGTCCTGTCTGTTTACTGGTTCTCTCCGTTGCCTGATGTTTTGAGCTTTACTTAGAGAAGTGGACAGTAAGCCCTCTGGGTATCCCAGTGATATGAAGGTGTTTGTGACGCGGCGGATTTCTTCCTCGAGGAACTCCTTGCTGCAGATCCTCAGAGCTCTGAGGAAAAAACCGATCACCACTCCTGTTTTGGTTCGTTCGTCATGTGCACTGTAAAAATGTAAAAGGTCATCTTTGTTGGTAGGTTTCCTATAAACTCTAAAATGTGCTTTGTTATCCTCTCTAATAATCTCCGTGTCGAGAAAAGGCAGGCGACCACGGGACTCAATCTCCATAGTGAATTGTATATTATTAGTCACTTCATTTAACTTTGACAAAATCTCCTCAGCATCTGTCTCTGCAGGGGAAATGAATAGGCAATCATCTACATACCTTAGCCAATGTGAACCCTTTGGGAGAATTTTTAAAAAATGATCCCTCTCCAATACCTCTAGGTAGAGGTTTGCTGCCACTGCACTCAAAGGAGATCCCATGGGAAGGCCTTCCAACTGGTGGTATTCTTGGTTGTCAAATCTGAAAGAGCCAAATCTCATACATTTTTCTGTGAGCTGCATGTAGTCTCTTTTGCAGATCGGTAGGCTATTTTCGTCGATGGTTTGTAGTGCTTCCTTGATAGCGTTGATGGCGCCTTTTATGGAGACATGGGTAAATAACGATGTTACATCGTAACTGATTAATCTTTTCTGTGAAAAGTCTATGTTGTTGAGTTTCTCGATTAAGTCTGTGGAATTTTGGAGATGCGTACTACTGATGTTACCAAGGGCGGACGATAGGGGTTTGGCTAGGATTTTAGCTAACCTGTGCGGGGCGCTTCCAATACCTGAAGTAATGGGTCTAAGCGGTATCTCCTGTTTGTGGATCTTGGGGAGTCCTTTCAAGGTCGGTGTCTTGGGGTCTTCTTCTAAGAGATGTAACATTTTCTTACCCTTTTCGGTTCTCTTCAAAATCTTTCTTGTGGTTTTGTTGAACTGTTCCGCTTCCTCTTTTGCTTTGCCGATGTTTTGTTTGGTGTATGTGGACGGGTCGGATAAGAGATCCTCCATTTTGCGTACGTAATCCAATTTATCAAGGATCACTATACCTCCGCCTTTATCAGCTGTTGTGATCAAGATGTCGTTGTTGTCTCGGAGTTCTTTTAGTGCACGTGTGTACCTTCTGGGGATGGCTGGCTCACGTTTTCTCGAGGCTAGTGAGCAGCATAATATTAGACCCTGTTTGAATCCGTTCTCTAATTCACTGTCCCTCCAATTATAGTTCTTTTCAACATAGTCGGCCGTGGTTTTGTGGTTAATGCCCGTGCTGAACTTCAGACCTAGGGAGAGAGCTTCTTCTTGTGTTTTTGTCAATCTGAGTGATGATAGGTTTGTAATCAGTTCGTGCCTCCCAACTTCCTTCCATCGGCTGTTGTTGCACAAATGTTCTAGTTTCATTTGGAGTTTTGCTTTCTGGATCCTGTCTTCTTCCTTGACATGGCCTTGTCCTTAAAATCAAGGAAGAAGACAGGATCCAGAAAGCAAAACTCCAAATGAAACTAGAACATTTGTGCAACAACAGCCGATGGAAGGAAGTTGGGAGGCACGAACTGATTACAAACCTATCATCACTCAGATTGACAAAAACACAAGAAGAAGCTCTCTCCCTAGGTCTGAAGTTCAGCACGGGCATTAACCACAAAACCACGGCCGACTATGTTGAAAAGAACTATAATTGGAGGGACAGTGAATTAGAGAACGGATTCAAACAGGGTCTAATATTATGCTGCTCACTAGCCTCGAGAAAACGTGAGCCAGCCATCCCCAGAAGGTACACACGTGCACTAAAAGAACTCCGAGACAACAACGACATCTTGATCACAACAGCTGATAAAGGCGGAGGTATAGTGAGGTATAGTGATCCTTGATAAATTGGATTACGTACGCAAAATGGAGGATCTCTTATCCGACCCGTCCACATACACCAAACAAAACATCGGCAAAGCAAAAGAGGAAGCGGAACAGTTCAACAAAACCACAAGAAAGATTTTGAAGAGAACCGAAAAGGGTAAGAAAATGTTACATCTCTTAGAAGAAGACCCCAAGACACCGACCTTGAAAGGACTCCCCAAGATCCACAAACAGGAGATACCGCTTAGACCCATTACTTCAGGTATTGGAAGCGCCCCGCACAGGTTAGCTAAAATCCTAGCCAAACCCCTATCGTCCGCCCTTGGTAACATCAGTAGTACGCATCTCCAAAATTCCACAGACTTAATCGAGAAACTCAACAACATAGACTTTTCACAGAAAAGATTAATCAGTTACGATGTAACATCGTTATTTACCCATGTCTCCATAAAAGGCGCCATCAACGCTATCAAGGAAGCACTACAAACCATCGACGAAAATAGCCTACCGATCTGCAAAAGAGACTACATGCAGCTCACAGAAAAATGTATGAGATTTGGCTCTTTCAGATTTGACAACCAAGAATACCACCAGTTGGAAGGCCTTCCCATGGGATCTCCTTTGAGTGCAGTGGCAGCAAACCTCTACCTAGAGGTATTGGAGAGGGATCATTTTTTAAAAATTCTCCCAAAGGGTTCACATTGGCTAAGGTATGTAGATGATTGCCTATTCATTTCCCCTGCAGAGACAGATGCTGAGGAGATTTTGTCAAAGTTAAATGAAGTGACTAATAATATACAATTCACTATGGAGATTGAGTCCCGTGGTCGCCTGCCTTTTCTCGACACGGAGATTATTAGAGAGGATAACAAAGCACATTTTAGAGTTTATAGGAAACCTACCAACAAAGATGACCTTTTACATTTTTACAGTGCACATGACGAACGAACCAAAACAGGAGTGGTGATCGGTTTTTTCCTCAGAGCTCTGAGGATCTGCAGCAAGGAGTTCCTCGAGGAAGAAATCCGCCGCGTCACAAACACCTTCATATCACTGGGATACCCAGAGGGCTTACTGTCCACTTCTCTAAGTAAAGCTCAAAACATCAGGCAACGGAGAGAACCAGTAAACAGACAGGACAAACAATACCTAGTCGTACCGGACTCAGAATTTTCACGCACACTGGGGGATGCTGTACGCCCACTAGGACTAGAAATAGTGAATGACACGGGAAGGAGAATCAGACAACTAGTAACACCAACATCTAAAACAACAAACGACCTCAGCGTCATATATAGGATACCATGTGGCAACTGTGACAAGTCATATTATGGTGAGAGTCACAGGGGCCTACATACCAGAATAAAAGAGCACAAGGCGGACCTAAGGTACCACCGCCTCTCAAACGCGATGGTGGGCCACGTGGATCAGGAAGGACATCTTCCCGACTGGCAACAGGCAGAGGTAGTAAAGAAAGGTCTATCAAAAAGACAAAGGAAGGTGATTGAAGCCCTATATATAACAACCAATGCCAACATCAACCAAAAAGTAGGGGTTATTAAATGGAAAAATTCACAGCTCAATACGCAGCCATAAGAACCTGCCCCAGAACAGCGCCCACATAGAACGACAAAATCCATCCGGTGCCCAAACGTCCGCGCTCCCTGGGTTGAGGGCTTGAGGCCGGTCAGTTCGTATTTTCATTATTTTTATTTTTATTATTATTATTACTATTATTATTATTATTTTTATTTTTATTTATTATTTATTATATTCATTTCATATTTTTACTATATATTTCTTTGGCATTTATTTATCTATTCATTGTTATATATGTATGTATATTTTTTATAACATTCTGTCACACAATGATATGCGATGAGATGTCATGTCACTTTAAATAAGCATATATTTTATTTATATTTATTATTTTTATTTTTATTTTTATTTATTTATATTTGTATTTGTATTTGTATTTTCATTTTATTTCATTCATTTTATCTGGATATTTATCCTTATATTATTATATTATTTAATACTATAAGTTATCATATGACACTTTTTAGGATTCACACATTT
>NC_134798.1:34538817-34546317 GCF_046742065.1 Oratosquilla oratoria
TTATCTCCCACTTTTCTCCATTTTCTTCAACCATCTCCAACCACTGACCCATTACCCTTTCATTCACCTCTCGCACCACCCCATCCATTTATAAATTGAAGAGCCAGGGCGACATAACACATCCCTGACGAAGTCCCACCTTTACCTCAAACCACTCACTCTCTCCATTTCTATTCCTAACACAAGTTCTACTACTCTCGTAAAAATTCTTGACAGCTTTCTTCCTATCCTATATATCTGCAAAACCTCCCACAGTGCCTTCCTGTCTACCCTGTCATAAGCCTTTTCCAAATCCATAAAAACCCAAACAACATCCTTAATTCTTCCTATAGCTTTCTCACATATCTGTCTTACCACAAAAATCTGATCTACACAACCCCTACCTGTCCTAAACCCACACTGTTGCTCACCAATGACTCCCTCTGTTCCTCTCCTAATCCGCTCAATCAAGACCCTCCCATAAGCCTTCCCAACTACACTTAACAAGCTGATCCCTCTGAAACTACTACATTCACACTTGTCCCCTTTTCCACTGTAAAGTGAAACTATAAAAGTACTCCTGCAGTCCTCCGGCACTCTACCCTCTCTTAAACAAACATTAAATAACCTCACCAGTCAGTCCACCATCACTGTACCTCCCATTCTGCATGACATCCATCTAACCCAGGTGCCTTACCTGCTTTCACACCATCTTAACAGATGCTTTCACTTTATCTTTCCTTATTTCTCCTCCATTTTTCTCACTTATGGTCATTTTCTTAGCGCATCCCACTGCAATTACCTTTCTGTCCCTATCTTCCTTCACATTTAGCAATTTCCTAAAATACTCTGCCCACCTCCCTCCCACTGCCTTTTCTTCCACTATCATCTCTCCATCTGCACCTTTTACCTTTTCTTCTCTACTTGTTTCGCCTCCTTTTATTCTTTTAATTTCTTTTCAAAACATTTTTTATTACTTTCAAAATTTTCTGTCATACTCTTAACCCATATCACATCTGCTCTCCTCTTTGCCTCCTTTATCTTATGCTTTACTTCTCTTCTGTTTATTTTGTACCTCTCATATGATTCCCTCGTCCTAATTTGTAACCAATCTATGAAAGCCTGCTTTTTCTCTTCTACACCCTTCTTTGCTTCCTCATCCCACCACTCACTACCCTTCCTTCTATTTCCTCACGTCCTCCTTATTCCACACATCATCTTTGCATACCTTGTGACTTCCTTCTTGAACTATCCCCATTCCTCCTCCACTCCTAGTTCTACTCTATCCTTCACTCCATCCCACTCCTCTCTCAGCTTCTTCTTATACTCCTTTTCCTTTTCTTTCTCATTTAAGCAGTTCACTCTAAGTACCTCCCTACCTTCTGCCCTTTTCCTATTTCTCCACCTATTCTCCACTCTCAACTTTCACCAAAAAATTATCTGATATTCCCCTAGTCTCTCTCCTTAGAACATGCATATCCTTAACTCTTCCTACTATACTCCTGGTTACCATTATATAGTCCATTAACACTATCTACCACCCTTCCATCTACTACCCTCTCCAATATGTACTTATGCTTGACTTTCGAGACACATTTCCTCCATCAACTCTCCACTACGATTTTTGTCCTGGAACTCCATACTTCCCAATTACTCCGTCTATTAGTTAATTTCCTACCTTAGCATTAAGGCCTCCCAATACAACTACATTGACATTTCTCCCTAATCCCTCAATGCATTGATTTAAAGCCATCCAAAATGCCTCCCTTTCCTCTACGCTCTTCTCACTACCAGGCCCATACGCACTTACAAAAACCCAAATCTCCCTTCCCAGCTTCACCTTCATCCACATTAACCTTGAAGAAACCCCCTTCCACTCCACTACACGTATACTAATTTCTTCACTTACTAGTATAGCCACTCTTTCTCTCCCTCGTCCTCCCTTCACTCTTGAGAACCTGACAACTATTCTCCCAAACTCACGCTCACCCCTCCTTTTCAATTTAGTTTCATTCAATGCCAACACATCCACCATTCCTCTCACAAACACACTGCCAATCTCTTCCCCTTTATTCTCATCTGTAGATAAATAAATAAGCAAATAAATACGTAAATAATTGAATAAATAAGTGAATAATAAATTACTAAATGAATAGATACATAACTTAATATATAAATGAATAAGGAAATGAATTAGTAAAAAATGAATAAATAGGAAAATACATTTATTAATAGATTAGCGTAAAGATAAATAAATTAATTTATTAATTAATTAGAAGTTATGTAAACAGCTATATAAATAGATAAATGAAGAAATTAATAAAACCATAGATAAAAATAAATGAATAAATGAATAAAAACATAAAAAAACGAATAGGTTTATAACCAAATAAATAAATAAACACATGAATAAATAAATAAATAAATAAATAAACAAATACATAGATAAACAAATATATAAATAGTCCAATAAATAAATAAACTAATGAATAAATGAATATATAAGCAAATAAATAGATAAAAGCTTATAAGTAATTGATAAATAAATAAATGAATAGATAAATAAATAAAAACAAATAAATAAATAAATAAATAAACATATATGACTTTTTTATTATTCTATCAAATCGCAATAAAATAGGAAATGTCCATTTTATTGTTATTTTGGTATTTAAAACAGTCATTGGCGAGAGAGGAGATAATGATCTGTGTCTGTGGGAGACCGATCCTGACTCCTTGCACCAATGGAGGTCGTTATGCAAAAAAAAAAAAAAAAAAAAAAAAAAAAAAAAGTAGTAGTAGTAGTAGTAGTAGTAGTAGTAGTAGTAGTAGTAGTAGTAGTAGTAGTAGTAGTAGTAGTAGTAGTAGTAGTAGTAGTAGTAGTAGTAGTAGTAGTAGTAGTAGTAGTAGTAGTAGTAGTAGTAGTAGTGGTAGTGGTGGTGGTGGTGGTGGTGGTGGTGGTGGTGGTGGTGGTGGTGGTGGTGGTGGTGGTGGTGGTGGTGGTGGTGGTGGTGGTGGTGGTGGTGGTGGTGGTGGTGGTGGTGGTGGTGGTGGTGGTATCATGCTATCGGGGTGAGATCTGAGTAATATGTACACCCAAATCCACGAAGATATCAGCATAGAGGAATTATACATCAGTTAATAAACGTACTGGACCTGCCTGGGATTAGCATTAAAACTTTCACCATAATGATACCCTTTACACACTGTTGTAGCATATGACGAACGAAATGATTCTGCTAAAAATAAGATACTGGTCTAAAGAGACACACTATTCTTGTGTTGGGTAGCTCCAAGTAATTCTATACAGGTTACTAGCTGAGGTACACAGTTACTACTTATGTAGTAACAGTAGTACTGTTAATATATGAAAGTACAAACTCCTCTCTGTCCACAGAACCAGTATTTATATCCTGTTTATCCACTTCAGATAGATGAACGGTATCGATTTTAATACTTAAACTAGGGAGAAAAACTAGCTATAATCGAGGTCTGAATGTCACCTAGTAGTAATAGATTTATAGTTTTTTACTATAAATTATAAGGGCGTATTGCACATCAAGATCACCTCCCAGTGTCATCCTGTTTTCTCTTTGTAATACTTTCCACTTTGTTTTCTAATAGAATAGTATGAAATACTCTTTTTTATCACAAGTTTGTTGAAAGACTTGGGTAGATCGCAGGTCTGTGGTTAATGGAAAAAAATAAAACGCTGTTTGAACAATATAAACCAATGCAAGTTTATTCCAGTCTTCTTTTGAAGAACTATTACTTGTGGTGATGAGAAAATTCCTGGAATTCGTCCATTCGTTAAAAAACTGGAAGCCTTTTGACGTGGCCTTGTCCTTAAAAATCAAGGAAGAAGACAGGATCCAGGAAAGCAAAACTCCAAATGAAACTAGAACATTTGTGCAACAACAGCCGATGGAAGGAAGTTGGGAGGCACGAACTGATTACAAACCTATCATCACTCAGATTGACAAAAATACAAGAAGAAGCTCTCTCCCTAGGTCTGAAGTTCAGCACGGGCATTAACCACAAAAACCACGGCCGACTATGTTGAAAAGAACTATAATTGGAGGGACAGTGAATTAGAGAACGGATTCAAACAGGGTCTAATATTATGCTGCTCACTAGCCTCGAGAAAACGTGAGCCAGCCATCCCCAGAAGGTACACACGTGCACTAAAAGAACTCCGAGACAACAACGACATCTTGATCACAACAGCTGATAAAGGCGGAGGTATAGTGATCCTTGATAAATTGGATTACGTACGCAAAATGGAGGATCTCTTATCCGACCCGTCCACATACACCAAACAAAACATCGGCAAAGCAAAAGAGGAAGCGGAACAGTTCAACAAAACCACAAGAAAGATTTTGAAGAGAACCGAAAAGGGTAAGAAAATGTTACATCTCTTAGAAGAAGACCCCAAGACACCGACCTTGAAAGGACTCCCCAAGATCCACAAACAGGAGATACCGCTTAGACCATTACTTCAGGTATTGGAAGCGCCCCGCACAGGTTAGCTAAAATCCTAGCCAAACCCCTATCGTCCGCCCTTGGTAACATCAGTAGTACGCATCTCCAAAATTCCACAGACTTAATCGAGAAACTCAACAACATAGACTTTTCACAGAAAAGATTAATCAGTTACGATGTAACATCGTTATTTACCCATGTCTCCATAAAAGGCGCCATCAACGCTATCAAGGAAGCACTACAAACCATCGACGAAAATAGCCTACCGATCTGCAAAAGAGACTACATGCAGCTCACAGAAAAATGTATGAGATTTGGCTCTTTCAGATTTGACAACCAAGAATACCACCAGTTGGAAGGCCTTCCCATGGGATCTCCTTTGAGTGCAGTGGCAGCAAACCTCTACCTAGAGGTATTGGAGAGGGATCATTTTTTAAAAATTCTCCCAAAGGGTTCACATTGGCTAAGGTATGTAGATGATTGCCTATTCATTTCCCCTGCAGAGACAGATGCTGAGGAGATTTTGTCAAAGTTAAATGAAGTGACTAATAATATACAATTCACTATGGAGATTGAGTCCCGTGGTCGCCTGCCTTTTCTCGACACGGAGATTATTAGAGAGGATAACAAAGCACATTTTAGAGTTTATAGGAAACCTACCAACAAAGATGGACCTTTTACATTTTTACAGTGCACATGACGAACGAACCAAAACAGGAGTGGTGATCGGTTTTTTCCTCAGAGCTCTGAGGATCTGCAGCAAGGAGTTCCTCGAGGAAGAAATCCGCCGCGTCACAAACACCTTCATATCACTGGGATACCCAGAGGGCTTACTGTCCACTTCTCTAAGTAAAGCTCAAAACATCAGGCAACGGAGAGAACCAGTAAACAGACAGGACAAACAATACCTAGTCGTACCGGACTCAGAATTTTTCACGCACACTGGGGGATGCTGTACGCCCACTAGGACTAGAAATAGTGAATGGACACGGGAAGGAGAATCAGACAACTAGTAACACCAACATCTAAAACAACAAACGACCTCAGCGTCATATATAGGATACCATGTGGCAACTGTGACAAGTCATATTATGGTGAGAGTCACAGGGGCCTACATACCAGAATAAAAGAGCACAAGGCGGACCTAAGGTACCACCGCCTCTCAAACGCGATGGTGGGCCACGTGGATCAGGAAGGACATCTTCCCGACTGGCAAACAGGCAGAGGTAGTAAAGAAAGGTCTGTCAAAAAGACAAAGGAAGGTGATTGAAGCCCTATATATAACAACCAATGCCAACATCAACCAAAAAAGTAGGGGATATTAAATGGGAAAAATTCACAGCTCAATACGCAGCCATAAGAACCTGCCCCAGAACAGCGCCCACATAGAACGACAAAATCCATCCGGTGCCCAAACGTCCGCGCTCCCTGGGTTGAGGGCTTGAGGCCGGTCAGTTCGTATTTTCATTATTTTTATTTTTATTATTATTATTACTATTATTATTATTATTTTTATTTTTATTTATTATTTATTATATTCATTTCATATTTTTACTATATATTTCTTTGGCATTTATTTATCTATTCATTGTTATATATGTATGTATATTTTTTATAACATTCTGTCACACAATGATATGCGATGAGATGTCATGTCACTTTAAATAAGCATATATTTTTATTTATATTTATTATTTTTATTTTTATTTTTATTTATTTATATTTGTATTTGTATTTGTATTTTCATTTTATTTCATTCATTTTATCTGGATATTTATCCTTATATTATTATATTATTTAATACTATAAGTTATCATATGACACTTTTTAGGATTCACACATTTCTACACCACTCACTTCACTTACAATGTTACACCCTCGATCAACATTCCACACACACCGGAGCTGTTTTGTAATAACATCACAACAATTTATTGTATTTTTATCACTATTGTTCATTGTATTAAAAACCATTGTACAACCAAACGTAACCCACCTCCAAGGAGGGAACGCGGTCTTACTCAGACTATGTATACCGCCAGCTTCACTCCAGAGTCACATTCCTCTGAAGAAGCATAGAGCGAAACCGGTCAGGAATAAACTCAGTAACTCGGAACTAGACCCGTGACTTCTTTTTCCACCTTCATCAACTTGTCATAATGTACCAACATATATATATATATATGTATATATATATATATTATATATTAGCATAAGTGGGCAGAAAGTTCTCTTGTAGACATATTCGTTTGAACACCATTGCTAATTCTATAACCACCGTGTTCTTAGTGATATTCTCAATTTTCCGAATGTTTTGTTTGTATCTTGAGGGGAGGTCAAACATAAGGTTTCCGAGATCCACGGTATTATTGCAACGGAAAACATTACACAATTATAAAATACAAGCTTTCGGTTGAATTATACAACCATTTTCAGGTAAGTAACGATAAACATACAGGGCAGTGTTTAAATATGAATAAATGAGGTTACTAGAATAGGTAGGTTATAGCTATGCGTCAGGTACTAGACGGGAATTGGGGCTTTGTATCAGTGGGATGTAGCTGGACATTAGTTCACTGTAGCCGGACGCTTGGTCCTTGTTGCCACGCATCCTCGCTGTGTAGTTGGAAAGTAGTAACTGTGTCAGTATGTATATTAATGATAGGGGTGTTTTGTGCAATGTAGACTCTTTCTAAAATGTGAAGTTTCTTGTAGTTTCCCTTCAAGATACAAAGAAAACATCAGAAAAATTTAGAAAATCTCTAAGAAACAGTGGATATAGAATTAGCTCAGGTCTTCAATCGAACATACACACACACACACACACACACACACACACACACACACACACACACACACACACACACACACACAAACTCACACACACACACACACACACACACACACACACACACACACACACACACACACACACATATATATATATATATATATAAGTATATATACAAACATATATATATATATGTGTGTATGAATATATATGAATATAAATATATATATATACATATACATATATAT
>NC_134798.1:34556317-34573817 GCF_046742065.1 Oratosquilla oratoria
TAGCATCCATTCCCAAATGTCTATTTTTCATTACACTTTTTAATCCACCAAGGCATTTACTCGCTTCTCTCAATCTACATTCTACCTCCACCCCCACTCCTCCATTTCCTGCCACATTTGCACCAAATTATCTAAAACTATCCACTTCCTCCAGTCTCTCTCCCTTAATACTTCCAGTCTGCTGCTACTTTCGCCCCTTGTACATCTGATCACCTTACTTTTAACAACATTTATCTTCAACCTCCTTTTTTCGCACACCTTTCCAAACACTGTCATTAACTTTCTCAATCCCTCCTCTGATCCTGCTACAAGAGCAGTATCGCTAGGAAACAACTGGCTTACCTCCCAATTTTCTCCATTTCCTTTAACCATCTCCAATCCCTGACCCATTACCCTTGGATTCACCTCTCGCACCACCCCATTCATGTATAAATTGAACAGCCAAGGCGACAGAGCACATCCATGACGAGGTCCCACCTTTACCTCAAACCACTCACGCTCTCCATTTCTATTCCTAACACGCGTTCTACTATTATCGTAAAAACTCTTGTCTGCCCTTAACAGCTTTCCTCCTATCCCATATATCTGCAATATCTCCCACAGTTCCTTCCTGTCTATCCTGTCATAAGCCTTTTCCAAATCCATAAAGACCCAAGAAACATCCTTACTTCTTTCTAAAGCTTTCTCACATATATATCCTTCCACAAAAATCTGATCTACACAACCCCTACCTGTCCTAAACCCACACTGTTCCTCACCAATTCTACCTCTCTTCCTCTTCTAATCCTCTCAATCAAGACCCTCCCATAAACCTTCCCAATTACACTTAACAAGCTGATCCCTCTGAAACTACTACATTCACACTTGTCCCCTTTTTCCTTGTAAAATGGAACTATACAGGCACTCCTCCAGTCCTCCGGCACTCTACCCTCTCTTAAACAAACATTAAATAACCTCACCAGCTAGTTCACCATCACTGTACCTCCCATTCTGCATGACATCCATCTAACCCAGGTGCCTTACCTGCTCTCACACCATCTTAACAGATGCTTTCACTTTATCTTTCCTTATTTTTCCTCCATTTTTCTCACTTATGGTCATTTTCTTTGCGCATCCCACTGCAATTACCTTTCTGTCCCTATCTTCCTTCACATTTAGCAATTTCCTAAAATACTCTGCCCACCTTCCTCTCACTACCTTCTCTTCCATTATCGTATCTCCATCTACACCTTTTACCTTATCTTCTCTACTTGATTCGCCTTCTTTTCCTCTCTTAATTTCTTTCCAAAACATTTTTTATTACTTTCAAAATTTTCTGTCATACTCTTACCCCATTTCACATCTGCTCTCCTCTTTGCCTCCTTTATCTTATGCTTTACTTCTCTTCTCTTTATTTTGTACCTCTCATATGATTCCCTCGTCCTAATTTGTAACCAATCTATGAAAGCCTGCTTCTTCTCTTCTACACCCTTCTTTGCTTCCTCATCCCACCACTCACTACCCTTCCTTCTATTTCCTCCCGTCCTCCTTGTTCCACACACCATCTTTGCACACCTTATGACTTCCTTCTTGAACTATCCCCATTCCTATTCCACGCCTAGCTCTACTCTATGCTTCACTTCCTCCCACTCCTCTCTCATCTGTTTTATATTCCCTTTCCTTTTCTTTCTCATTTAAGCAGTTCACTCTAAGTACCTCCCTACCTTTTGCCCTTTTCCTATTTCTCCACCTATTCTCCATTCTCAACTTACCTTCTACCATAAAATGATCTGATATTCCCCTAGTCTCTCTCCTTAGAACATGTATATCCATAAATCTTCCTACTATACTACAGGTTACCACTATATAGTCCATTAACACTATCTACCACCCTTCCATCTACTACCCTCTCCAATATGTACTTATGCTTGACTTTCGAGACACATTTCAACCATCAACTCTCCACTACAATTTTTTTCCTGGAACTCCATACTTCCCAATTACTCCTTCTATTGGTTCATTTCCTACCCTAGTATTAAGGCCTCCCAATACAACTACATTCACATTTTTTCCTAATCCATTTATGCACTCATTTAAATCCATCCAAAAAGTCTTCCTTTCCTCTTCACTCTTCTCACTACCAGGCCCATACGCACTTAAATCTCCCTTCCCAGTTTCACCTCCATCCACATTAACCTAGAAGAAACCTCCTTCCACTCCACTACACGATTACCTATTTCTTCACTTACTAGTATAGCTATCCTATCTCTGCCTCGTCCTCTTTTCACTCCTGAGAACCTCCCAACTACACTCCCAAACTCACACTCTCCCCTCCCTTTCAACTTAGTTTGACTGAATGCCAACACATCCATCTTTCCTTTCACAAACACACTGCCTATCTCTTCCCCTTTATTCTCATCTGTAGACAAATAAATAAGCAAATAAATACGTAAATAATTGAATAAATAAGTGAATAATAAATTACTAAATGAATAGATACATAACTTAATATATAAATGAATAAGGAAATGAATTAGTAAAAAATGAATAAATAGGAAAATACGTTTATTAATAGATTAGCGTAAAGATAAATAAATAAATTTATTAATTAATTAGAAGTTATGTAAACAGCTATATGAATAGATAAATGAAGAAATTAATAAAACCATAGATAAAAATAAATGAATAAATGAATAAAAACATAAAAAAACGAATAGGTTTATAACCAAATAAATAAATAAACACATGAATAAATAAATAAATAAATAAAATAAATACATAGATAAACAAATATATAAATAGTCCAATAAATAAATAAACTAATGAATAAACGAATATATAAGCAAATAAATAGATCAAAGCTAATAAGTAATTGATAAATAAATAAATGAATGAATAAATAAATAAAAAACAAATAAATAAATAAATAAATAAACATATATGACTTTTTTATTATTCTATCAAATCGCAATAAACTAGGAAATGTCCATTTTATTGTTATTTTGGTATTTAAAACAGTCATTGGCGAGAGAGGAGATAATGAACTGTGTCTGTGGGAGACCGATCCTGACTCCTTGCACCAATGGAGGTCGTTATGAAAAAAAAAAAAAAAAAAAAAAAAAAAAAAAAATGTAGTAGTAGTAGTAGTAGTAGTAGTAGTAGTAGTAGTAGTAGTAGTAGTAGTAGTAGTAGTAGTAGTAGTGGTGGTGGTGGTGGTGGTGGTGGTGGTGGTGGGTGGTGGTGGTGGTGGTTGGTATCATGCTATCAGGGTGAGATCTGAGTAATATGTACACCCAAATCCACGAAGATATCAGCATAGAGGAATTATACATCAGTTAATAAACGTACTGGACCTGCCTGGGATTAGCATTAAAACTTTCACCATAATGATACCCTTTACACACTGTTGTAGCATATGACGAACGAAATGATTCTGCTAAAAATAAGATACTGGTCTAAAGAGACACACTATTCTTGTGTTGGGTAGCTCCAAGTAATTCTATACAGGTTACTAGCTGAGGTACACAGTTACTACTTATGTAGTAACAGTAGTACTGTTAATATATGAAAGTACAAACTCCTCTCTGTCCACAGAACCAGTATTTATATCCTGTTTATCCACTTCAGATAGATGAACGGTATCGATTTTAATACTTAAACTAGGGAGAAAAACTAGCTATAATCGAGGTCTGAATGTCACCTAGTAGTAATAGATTTATAGTTTTTTACTATAAATTATAAGGGCGTATTGCACATCAAGATCACCTCCCAGTGTCATCCTGTTTTCTCTTTGTAATACTTTCCACTTTGTTTTCTAATAGAATAGTATGAAATACTCTTTTTTATCACAAGTTTGTTGAAAGACTTGGGTAGATCGCAGGTCTGTGGTTAATGGAAAAAAAATAAAACGCTGTTTGAACAATATAAACCAATGCAAGTTTATTCCAGTCTTCTTTTGAAGAACTATTACTTGTGGTGATGAGAAAATTCCTGGAATTCGTCCATTCGTTAAAAAACTGGAAGCCTTTTGACGTATCCAATAATTTTTTCCTTCTTTGACTCCATATGTATATTTTTTACATCAAAGTTCATTCCATATTAAATATATATATGTATATATATATATATATATATATATATATATTTTTTTTTTTTTTTTTTTTTTTTTAAGAATGTCTATCAGAATGACCAAGTTGATCTTTTTCTACACAGGGGCTTTTGATCGATTAAATCAAATCGTTTGTTTAAAGCTAGAACAAATGTATCAGTCATAAGTAGTAACGAAAACAATAAACAAAATAGGTTCGACGCAGAGTTTTTCCTTTACCTGAACAAAATCATCTGTCTGCAGCCATAACAAATGAATAGCAGTTGAAAGCTTATATGATAGATGATACTGTTTGTATCTGGAAGTTGACTCTAAATATTCACCTGTCATTAACAAGCTATATAAATCGTTAGTTCATCCACACTTAGAATCTGCTGTTTCCGTGTAGTCACCGAACCTCACCGAACCCCGTTGGCCTATATATACTCAGAGTGTTTGCCATGTCTATACTTGAAAAAGCTGTAACAAGCTAAACGTCGTACCAATAAAGGTTTCGATCTCACACGGTGTTTATTCTCACACTCACTAAAGACATTGACAGGTTAGAAAAAGTACAACGGCGAGCCACAAAAGTGATTCCAAATATCAGAAATAAATCATACGAAAATTGATTAAAACACATGAATCTATTTTTCTTAAAAAAAAAAAGATAGATACAGAGATGATTTGATATAGGTATTTAAGATTCTAAAGGAAACCGATGACATTAAAAGTGACGAAATTTTCACACTGAATGCAAATCAGACAAGATATAATGGTCTCCAACTGTCAGAAAGTAGATTTAATTTCGAAGTGCGTTGAAAGAGTTACTGCAGAGGCAGTGCAATGTAGTACAGTTCGAAGATTTTAGACTAATTTTAGATCTATCTATCTATTCATTATTATTCATTCATCTATCTGTTTATTTTCTATTATTTATATATTAATTATTTATCATAAATTATTAAACTAAGAAGCTCGTTAGCTGAGCGGGTTAGGGCGTCGTTACTTGTGACGAAGGTCGAGGGGATGGCGGTTCGAATCCTGCCACCAGCAAAGTTGAAACAAGGGCAGTTCATTAAATTCCCCGCTACAAAGCCCTCTGTGAGAGGCACCGCACTAGCCTCCCGATAGGTGGAAGTTTGTGACGTTAAACCATATCATTTCACTGGTAACAATATTTCATTTTTGTCTTGTCCTTGGCCCCAAACCATAATTTTAATTTTGTGGTTACTACAATGAACTCATATTTTTGCCTTATTTTGTTATAGTATGGGTTACTATTGGTTTTCGTGTCAGGTAAAACATTTGCAAAATCTCAATTGCTCGTCTAATTGCTTTTGAAATATTGCAAATAAGTTAAAGAATTAAAGAAAGAATACAAAGTATTCTAAAAAAATTCTTTAATAAAATAATTTTTCAACTGACCAGATTTAGCAAGAAATTTCTCATATTTAGAAGAATTTGCTTACATTTCAGAAATCTTCCCGAATATTCTTGAATGTTACACTATTTTTTCAGAAGTTTCTAGAATATTTTAGAAAATTCAATTCAATGTAAACATTCCTAGAATATTATAGAACTTTCTAGAATACAGTAGAAATAAGTACAATACTCAATAAATTTCTAGAATATACAATTATTTGTTAGAATGATTCAGAATATTCTAAAGTAGGTCCAAGAATATTCTAGAAAGGTTGAGAACATTCTGTGATTGATTCTAGAAAGATTAGAAATATTCTAGAGTACTGCTTGTAGATCCCTAATCAGTTCTGCTTTGCCTGAGAGGACAGATCAGAGGAGGTGAAATGGCATCATGAGGCTCCAATAATTCTCCAGATGCATTCTGTTACATATATGGTCAATTCATCAAGACAAGAGCAAATAAGTTCTCTGTGACAGCATCTGGGAAAATATGTGAAGCTTACAAATCTTATTTTGGTGTGCCATTTGAGGACCAAGACAAGATCTGGGAACCTCATTTTGCTTGTGAACATTGTAAGAGAACTCCAGAATGTAAAATAGCTGTTATTTTTTCAAGAGTAAAATCCAATTAAGAATCTAAATAATAATAAGATAAATTTAACAGAAACCCATACTGTTGTTCTTTTATAGGATGGTATAAAGGGAAAAACAAAGCCATGAAATTTGCTATTCCTAGAATATGGTTTAAGCATACTAATCCCTCAACTGACTGATTTTTCTGCATGGTGGGCCCTTCCAAACGCGATCTGGAAAAAATCCAGTTGCTGTTCTCTATCCAGACATTCCATCTTCCATTGTGCTAGTACCACACAGAGCTGATCTTCCTGTACCAGCTCCTCCAGAAAAAAGTCAACTATCGGGAGGAAGCAGCAAATCAGAAGATGAGCTAAACAGAGAGGAAGACTGTGACATCACAGATACAATTATAGTTGGGACGAATCGTTATTACCCAAAACAAAAGAGACCTCAATGACTTCATCAGAGATCTTGTTTTGACAAAGTCAAATGGTGAACTTTTGACTTCATGGCTGAGAGAATTAGTTTTACTTGATGACAGTAAAAAATGACTAGCCAAAGAAAACGTCACTAACATTTCTCTAGTTTTTTTGCAAAGGAGGACAGGCTATGCATTTACAATGGTGTATCAGGCTTGTTTGATGCTATTGGAATTGCTTGCAATACAGATAAATGAAGACTCTTCATTGACATATACTCCAATAGCCTGAAAGCTGTCCTTCTGCACAATAGAAGCAAGTATTCACTTCTGCCTCTTGCTCATTCTCTGCATCTTGAGAAGAACTACATCACTGTAAAGCTTCTACTAGAAGCTTTGAACTACAACAAGCATGGCTGGGAAGTTATTGGAGATTTCAAGATGGTGGTTTTCTTGATTGGACTGCAAATAGGTTTTCCAAGAATCCCTGTTTTCTTTGCCTTTGGGGCAGTCCAGACAGAGCAGCACATTACTAAAGAAAGCATTGGACTCCAAGGACTGACACCACGGTGGGAGCAAAGAATATAAAACATGAGCCATTGGTGAATCCCCAAAAGGTTTTGTTTCCTCCACTATACATCAGACTGGGTCTCATGAAACATTTTGTTACAGCTCTTGATAAGGAGTCTGCTGCCTTCAAATATCTTCAAGACTTCTTTCCTAAGCTTTCAGAAGCAAAGATGAAAGCTGGTGTCCACATGTAAGGAAAATAACATTTTGTCACAGCCCTTGACAAGGAGTCTGCTGCCTTCAAATATCTTCAAGACTTCTTCCCTATGCTTTCAGAAGCAAGGATGAAAGCTGGTGTCCACAAGTAAGGAAAATAACATTTTGTTACAGCCACAAGGAGTTTGCTGCCTTCAAATATCATCAAGATTTCTTTCCTAAGCTTTCAGAAGCAAAGGTGAAAGCTGGTGTCCACAATTAAGGAAAATTGCGGAGTGCTCAGAATTTCTACAGAAACTCACAGAAAAGGAGGAAAAAGCTTGGGAGTGGTTCAATACTGTCTTGCAGGGCTTTCTTGGCAACAACAAGGCTAACTATGTGGAGATGGTTGAAACTTTAGTGAAAAGCAATGGTGAGTTGGGCTGCAGAATGTCCTTGAAGGTTCATATCCTAGATGCTCACCTCAACAACTTCAAGGAGAATGTGGGAGCATATTCAATTTGTGTTTTTTTCTGTCCAAAAATGAATAAAAAGGTAAAATTTAGCTATTCTGTGACCAAAAAAAAAAAAAAAAAAAAAAAAATCTAAAAACCACAAAAGCAAAGTTTGACAGGATTAATGGACATTTTCTTTTTTTTTTGCAATGAAAAGAGTTGGAATATAACACTTCCTTGCCAAAGACAAAAATTGTGTTACATAGCATTATTACCTGTTTGCTTATTATTTATCTTTAGCTATTTATCTTATATATTTACTTATCAATTTATTTATTTAATTATATATCCACATACATACATATCCACAAACACACACGCACACGCACACACACACACACACACACACACACACACACACACACACACACACACACACACACACACACACACACACACACACACACACACACACACACACACACACACACACACACACACACACACGTATATATATATATATATAAATATATATATATACATATATATATACATATATATGTATATATATGTGTATATACATATATATGTATATATATATATATATATATATATACATACATACATACATACATATACCAAGGCTTTTTTCCCCTTACAAGAGGGGTAGCCAAAAAGAAAAAGGCATAAAATCATTCCCACCCATTCCATCCCTGAATACACTCCACACCCCTCCACCCTCCCTCCCATCTTAGCACCTCCTGAATGACGGGTCATCCCTGCACCTTGTCCACTGCCCTGGGTCAGAAGCAGTGTCGTAAGACACAGCACATCCACAGCGAGGCCGCTTCATTAAATCGGCGACCCCTCCTCTCCGTCCCCCCATTGCATAAAATGAGAGGACGGGGAGAAATCCCTTCGGGCTGCGTCAAATTTTGCTCACACATACTACCTCACCACCCACCCGCCCATTCCACCTCATGCAATCACAACATCATCCATATACAACCATTCTCCACTCACCCCTGTCTTCTGTCCTCTCCCGTCCTTCCTCAACGGACATTCCCCTCTTCTCCAAGGCCCCCTTCACCCCATCCATCCACCTCATCCTAGGACGTCCCCTCATGTTCACTCCCTCCACATCTGCCTTCCACACCTCTTTTACTAGTCTTTCTTCACTCATTCTTTCCATGTGTCCAAACCATCCTAATATTCTTTCATCAACCCTATCTCCCATCTCCTTTTCCACCCCTGTTCTCCTCCTCACCTCCTCATTTCTCACTCTATCTAGCCTAGTAACCCCCATCATACTTCTCAGACACCTCATCTCAAACACATTCAAACTCCTTCTCTCTTCTTCTCTTATGTTCCATGTTTCTGACCCATACAGTGTTGTTGGCACAATCACTCCTTCATACAGTCTCCTCTTAGCATCCATTCCCAAATGTCTATTCCTCATTACACTCTTTAATCCACCAAGGCATTTACTCGCTTCTCTCAATCTACATTCTACCTCCACTTTCCCTCCACCTTTCCCTGCCACATTTGCACCCAAGTATCTAAAACTATCCACTTCCTCCAGTCGCTCTCCCTTAATGCTCACTTCCAGTCTACTGCCACTTTCACCCCTTGTACATCTCATCACCTTACTCTTACCCACATTTATCTTTAGCTTTCTTCTATCACATACTCACCCAAACTCTGCCACCAACTTCCTCAATCCCTCCTCCGATCCTGCCACAAGCGCAGTGTCGTCCGCAAACAACAGCTGGCTCACCTCCCACTTTTCTCCATTTTCTTTAACCATCTCCAATCCCTTGCCCACTACCCTTGCATTTACCTCTCGCACTACCCCATCCATGTATAAGTTGAACAGCCAGGGCGACATAACGCATCCTTGACGAAGTCCCACCTTTACCTCGAACCACTCTCTCCATTTCCAATCCTGACACAAGCTCTACTATTCTCATAAAAACTCTTGACAGCTCCCAGAAGCTTTCCTCCTATCCCGTATATCTGCATAACCTCCCACAGTGCCATCTTGTCTACCCTATCATAAGCCTTTTCCAGATCCATAAAAGCCCAAAAAACATCCTTCCCTTTTCCTATAGCTTTCTCACATATCTGTCTTACCACAAAGATCTGATCTACACAACCTCTACCTGTCCTAAATCCACACTGTTCCTCACCAATTACTCCTTCTGTTCCTCTCCTAATCCTCTCAATCAAGATCCTCCCATAAGCCTTCCCAACTACACTCAACAAGCTAATCCCTCTGAAACTACTACATTCACACTTGTCCCCTTTTCCCTTGTAAAGAGGAACTATACAGGCACTCCTCCAGTCCTCCGGCACTCTACCCTCTCTCCAACAAACATTAAATAACCTCACCAACCAGTCCACCATCACTGTACCTCCCTTTTTCAGACATTATGCATGTCATCCATCCAGACCAGGTGCCTTACCTGCTTTCATCATCTTAACAACTGCCTTCACCTCATCCTTCCTTATTTCTCCTCCATTCTCCTCATTCATCACTCTCATTTTCTTCGCACTTCCCACTGCAGCTATCTTTCCTTCCCTATCCTCCTTCACATTTAGCAACTCCCTAAAATATTCTGCCCATC
The DNA here is from genome assembly GCF_046742065.1 of Oratosquilla oratoria. Classification (NCBI taxonomy): domain Eukaryota; kingdom Metazoa; phylum Arthropoda; class Malacostraca; order Stomatopoda; family Squillidae; genus Oratosquilla; species Oratosquilla oratoria. Next base: position 34,566,590 of record NC_134798.1, read on the forward strand.
TTCCCCTTACTGCCTTCTCTTCCATTATCATCTCTCCATCTGCACATTTTACCTTTTCTTCTCTACTTGATTCGCCTCCTCTTCCTCTCTTAATTTCTTTCCAAAACATCTTTTTATTACTTTCAAATTTTTCTGTCAAACTCTTACCCCATTTCACATCTGCTCTCCTCTTTGCAACCTTTACCTTTTGCTTTACTTCTCTTTTCTTTTCTTTGTACCTCTCATATGACTCCTTCGTCCTATTTTGTAACCAATCTGTGAAAGCTCGCTTCTTCTCTTCTACAACCTTCTTTGTTTCCTCATCCCACCATTCACTACCCTTTCTTCTATTTCCCCCTGTCCTTCTTGTTCCACACACCATCCTTGCACACTTTATGACTCCCTCCATGAACCATCCCCATTCCTCCTCCACACCCAGCTCTACTCTACCCTTTACTCCCTCCCACTCCTCCTTCAGCTTCTTTCCGTACTCCTTCTCCTTTTCCTTCTCATTCAAAGAGTTTTACTCTAAGAACCTCCCTACCTTTCGTCCCTTTCCTCCTTCTCCATCTATCCTCCACTTTCAACTTACCTTCCACCAAAAAATTATCTGATATTCCCCCACCCTCTCCCCTTAGCACATGTACATCCTTAACTCTTCCTATCATAATCCTATTTACCACTACATAATCCATTAGCGCTCTATCTACCACCCATCCCTCCACCACCCTCTCCCATGTGTACTTATGCTTGACTTTCTTCCAAAACACTGTATTTGCTATCATCAACTCTCTTTCTAGACACATTTCCACCATCAACTCTCCACTACGATTCTTTCCTGGAACTCCACATTTCCCAACCACTCCATCGATTGGACCATTTCCCACTCTAGCATTAAGGTCTCCCAGTACTATCACATTGACATTTCTTCCCAAACCCTCTATGCACTCATTTAGATCTATCCAAAAGGCCTCCCTTTCTTCTACACTCTTCTCACTGCCAGGCCCATATGCACTTACAAAGACCCACATCTCCTTCCCCAGTTTCACCTTCATCCACATTATCCTTGAGGAAACCTCCTTCCACTCCACTACCTATCTCTTCACTTACTAGAATAGCCACCCCTTCCCTCCATCGCCCTCTCTTCACTCCTGATAACCTCCCACTTACACTCCCAAACTTACACTCACCCTTCCCTTTCAACTTAGTTTCACTCAAAGCCAACACATCCATCTTTCTTCTCACAAACATACTACCTATATCCTCCCTATTACTCTTATCTGTACCACATCCACGCACATTAAAAGACCCAAACCTTAGGGTGCTGGTCCGAGGATTTCCAGCCCCTCTTATGCCTTCTTTTTTTCTTTTAGGAATGTCCACTGTGGGGCTACAAGGAGAAGGATGCCTAGTCCCAATCCCCGTCCCTTTCTTCTCGCCTCTTACGATCCAAGTGGGAATACTTGGTGGCAGTATTCTTTTCCCCCACCACAGGAAATTCCCCCATCACAGAAAAGGAATACTCAGAGAAATGGTACAGGACAGCAACAAGGGGTTGGAGGACAGCATAACGAAGGGACAGTCGTAGTATAAAAGTATCATCATTTCTCTATGAACAGAGTTTTCCTCTATCATAGACAAAATGATGTGTGGCTCTGGTCCGTAGGGGCGCCCCATATAGACCCTAAAGTATCAACTGCATGCTACTTTGTCACAATAACAAGCAGCCAATACCCCAGACGGGTATATATATATCCGATCTAGTTATGGACCAAAAGGTCTCCTGTCAGCATGGTATTCCTTTGTAATATAGAAATACCTTTGTAATGTGTGGAACTCAACAAGTGACTCCCGATTTTTCTGTCACTGTAACTGAATCCTCTTGAACTGTATTCTTTCATCAGCCCTATCTGCCAGCTCCTTTTTCACCCCTGATCTCCTCATCTCCTCATTACTTACTAAATCCTCCTTAAATATCTCATCTCAAACACATTTAAATTGCTCATTTATGCCTTCCTTAACATTCAGGTTTCTTCCTCATACAGTGTCATACGCACAATCACCCCTTTATTTAACATTTTCTTTGTATACGTTCCTTTGATACCTTTCCCTTATTACACTCCTTGTTACCCAAAATATTTTCTTGTTTTCCCTCACACAACAGTTTACATCCACCCCACTCCTTCATTCCTTGATACATGTGACCCTGAATACTTAAAAGTATCCACTTCCTCTAACCTCTCCTATAAGTAACCCTTCCAACTCACTGTAACCTTCACCCTTTGTACATCCCATTTACTTTCAAATTCCCCTTATCACATACCTTACCAAACACGGTCGCTAAATGCCTAAACCCTCCCCCTCTGTCCCAGCTACAAGTGTAGTGTCATCAAACAATAAATTACTTACTTCTTAATTCCCTCCACTCTCTCTAACCATCTATAATCCTCTGCTCATCACCTTCGCATTTTTCTCTCACCCATGAACACATTGAACAACTATGGTGACATAATACAATCCTGGCGTAACCCCCACCTTCATTCCAGACCCTTAACTATCACCATTATCAATCCTAACACAAGCTCTACCACTCATATAAAAGTTTTTGACTGGCCTTCACAGCTTTCCCACAATTTCATATATCTGCACTACTTCCCTCAGTACCTTCCTGTCTACCCTGTCATAAGTCGTCTCTAACTAAAAAAAAAAAAAAAAAGAAAAAAAAGAAAAAATTCCGTTCGGTTCCTCACTTTGTTCCTCTCCTACTCCTCTCAAGTAACACCTTCCCATATAACATTCTAATTAGGCTGAACAAACTGAGCCCTCCAAAACTACTACATTCAAACATTTGTCCTTTTTTTATATACATATTCCAACGGCTTATAACTCCCTACAAGGGAGGTAGCCAAAAATAATGGCATAAAATTCACTCCCACCCACTCCATCCCCACATACTTCACTCCCATTTACCTCCTCCTCACTCCCTCCCTCCCTCCCTTCCTCCCTCCCTCCCTCTCTACATCTCGCCCACTGCCCTGGGTTAGAAGCAATGTAGGAAGACACAGCACATCCACAGGAAGGCCGCTTCATTTCGCACACCTTCCCAAACTCTGTTACTAACTTCATTAATCCCTCCTCTGATCCCCCCACAAGCGCAGTGTCATCAACAAACAACAACTGGCTTATCTCCCACTTTTCTCCATTTTCTTTAGCCATCTCCAATCCCCGGCCCATTACCTATCCGTTTGCCTCTCGCACCACCCCATCCATGTATAAAACAAACAGCTAAGACAACATAACACATCCCTAACGAAGTCCCACCTTTACCTCAAACCACTCACTATCTCCATTTCTAATTCCAACATAGGCTCTACTACTTTCGTAAAAACTCTTAAATGCTCTTAACAGCTTTTCTCCTATCCCATATATCTGCAATACCTCTCACAGTGTTTTCTTTTCTACACTATCATGAGCCTTTTCCAAATCCATAAAGGCAAAAAAAAAAAAAAAAAATCCTTAATTTTTTCTAAAGCTTTCTCACATATCTGACTTGCCACAAAAATCTGATCCACGTAAACCTTACCTGTCCTAAACCCACACTTTTCCTCACCATTTGTTCCCTCTATTCCTCCCTTAATCCTCTCAGTTAAAATCCTCTCATAAGCCTTCCCAACTACACTTAATAAATAAATCCCTCTGAAACTACTACACTTGTACTTGTCCCCTTTTCCCTTATAACGTGGAAATATACAAGCACTCCTCTAGTCCTCCCGCACCTCACCAGCCAGTCCATCATTACTGCACCTCCCTTTTTTAGGCAATTCGCATGACAACCATCCAACCCAGGTGCCTTGGCTGCTCTCATCATATTAACAGCTGCTTTCGCCTCATCTTTTCCAATTTTTTCCTCCATTTTCTTCATTCATCATTGTTATTTTCTTAGCGCTTTCCACTGCAACCACCTTTCCCTCCCTATCCTTCTTCACATTTAGCAACTCCCTAAAATACTCTGCCCATCTTCCCCTCACTGCCGTCTCTTCCATTATCATCTCTCCATCTGCATCTTTTACTTTATCTTCTCTACTTGATTCGCCTCCTCTTCCTCCTTTAATTTCTTTCCAAAACATATTTTTGTTACTTTAAAAAAAAATCTGTCGTACTCTTACCCCATTTCACATCTGCTCTCATCTTTTTCCCCTTTATCTTATGCTTTACTTTTCTTTTCTTTGTACTTCTCATACGATTTGCTTCTTTCCCTCTCTTTTCTTCAGAAATCTACTTTCCGAAAGCTAGAAAGCTTACGAAAGAAATTAATCTCTAATGAATCTGCTGTCGTTTTCAACAGAATATGCTTGAAAGAGAATCTCCTGCCACGCTTCACGAATATATACACACATATATATATATATATATATATATATATATATATATGTATGTATGTATATATATATATATATATGTATGTATGTATATATGACACTCCTCCATTCTCTCCACTGAAAACATAAACGTCCAGGACTCTTAAGATGCTTCTTTTGGGTGCCACTACATAATCCATTAATGCCCTACCTAACATCTCTACGTCCACCATCCGTTCTCATGCATAGTTATTTATGACTCTCTTCTCAAACACTGTGCAATCATCAATTCCCTTTCTAAATGGATCTCCAACATTATCTTTTCACTAAGATTCTTATCTGACACCCGAAATTTCCCTAATATATCATGTATTGGCTCATGCCTTATTCTACCATTGAGATCCTCAAAAACCACTACTTTTACGTTTCTCACTAAACACTCATTTAAATATATCCCAAAAAACCTCCGTTTCATTAATTTTTCTCATTACCTGGTCCATATTTACTCACAAAAAAAAATCTCCATCCAAGTTTTACCTTCATCCACAACCTTGAAGACACTTTCTTCCTTTCGATCATGCATTTTTCTATTTCATCAGTTACATACTGAGCCATTTCTTCCCTCCATTTAATATCTTATCCCTCACGTCACTCTCCCCAGCCCTCTCCCAAACTCAAAATCACTCTTTTTCCTTTTAACTTAATTTCACTTCACGCTAAAACATCCATTTTCCTTCTCACAAACAAACTGCCAATCTCTTTCTATTCACTGTCGTCTGTACCAGAAGCACTTACATTTAATAAACCAGTTTTCAGGGTTCTGTTTCTACTCCCAGACCCTCTTATACTTTATCATCTCGTAACACGAGTACACAAAAAGTAGGATCCCTAATTATATCACTCCGTCCCTTTTAATCGCCCTTTTCGACACCATGAATGGTACTGTGGCAGAATTCTTCATCCCATCACCCAACCCCTCCATAGCGGGAACAAATTGGTAAAGAACATTTTCAAAGAAACAACTTAAAAGAGGGACATTTTCATTACAACATAAGTTCATAATTTTTCGTCTGGTTAGTAGTCAGTGTGATATCATGAATTACATTTAATATATTACGGACGAGTCTCCTTTTTATAGAGAGTACGATTAAGTGTTTTAAATGGATGTTTCCGTTTGCTGGATGAAATTCTTTGACGAATATCCTTTGTATTTCAATGCAGTGCGTGATCAATTTCTTCCCTATGAATAAAAATAATGTACATTACCAATTAAACTATCATTGTATTGTTTCATTTTCCTTCAGCAAACTGCCTTCCTCTACAGTTTTATTCTGAACCCTGGTGATGATGTATAAACTTTTTCACCTTGGCTAATACTAAACAAAGGATTACAAAGGATTACAAAGGCGGAGCATACCTTTTGATCCATATCTAGGTCGGATGCGAAAAAAAAATAGTAATAATAAAATAATAAATAAAAACTATAATAATGTAAATAACAAATGAAATACATAAATAAATGCATAAGTATAGTTAAATAATAAACAAACAGGTAAATAGTAAATAATAATAAATTAACATATAACTAATAATGAATGAACTATTGTGTTGATTTGATGGTCGGAGTCTTGAAAGAGGCTTGGAAATGCCAATACCTCAATCTGGACGGAATACCTTACCCGGCTGAACAAATCTATAAGGCCCAGATCCAACGACTTCTACCCCGGCCCTCATGAGTATAGTGTAATTTATCATAGACATATATTTTTGGATCCATAATCTTATTTTTGATCCAGTGCTATTGGTGACGTCACACCATAAGGCCTGCCATTCCCATCCATAAAGTTGTCTACTTTTTTTTTTTTTTTTTGACAATCGATAGTTTCAGTGCTCACTACATGGTAATAAGTCTATTTCATTCGTTGACCACTCGATTAGTAAATCATATCTAGCCTATTTCATGCAAGGATTGGTTGTAAAGTAGGACGAAAGAAACATACGAGAGGAACAAAAAAACAAGGAAAAACAAAATATAAAGGAAGCAAAAATAAGAGAAGATGTGAAATGGAGGAAAAATAAACAGAAAATGTTGAAAAAAAAAATGGAAAAAAAAGTTAAAAGAGGAAGGAGAGGTAAGTCAAGTAGAGAAGAAAAGGTAAGAGGTGCAGATGAACAGATGTTAACGGAAAAGTAGGCGGTAAAAGGAATAAGGGCAGAGTAATTTGTGGGAGCTGTTGAATGTGAATAGGGAGGGATTGGTGGTAGTAGTGGGAGTCGCTATGAAAATAACGGTAATGAGAGAAGAAAATGAAGGAATAAATTAGAAAAGATTGAGTACAAGCAGTTTTGAAAATGGTGAGAGTAGATAAGGTAATTCCTTATTAATACGGCTTCCAAGCATTCTAATATTCTCTTATTATATTCTTTGTTAAAATCAAAGTATCATTGTTCAAAACTTCCCGCGATATGCTCATCTTATGTACTTTTGAAATGTGCGAAAAGTATAGAGGTAGAAAAAGCAGAGGTAGTTATCAAGCTCTATCTGGCGTTAGTTAGACACATCCTTGACTATGAGTTACAGATTTGGTCTCCGTCCTATAAAAGGGGTATTAATTCGCTAGAATCAATAGCAAAGAGAATGACCAAAATCATACATGACCTCAGAAATTTACCTTACGAAGACAGGCTTACGTGGGGGTGATCTAATGGATGTGTTCAAGTGGATCAAGGACTTTAACAAGGGGGATACAGGTAAGATCATCATAACAAGACAGCAGAAAATGTTTCGTCGTAATATTATTCAATTGGACATTTTAAGATTTACGATGGAGATAAGCAAGCGCTGGTTTACCATTGGAGTGTTCAATGAATGAAATAGACATAGTAACCAT
>NC_134798.1:34578817-34581317 GCF_046742065.1 Oratosquilla oratoria
ATAGAAGGAAGTGTAGTGAGTGGGGGGTGAGGAAGCAAAGAAGGTTGTAGAAGAGAAGAAACAAGCATTCACAGATTAGTTACAAAATAGGACGAGAGAATCATATGAGACGTATAAAGAAAAGAGAAGATAAGTAAAGTATAAGATAAAGAAGGCAAAGAGGAGAGCATATGTAAAATGGGATGAGATTATGACAGAATTTTCTTAAAGTATTAAAAATATTTTTGGAAGAAAAATAAGAGAGGAAGAGGAGGCAAATCAAGTAGAGAAGAAAAGGTAAAAGATACAGATGGAGGGATGATAATGGAAGAGGCAGCAGTATAAGGAAGATGGGCAGATGTTTTAGGGAGTTGCTCAACGTGAAGAATAATATGAAAACAAAGGTAGTTGCAGTGGAAAGCGCTAAGAAAATGTAAGTGATGAGTAAGAAGAATATAGGAGAAATAAGGAAAGATGAGATGAAAGCGGTTATTAGAATGATGAGAGCAGGTAAGGCATCTGGGTTGGATGGGTATCATGCGAAGTGTCTAGAAAAGGGAGGTACACTGATGGTGGACTGGTTGGTGAGGTTGTTTAATGTTTTTCTAAAAGAGAGTAGTGCCGGAGGACTGAATAAGTGCCTGTATAGTTCCACTTTGCAAGTGAAAAGGGGACAAGTGTGAGTGTAGTAGATTTAGTGGAATCAGTTTGTTTAGTGTAGTTGGGAAGACCTATGGGAGGGTTTTGATTGAGAGGATTAGGAGAGGAATAAAGGAAGTAATTGTGGAGGACAAATGTGGATTTAGGACAAGTAGGAACTACGTGGATCAGATTTCTGTGGTAAGGCGAATATGTAAAAAAGCTTTAGGAAAAGTAAGTATGTTTTTTTGAGCCTTTATAAATTTGGAAAAGGCTAAGCACAGGTTAGACAGGAAGGCACTGTGGACGGTTTTTCCAGATATATGGGATAGGAGGAAAACTGTTAAGAGCTTTTAAGAGTTTTTACGAGAGTAGTAGAGCCTGCTTTTGAAGTAGAAATGGAGAGAGTGAGTGATTTGAGTTTAAGGTGGGACTTCGCTAGGGGTGTGTTATGTCGCCCTGGCTGTTCAATTTATACATAGATGGGGTGATGCGAGAGGTAAGCGCAAGGGTAAGGGGCCAGGAATTGGAGATGGTTAAAGAAAATGGAGAGAGGTGGGAAATAAGCCAGCTGTTGTTTACTGACGACACTGCGCTCGTAGCTGGTTCAGAGGACAGGTAGGATTTGTGTCGATCAGATTTTTGTGGTAAGGCAAATATGTGAAAAGCTTTATGAAAAGGTAAGTATGTTTTTTGGGCCTTGATGAATTTGGAAAAAGCTAAACACAGAGTAGACAAGAGGGAACTGTGGGAATTGTTTTGCAGATATATGGTATAGGAGGAAAGCTGATAAGAGCTCTTAAGAGTTTTAACGTGAGTAGTAGAGCCTGTGATAGAATTAGAGATGGAAAAGTGAGTGGTTTGAGTTAAAGGTGGGACTTCGTTGAGGATGTGTTATGTCGCCTTAGCTGTTCAATTTATACATGTATAGAATGGTGCAAGAGGTAAACGCAAGGGTAATGGGCCGGGGATTGAAGATGGTAAAAGAAAATAGAGAGAAGTACGACATAAGCAAGTTGTTATTTGCTAATGACAATGCGCTTGTACCTGGATCAGATGATGTATTAATGAAGTAGGTGACGGAGTTTGGGGAGGTGTGCGAAATAAAGAAGTTAACGATAAATGGGGGTGAAAGTAAGGTGAGGCGATTACAAGAGGAGAGGATGGCTGCTAAATGGAAGTTAGTATTAAAGGAGAGACACTGGAGGAAGTAGATAGCTTTAGACACTTGGATGCGATTGTGGGGAAAAATGACATACGAATGTATGGATATATATATATATACATATATATGTATATAGATATGTATACATTTATATATATATATATATATATATATTTATATATATGTATATATATATATATATATATATATATATATATATGTGTGTGTGTGTGTGTGTGTGTGTGTGTGTGTGTGTGTGTGTGTGTGTGTGTGTGTGTGTGTGTGTGTGTGTGTGTGTGTGTGTGTGTGTGTGTGTGTGTGTATGTGTGTGTGTATGTATGTATATATACATACAAATATATACATATGTATATACGTATATATATATATATATATATACATATATATATATATATGTATATATATATATATATATATATATATACTGCGTGTCTGTATGCATATGAGGTCAAGAGTTTGACCTCAAAAGACTGCAGCCACCAGTGAAACATGGGGGCATTTCAATAATGGTGTGGGGTGCAATATGGAGTGATGGTCGATCAGAGTCTGTGGAGTGTCAAGGAAACATCAATTCAGGCAAAAATGTTTTTATATTAAAGGAAGAACTCATTCCAATATTCTCCAGTGGTAGAATGAGTACAAATGTCTTCCTATTTATAGAAGATGGAGCTCCTTATCACACTGCTCAAGCAACAC
>NC_134798.1:34583817-34586317 GCF_046742065.1 Oratosquilla oratoria
TAAAGAGGAACTATACAGGCACTACTCCAGTCCTCCGGTACTCTACCCTCTCTCCAGCAAACATTAAATAACCTCACCAACCAGTCCACCATCACTGCACCTCCCTTTTTCAGACATTCTGCATGACATCCATCCAGACCAGGTGCCTTACCTGCTTTCATCCTTCCCTATTTCTCCTCCATTCTCCTCACTCATCACTCTCATACTCTCATTTTCTTCGCATTTCCCACTGCAGCTATCTTTCCTTCCCTATCCTCCTTCACATTCAGCAACTCCCTAAAATATTCTGCCCATCTTCCCCTCACTGCCATCTCTTCCATTATCAACTCTCCATCTGTACCTTTTACCTTTTCTTCCCTACTTGATTCGCCTCCTCTTCCTCTCTTACTTTCTTTCCAAAACATCTTTTTATTACTTTCAAAATTTTCTGTCATACTCCTACCCCATTTCACATCTGCTCTCCTCTTTGCCTCCTTTACCTTTTTCTTTACTTCTCTTTTCTTTTCTTTGTACGTCTCATATGACTCCCCTGTCCTATTTTGTAACCAATCTGTGAATGCTCGCTTCTTCTCTTCTACAGCCTTCTTTGTTTCCTCATCCCACCATTCACTACCCTTTCTTCTATTTCCCCCTGTCCTTCTTGTTCCACACACCATCCTTGCACACTTTAAGACTCCCTCCTTGAACCATCCCCATTCCTCCTCCACACCCATCTCTGCTCTATCCTTAACTCCCTCCCATTCCTCCTTCAGCTTCTTTTCGTACTCCTTCGTACTCCTTTTCGTACTCCTTCTCTAAGAACCTCCCTACCTTTTGTCCCCTTCCTCCTTCTCCATCTATCCTCCACTCTCAGCTTACCTTCCACCAAAAAATGATCTGATATTCCCCCACCCTCTCCCCTTAGCACATGTACATCCTTAACTCTTCCTATCATAATCCTATTTACCACTACGTAATCCATTAGCGCTCTATCTACCACCCTTCCCTCCACCACCCTCTCCCATGTGTACTTATGCTTGACTTTCTTCCGAAACACTGTATTTGCTATCATCAACTCTCTTTCTAGACACATTTCCACCATCAACTCTCCACTACGATTCTTTCCTGGAACTCCACACTTCCCAACCACTCCATCGATTGGACCATTTCCCACCCTAGCATTAAGGTCTCCCAGTACTATTACATTGACATTTCTTCCTAAACCCTCTATGCACTCATTTAAATCTATCCAAAAGGCCTCCCTTTCTTCCATGTTCTTCTCACTGCCCGGCCCATATGCACTTACAAAGACCCACATCTCCTTTCCCAGTTTCACCTTCATCCACATTATCCTTGAGGAAACCTCCTTCCACTCCACTACCCCTTTACCTATCTCCTCACTTACTAGAATAGCCACCCCTTCCCTCCCTCGCCCTCTCTTCACTCCTGATAACCTCCCACTTACACTCCCAAACTTACACTCACCCTTCCCTTTCAACTTAGTTTCACTCAAAGCCAACACATCCAACTTTCTTCTCACAAACATACTACCTATCTCTTCCCTTTTACTCTCATCTGTACCACATCCACGCACATTAAAAGACCCAAACCTTAGGGTGCTGGCCCGAGGCCCTCCAGCACCCCTTATGCCTTTCCTTTGATTTTTAGGAATTTGCCCCTTGGGGCTACAGGGAGAAGGATGCCTAGTCCCTCTCCCCGTCCCTTTCTTCTCGCCTCTTACGATCCAAGTGGGAAAAACTTGGTGGCAGTATTCTTTTCCCCCACCACAGGGAATTCCCCCAATCAGAAAGAGAATACTCAGAGAAATGGTACAGGACAGCAACAAGGGGTTGGGGGACAGCATAACGGAGGGACAGTCGTAGTATAAAAGTGTCATCATTTCTCTATGAACAGAATTTCTTCTATCATAGACAAAATGATGTGTGGCTCTGGTCCGTAGGGGCGCCCCATATAGACCCTAAAGTATCGACTGCATGCTACTTTGCCACAATAATAAGCAGCCAATACCCCAGACGGGGTATAATTATAGAACATATATATATTCATATATATATATATATATATATTCATATATATATATATACATATATTATATATATATGTATACATATATGATATATATAAGCACACAGTCACGCAACGCACACTCATACATCACACACACAAATATACACGCAGAAATACATACACATATACAAATGTAATACAAACACGCGCGCGCACACACATTAACACACACACACACACACACACACCCACACACACACCCACACACCCACACCCACACCCACACACACACACACACACACACACACACACACACACACACACACACACACACACACACACACACACACACACACACACACACACACACACACACACACACACACACACACACACACACACACACACACACACACACACAAACACACACACACACAAAACACAAACACACACACACACACACACACACATACACACACACACATATACACAC
>NC_134798.1:34638817-34641317 GCF_046742065.1 Oratosquilla oratoria
TTTCCCTCGAGAGAAAGATCTGGTAAGGCTGGTAGGAAAAACGAGGTCACAGCAGCAGACGGTAAAGAGTGAAACATGTTTAGACCTGTTCAGACATAAGCTTATTTTCTGTGTGTCGAGCACCTCTAAAGCAGTCTGCTTGTAGGTGGCACAGTGTTAACATCTAAATTCTAGTGTGCATCATTTTTGTTGTGTTCATTTAGAAGTCTAAAAATATATATACATTTTAAATTGACTTTTAATTGGGTAACGGAAAAAGATCAAGCATTCAAATTTGTTTTGTGTGATGTGCAAGACTGTCTTGTCCCATATCCCTTCCAATGGTTTGGAAAACAATCTATTTATTATAAGTAGAAAATAAATAATTAAATACTATGAACATGTGAAATACGATCATCTATTTGCTGTAATGAGACCTGTTCCCCACAGTGTTGAACGTCTAGTGCCGAATCGTTGAGAGCATAGTAAATGATAAGGAAGAAAACGATGCCGGAATATATCACGTGGAAAAATATGAAGACATTTGAGATCCAACACTCCAGACGACCTGTTCTTACAATCAAGTCCGTTTACTGTCACATGACCGAATGACCTTGTTCATGATTCGAATGGATTTAGAAAACCCGAGGTTCAAGAGTAGAGGGTTGGATTGTACTGCACCGTAATGTTAAAGTTTGTTTACGTTTTTCCTGCATCCATTATGCTGGATTCAATGAATGCTTCTCTCAAAAAGATGGAGTTCATATGAATGTTAGTTCTGTCTTGGGAGGTTTTCATGAATATAGTATTTGTTCACGGACTTCTGAAAATTTAGATTGGAATTGGATATTTTTTAACGTGTCAGAGGTCGGGGATTTCAGAAAGAGGCCGGGGATTTCAGAAAGTATTATCGTAATGCCGTTACCCGCTCTTTCCCAGTCTAATGGAACTCAACTGCTGGTTAAAAAATGAAAAATTTAAAGTGTGATCTTAAGGAACCTGAGAACTACACAGTGCAGTTTCCAAAATGTTTACGGGATTTTTTACTGAAAATCGCCAGATATCCTAAAATAGAGGATGATTTTGAGGTTTGAAAGATTGTCATGAGTCATTTATTTTTCATTTCTTGAACGCTCACTTTGCTTTTTTCTCGGAAAACCAGGATGCAATGACAAATGAACATAAGTGGTTTTACCAGATGTTTCTATGATATACAATGTTACTAAAGCACATGCAGCCTCAACATGATGGCCGACTAGCACTCAAACGAAATATATCAAATTTCTGGTTCAATGTATGTCAGAAAATTATATAAATCTACTATCATAACAATAAATTTATCTTTTTGTTGTAACTGTTAACTGTATGTAATGATATGGGTTTTAAAACTAAGATGCATGTGTCCTATATGTTTATACATATATAATCTACCTGAGAGATATTTCATATAGATTCAGAGAAAACTATACTATGAGCATCAGGTATTTCCATACAAGCTATGCTACTTTTTAAACCGGTAAGCAATACATTTTTTTTACCTTTCAAGTTATCGCATGTGCAGTATATATATGCACAGGCCTGTGGCATTGTATATATTTTTATGATATTTATCTAATCATAACCTTCGATAGCGTAGAAAAAACTGTAGTAAATAGAAAATGGTGTGGATGCTTGTGGGGATAAACAGGAAGTAGGCTGAGCTCAGGTATGGTGAGATAATAAGTGGGGGAGGGGGGGACGAGGGTGTGAGCATACGAGAAGATAGGCAAGAGGAGAGGATAGAAGGATGTGAAAGAAAAACAAACTAGATAAATATAAATAGGTATTAAACCACATAAGGAAGCATATCTAGTACATATATATAAATATACATAAACACATATATATATATATATATATATATATATATATATATATATATATATATATATATATATACATACATACATACATACACCAAGGCTTTTTCCCCTTTCCTAGGGAGGTAGCCAAAAAGGAAAAGGCATAAAATCATTCCCACCCATTCCATCCCTGAAAACACTCCACACCCCTCCACCCTCCCTCCCATCTTACCACCTCCTAGATGACGGGTCATCCCTGCACCCTGTCCACTGCCCTGGGTCAGAAGCAGTGTTGCAAGACACAGCACATCCACAGCAAGGCCGCTTCATTAAATCGGCGACTCCCCCTCTCCGTCCCCCCATATAAAGGAGAGGACGGGAGAAATCCCTTCGGGCTGCGTCAAAATTTTGCTCGCACACACTACCTCACCCCCCATCCCCCCGTCCATTCCACCTCATGCATCACAACATCTTCCATATACAACCATTCTCCATTCACACCTGTCTTCTGTCCTCTCCCGTCCTTCCTCAACAGACATTCCCCTCTTCCCCAAAGCCCCCTTCACCCCATCCATCCATCTCATCCTAGGACGTCCCCTCATGTTAACTCCCTGCACATCTGCCTTCCATACCTCCTTTACTAGTCTTTCTTCACTCATTCTTTCCATGTGTCCAAACCA
>NC_134798.1:34683817-34686317 GCF_046742065.1 Oratosquilla oratoria
GTGTGTGTGTGTGTGTGTGTGTGTGTGTGTACCTATTTCATTTTCTTCAACCCTAGTTCAACTTACATTTATCTGTCCTTCATATGATGGTCGTTCTGTCTGTCTGTCTATCTGTATATCTATTCTTGTCAGTCTATCTATCTCTCTATCTATCTATTTATCTATCTATCTATATCTATCTATCTATCTATCTATTTATATGTGTATATATATATATGTATATACATATATATATATACCTATCTATCAATCTCTCTGTCTATCTCTCTCTCTCTCTCTTTCTGTCTGTCTGTACGCATTCCCTAATGCTCTTGATGAATTGGCTGGCTTCATTTTATCCCGTGGCCATATCCATCGAAATGCTGGATTTACCCTGGAGACATTTGCAATTAAGGCACAACATGTAAATCAGTGAACCCTTTTCTTTTTATCAAAAAGAAGACAATTAGCGCAGGTGTGCAAGTTCCAGTCATTTTCTATTTAATTCCTCTATGCTCTCCTCTTACTTAGTTCTTAGATTTTGTTATTTTCTATTGTAATTCTGAATCTCTTTTGTGGCGTTGAACAGTAAATTCTTATGCTAATACCCATTCGTTAACATTGTTTTACATGTGTTTGGTGTTTTGATTTTTTTCTTTTTAAATCATGGTTTGAATATTTTTCGTATTTGACTAGTCACGTGGTTCAAGGTAGATATTACTTAACATTTTAGTACCGATCAAGGCAAAAAATAATAGCTTTGGAGTTTATATCTAGTTTAACTTTGTAAAATAATTGTTAGAGAACAAATCTGGGCCTTTAGGCTCCAAATATTGGTAGAATGAACATTAACATATAATAAAGAACATAAATAGGGAATTATAAAAACATATATAATTCAATAACACCAATTGTTCAGCATGGTTGAATAAAAAAACATTGAAAAGTCTTCACCAAATTAGACTGGACAAAATATTACTATAGTGAGCACCAATTCATTTCCAATTGCTCGTTTCTTGTGTGTTCCCATGTCTATATCTACAGGGTTACTAATACCATTAGTAATACCTTTACATAATTTAATCATGCCATTGTACTGTCTATGTTGTTCAGATTCTATTGTCTACTTTTTATTTTGACAGCATTCGTGGTTTTTTTTCAATGCTTTATTCTTCATCTCTTTCAATTCAAATACATTCCATTCTTCACAATTCAGTTTTTATTGTTGATATTCTTTATTTTCTAAACCTTTTTAGCTTCCTTGGTCTCATTCTATTCTTTGCCTCTACCCTTTCTTATTTTCTTCTTCATTTCTCCTCTCCGTTCCTCAGATTTTCCTTCCTTAGCCTAACCGGTTCTCTTTTCCTCTCCTTTCCTGCCTCCTCATACTCCTCCTCCTCCTCCTGTTCCTCCTCCTCCTCCTCTTCCTCCTCCTCCTCCAACTTCTTCTCCCCTCTAACTCTTCTTTCTCTTTATCTTACTCTTCCTCTCCTTCTTTCTTCGGTTGTTCTTCACTATTCCCTTTCTCCTCCTCCTGCTTCTCCTCCTCCTGCTTCTCCTCCTACTCTTCCTCTTCCTACTTCTCCTCTTCCCTTTGCCCTTCACTGTTCCCCTCTTCCTCCTTACCCTCCTCTTTCTTTTCCACCTCATTCTTCTCGTCCTTGTCATCCTCTTCCTTCTTCCTCTGCTTCTTGGCCCCCTTCTCTTCTTCCTTCTTTTCCTCCTACTTCTCCTACTTCTTCCTCACCTGCTTCTCCTCCTCTTCTCCTTTTCCTCCTTCTCTTCTTCCTATTTCAGCTCGTCCAGCTCCTTTCCTCCTCCTCCTCCTCCTCCTCCTTCTCCTCCTCCTCCTCCTCCTCCTCCTCCCAATTGACGACCAGTCTCTCCTCTTCCCCTTTAGAGGGATTTCCATTTTTCTTATTCTTCTTCGTCCTCTTCCTCCTCTTCCACCTCCTCCGGTCCCTCGCTCTTCTCCTCGTCCACCTCCTCCTCCTCCTCCTCCTCCTCCTCCTTCCCCCATTCCTCCTTCCTCTGCTCTTCTATTACTTCCACTCCACTTTGCTTTCTTTCTTGTCCTTCTCGTCCTTTATTATCAGTCCCTCTTTATCCCACCATCCCTTTCTCCTCTCCCTCACTCTTTTCTCCTCTTCCTTCTTCTCCCTCCTCCTCCTCCTCCTCTTCTTCTGCCTTCTTACACCTTCCGCTTTTTATTTCATGTTCTCTCACTAGCTTTCCTCCCTTTCTACCTCTTCTCCTCTTTCTCGTTTCGTCTCTCCCTCCTATCTCATCTGGTTTTCCTCTTTCTGTCCTCGTATCTCTCTCCAATTCATCTTCTCTCTTTACCTCTCTCCTCTTCCTCTTCTTCCTTCTCTTCATATCGACCTCCTTATTCCCTTAATCATCCTTTCTCTCACTCTACCTCTCTGCCTTCTCGCACTCCTCCTCCTCCTCCTCCTCCTCCTCCTCCTCCTCGTCCTCCTCCTCCTCGTCCTCCTCCTCCTCGTCCTCCTCCTCCTCCTCC
>NC_134798.1:34803817-34806317 GCF_046742065.1 Oratosquilla oratoria
AGGTGTCTGAGAAGTATGGTGGGGGTTACTAGGCTGGATAGAGTGAGAAATGAGGAGGTGAGGAGGAGAACAGGGGTGAAAAGGGATTTGGGAGATAGGGTTGATGAAAGAATATTAGGATGGTTTGGACACATGGAAAGAATGAGTGAAGAAAGACTAGTAAAAGAGGTATGGAAGGCAGATGTGGAGGGAGTGAACATGAGGGGACGTCCTAGGATGAGGTGGATGGATGGGGTGAAGGGGGCTTTGGGGAAGAGGGGAATGTCTGTTGAGGAAGGAAGGGAGAGGACGGAAGACAGAGGTGAGTGGAGAATGGTTGTATATGGATGATGTTGTGACTGCATGAGGAGGAATGGGCGGGGGGTGGGGGGGTGGGGTAGTATGTGTGAGTTAATTTTGACGCAGCCCGAAGGGATTTCTCCCCGTCCTCGCCTTATATGCAAAGGGGGACGGAGAGGGGGGTCGCCGATTAAATGAAGCGGCCTTGCTGTGGATGTACTGTGTCTTGCGACACTGCTTCTGACCCAGGGCGGTGGGCAGGGTGCAGGGATGACCCGTCATCCAGGAGGTGCTCAGATGAGAGGAAGGGTGGGAGGGGTGTGGAGTGTATTTAGGGATGAAATGGGTGGGAGTGTTTTTATGCCTTTCCCTTTTTGGCTACCTCCCTTGGAAGGGGGAAAAAGCCTTGGTATATGTATGTATGTACATATATATATATATATATATATATATATATATATGTATATATATATATATGTATATATGTATACATATATGTGCATATATATCTATATATATATATATATACATATATATATATATATGTATGTGTGTGTGTGTGTTTATACATTTTTACATACATATATATATACATATATATATATATATATATGCGTGTATGTGTGTATGTGTGTGTGTGTATATGCAGAATGATCAATAAAAACAGGTGATCCAATAATTTTGCTGGCAACCACAAAGGAAATCGGAAAGAAACCGTAATTCCCAAGCGCTTTCGTATTATTCACATCTTTAGGGGAATACAGATGAAATTATTAGTGCAATAAGGTTTATAAGACAAGAGACTAAACACCAGGAAAGGAACTGACAATGCACAAAAATTACAAGTGAAAAAGAATAAATCTTAGAGGACAACACAGATTTCCAAATTACTTTTGGTCACTTACAACCTGATTACTAATTTTGTTGATGATAAATTTATCTAATCTATAAATGACACTACTGATATTAAGATTGAAACCTTCAGAATGTTTTATAATACTATTCTTTATAATGTTTCTATTGATAAATAAACTACAAGAAAAAATAGAGGAAGCATTAGTCCAATTAATACAATGATTAAAATCTTTCATGTGAACAAATAGAGCATTGGATTCTTGTGCTGTTTTAACACTATATTTGTGTTGTTTATTTCTGGTTGACAGTTCTTTGCCTGTTTGCCCGTTGTAATACTTTTCTCAATCTCTGTAGCCATCTGATTCAGCAGGTGAATTCTTAATTATTAATTTCTTAAATGTACATGAGTTATTAAAAGGTACTTTAATATTCCATGTTCTAAGTAGATGAGGAACTTGAGAAAGATTGTTACTAAAAGATAATACTAAAAGGCTCTTAGAGTCAAAAGGGGTTGAGGGTTGAATCCTATAGATTTTTTTTTTCGTTTAAGTGAGAGCGTTATCTAATAATTTTCTGGGGTACTTTAACCCCCAAACATACATTAACAATACTCTCAAATTCTTCATCAATGAATTCAGGTTTCATATACGCAAGGCACATAAAAACATGGAGGAAAATACAGATTTTTTTTACTTTGTCATGGTGTGCCATGTAATAATGTATATATGAAAACGCATAAGTCGGCTTTCTATAAACACTAAATTTAGAATCATTACTTTCTCTATGAATAAGGCAATCTAAAAAGGTCAATTCATTATTATTTTCTAATTCTAAAGTTAAATTATATGGAGGGATCCAAATTATTAAGAGAATGTAAAAACACATCTAGATCCTCTGTACATGACCACAGGCAAAGAACATCATCAACATACGTATCACATTACATTAGATGGCAAAATTTCACACATTAGTTTCTTTTCAAAAAATTCCATGTAGATATTACTCAAGACAGGTAAGAAAGGATTCCCCATAGCCATTCCAAACTCCTAGGAATAAAAATTGTCATTGAATTCAAATTTAATCTTTGACGCATAATTTGGTAAGTTCAATTACAGTACCAGAAGGCTAAAGAAGTGGAATTTTGTCCAAATAATAGGCGAGAAAGGCAACTAAATCATCTCCTGGGATTTTAGTGAATAAACTAGTAAAGTCAAAACTCACAAACCTGAAATTATATCAATACTTATACTATTACGTTTTTGAACTAAGTCTACACTATTTTTTATGGATGAATTAGAAATTGTGCCAACGAGCGGACTAAGTAAGGACACCAGCCATTTTGATGAATTATGTGATATAAATCAAA
>NC_134798.1:34868817-34871317 GCF_046742065.1 Oratosquilla oratoria
AGGAGGAAGGATCCGGATAAACCGAAATGTAAAGAAAAGAAAGTAGAAATTAAATAAAGGAAGGGGGATGGTAGATGGGATGGAGGACGTAAATATGATAAACCTCTTTTTGAAATTCTTGTTATGTAAGAGGTGACTGGAGTGTGATGATATTTACCTCATCACACTGACATAGTTCATGAATTTGTTCTATCTCTTCCTTTGTCAATTTGTTGCATTATTTGGCCTATTTACTTATTTATTTATTTACTTGTTTATTAATTTATTCTTGTATTCAATTATTTTTTCATTGATCCATATCCTTATGTTTTCTTTTTCGTTTGTTCATAAAGTTATCTAGTTAATTAGTTAGTTATGTTAGTTATGAATTTATCTATTTATATGTTTATTATTTATTTATTTGTTCATTTATCTATTCGCCTATTTATTTATTCATTGATTTAATTATTTTTTCTCTTTACCTATTTATCAGTTTATTTATTTTTCTTATTAATTTTTTATTTGTTTATTTATTTATTTATTTATATGTTTATTTATTTTATTATGAGTTTGTCTATTTATTCCTTCCTCAATATATTAATTTGTTTGTTTATTTTTTCTATCTAATTATTAATCTATTTATTTAGCTATTTACGGTTCCATAAAATCGTCTGTTCATCGCCAGAATGAAACCTATACTGTAGAGTACATTGTGTTATTATTCCCATTGCTAAATAAGACTACCACATGGTAGCCAGATATTACAAAGGATTACAAAGGCGGAGCATGCCGACAGGAGACCTTTTGATCCATATCTAGGTCGGATGCGAAAAAAAATCATAATAATAAAATAATAAATAAAAACTATGATAATGTAAATAACAAATAAAATACATAAATAAATGCATAGGTATAGTTAAATAATAAACAAACAGGTAAATAGTAAATAATAGTAAATTGACATATAACTAATAATAAATAAAAATCAGACAGACAAATGATAACAAAACAAAAACAAATAATATAAAATAAATTATAATCATTACAGCATCTTACTTAGGTATTTATCTAAATGATTCTTAAAGCTTCGAACTGAACTACATTGCACTACCTGTGCAGGAAGTTTATTCCATTCATTAACTACACGGTTGGCAAAGTTGTTTCTACCTACTTCCAAATTGAATCTATTTCCGGAGAGTTTGAGACCATTGTTTCTTGTCTGATTCTCATTCAATGTGAAAATTTGGTCACTTTTGATGTTGTCAATTCCCTTTAGAATTTTAAAGACCTGTATCAAGTCACCTCTGAGTCTACGCTTTTTTAGGGAAAACAGATTCATATGTTTCAGTCGATTTTCGTATGATTTATTTTTGATATTTGGAATCAGTTTTGTGGCTCGCCGTTGTACTTTTTCCAATCTGTCAATGTCTTTAATGAGATTCGGTGACCATACGGAAACAGCATATTCCAAATGTGGACGAACTAACGATTTGTATAGCTTGTTAATGAGTGATGGACTTTTTAAATCAAAAGATCGCGCAATCAGTCCTAGAATCATATTTGCTTTCTCAGAGGCTGAAATACACTGCTTGGATGATTTGAGGTCGTTACTGATAATTACGCCGAGATCTTTTTCACTATCCACTTTTGTTAACGAATTTCCAAATAACTTGTAATCGTACTTACTGTTATTTTTACCTATGTGCATTACCTTGCATTTACTTGTGTTAAATTTCATTAGCCACTTTTCAGACCATTGCTGTAATTTATCTAAATCTTCTTGAATATCTAATTGGTTTGAGTGATCATTTGCCACTCCGCACAGTTTTGTATCATCAGCAAATTTGGAAACAGTAGATTTTAGTCCATGGTCTATATCATTTATATATACTATGAATAGAAGTGGCCCAAGAACGGAACCCTGAGGAACTCCACTTGCAACACTTTTCCATCCAGAAGTTTTTCCATTTAAAACAACTTTCTGTTTTCGATCATTCAACCAATTACTAGTCCAACCTAATAGGCTACCACTTATTCCATGCAAAGCTAATTTAGTAAGTAGTCTTTCGTGTGGGACGGTATCAAAAGCTTTTGCAAAGTCTAGATATACTAAATCTATATTGTTTCTTTTGTCATAATTCGAGATAACTGTGTTGTAGAATTCGAGTAAGTTAGTCACGCAAGAACGTTTCCGTCTGAAACCATGCTGGCTATCATTTATCAAACGGTTACTTTCTAAATGATGTTCGATAGCATCTCTGATGATAGTTTCCATTATTTTTCCTAATATAAAAACGATTTGTTGTATTGAGCTTCTCCTTAAAACAAAGTTTTCTTTGGCTGAATGAAATCACTTGGGAACAGCAACGATAAGAGTATTACAACGATTCCATCCACGTAGCTGGGTTGGCTTCCAATGCAAGAAAACAAGACAAAAATAAAGATTTCGCCCCTGGGTAGCTGCCTCTCTTACCTATAAAGAAGGCTATGACCAGCTTTACAAACAGAAAGATAAGTAGGG
>NC_134798.1:34901317-34903817 GCF_046742065.1 Oratosquilla oratoria
CTCTCGTCCCGACGAGCCTGATGCAGTGGCAATATATATATATGTATATATATATATATATATATATATATATATATATATATATATATATGTCTCTATATATATATACATATATATATGTATATATATATATATATATATATATATATATATATATACAGACATGACAGAACTATATACAAAAATATATACCAAAAAGTGCATTTCTGCTCTTATTTAATGCTTAATGTTATTCAAATTTACCTAATATGTTATTTACCTAAATTTATGTTTCAGATTACATACAAGATTAATCAAGCATACCACGAACCAAAGGAGCAGCAGACCTATCAGAATTTCAGCGAGGTCGTATTGTGGGTCAATATGAAGATGGATTTAGTCAACGCAAGATATCTGAAAATCTGCCAATACCCCATTCTACTGTTAAGAGAGGATAAGAAGAGCACAAAACCTCATTCAGGTCGTCCCGGTCCCTCAGAATGAACCTTGCTTCTTATCAAAAGAAATGTCGAATAGGATCCACGTTGCAATGCCTCTGACATAGCAACACAAGCTGATGTCAGACCCAGAACAGCTGTCAGGTATCTCCACAAGCTGAGTTACTATGGCAGAGCTGCAAGAAATAAAACACACCTTCGTTCAGCCAATATCAAGCGCAGAAAGAATTGGGCTGTTGAGATGGTGGAGAGACCTGTGGCCTTTTGGAGCACTGTCATTTTCTCTGATGAGTCACGATTCGCATTATTTTCTGACAGTGGAAGAGTGTAGGTATGCAGACTCTATATTCTCGAGTTTCACCTCAAAAGACTGCAGTCAACAGTTAAACATGGGGGCATTTCAATAATGGTGTGGGGTACAATTTGGAGAGATGGTTGATCAGAGCTTGTGGAATATCAAGGAAACATCAATTCAGGTAAATATGTTTCTATATTAAAGGAAGGCCTCATTCCAATATTCTCCAGCAGTAGAATGAGTAAGAATGTCTTCCTATTTATGGAAGATGAAGCTACTTGTCACACTGCTCAAGCAACATAAAATTGATTGAGCCAAAATGGGATCAGGAAACTTCCGTGGTCAAGTCAGTCCCCGGATATAAACCCTATTGAGTACCTCTGTAGCATATTAGACCGACAACTTCGCACGAAGAACAGGAAGCCATCTTCAAAGCCCGAACTCTTAGGATTACTATGGAAAACATGGCAAAAAATCCCTCAAGATGATATTCATGAACTAATCACTAGCATGCCTAGAAGGGTCCTTCCATTGAAAAAAAAGGGATATCAACCACGTATTAGTTATTCACATTGTGACCATTTATAAGCACTTTAATCGTATAAATTGCTTATTTAATAGATGAAACAATATCTCTTAGTGTTTATTCAACCCTGTTATGTCTGTATATATATATATATATATATATATATATATATATATATATATATATATATATAGATATATATATATATATATATATATATGTATATTATAAGTGTATTTGGGCAGGAGTTTTTCTCTAATGCATATATCATTAAAAGTGATGGCTAGTTTTGCATTAATTATTTTCTTAAAGGTATTTTCCATATACCTTATTATAGATTCCTGTTCCTTAGAAAGGAAATTTATGACTTGGCTGTATGTAGTCATATAAGTTAGATCGCGATTTCGGGTTCAAGACCCTTCTTTAGTAGCTATAGGGATGTTCTATACACACATATACATATACATATATATATATATATATACATATATATATATATATATATACATATACATATATATATATATATATACATATATATGAAGTCCTCGCCTCAGGTGAATACAACCATTTGGTATTAGTTTGGACAATGTTTATGAATTGCTTCACCGTAGACAAAGTAAACTGAGATTACTTCAACATAATCAATACGAAGTCCTCTTGTGAGCTGATGTTTTAAAAAAACAAATAAGTTAATTTATAAACGAATAGATAAATAAACGAATAAGATATAAGTTATGATAGAAAAAGATAACTTGTAACGGCTACCATTTCATACGACCACTGGAGCTCTAACATATGTGTTTGCACATATTTTCATTTCAGATGAAAATCATATTTAAATCATGATTAATCCTAGCACGCTAGTGCCCCTGATTTATTACAGCATTAATATAATTAATTAATTTTCACCGAATCTTTACAACAACAAATGAGATAATTTACTACAAGTAGTTCCATAAACTTGACATATGAGAGGAAAGTTTTTGATCATTACATTCCTGATTGCTTTCTACATAAAAAAAATAACAAGTCAAGGAAAATTGTGAAACTCCTATAGCAAAGGATATATAACCATTGTGGGAATTATCAAAATGAATATGTGAATAAATATGTGAGAACGACATCATTCAAGCTGATTTTTTTTTCAGCTCATGGGATGAGCTTAGCCTGAAACAAGAATAAAGTTTTGTTATAAGTTAGGCTAACACGAGACTTGTCAAATTATTAGTTCTGCCCCAA
>NC_134798.1:34908817-34911317 GCF_046742065.1 Oratosquilla oratoria
CATATATATATATATATATATATATATGGTATATATACATATATATACATATATATATATATACATATATACATACGGTATATATATATATATATATATATATATATATATATATATATATATTTATGTATATATATATGTATATATATATATATAACTATATATATATATATATATATATATATATATATATATATATATATATATATTATGAAGTTATATAATTTATCATAATAAATTCTAATATAATATATCATATTATACTACAATACAATATAACCTAATATAACATGATATACTATAATACAATATAGTATAATATAATAGAATATAACATAATATAATATATAATATAATATAATATAATATAATATAATATAATATAATATGATATTATTATATAATATAACATAACATAATATAATATAATATAGTATAATATAATACAATATAATGTAATATAATATAATATAATATAATATAACATAATATAATATCATGTAATATAATATGATATGCTATAATATGATGTAGTGTAATATAATATAATATAATACAATATAATATAATATAATATAATATGATATAATATAACATAATATGATATAACATAATACAATATAATATAATATAATATAATATAATATAATATGATATATTATAATATAATATGATATAATATAATATGATACAATATAATTTAAGATAATACAATATAATATATAATACAATATAATATGACATTATATAGTATAATAAAATATATTGTAATATAATATAATATAATATATAATAAAATATAATATATTATAATATAATATAATATAAAATATAATATAAAATATGATATAGTATAATATAATATGATGTAATATAATATAGTTCAATATAATATAATATAATGTAATATGATATTATATAATATAATGTAGTATGATATGATATAATATGATATAATACAATATAATATAATATAATACATAATATAATATACTACAATATAATATAATATAATATAATATAATATAACATAATATGATATAATATAATGTAATGATATATAATATAATATAATATAATCTAATAAAATCTAAAATAATATCATATATCATATAATATATAATATAATATGATATATAATTATATAATATAATATGATATAATATAACATGATAAAATATAATATAATGCAAAATAATATATAACATTATAAAATATAATACAATAAAATATAATATGTACAGTAAATATAATATAATGCAATATAATGAAATGTAATATAGTACAATATGATATAATATGATATATAATATGATACAATATAAAATAATGTAATATGATGTTTGATATAATAGAATATGATATAATGTAATATAATATAATATAACAGATAATAATATAACATAATATGATACAATATAAAATAATGTAATATGATGTTTGATATAATATAATATGATATAATGTAATACAATATAATATAACAGATAATAATATAACATAATATGATATAATATGATATAATATAATATAATATAATATAATATAATATAATATAATATTATATAATATATAATATATAGTATAATATAATATAATATAATATAATATAATGTAATATACTATAATATGATATAATATAATATAATAATATATATTATAATATAATCTAATATAATATAATATAATATAATATAATATAAAATATAATATAATATAATATAATATAATATAATATAATACAATATAATATAATATAATATAATATAATATAATATAATATAATATAATATAATATGATACAATATAATATAATATAATATATAATATAATGTAATATGATGTAGTATGATATAATATGATATAATATAACATAATATAATATAATATATATATAATATAATATAATATAATATAATATAACATAATATAATATAATATGATATAAGATAATAGAATATAATATAATGTAATATAATATAATATATTATATTTTATTATATAATATAATGTAATGTAATATAATGTAATATAATATAATATAATATAATACAATATAGTATAATATAATATAATATAATATAATATGATGTAATATAATATAATATGATATAATATATCATAATACAGTATAATATAATATGATATAATATAATATAATATAATATAATAATGTAATATAATATAACATAATATTACATAATTATGATATAAGATAATAGAATAGAATAGAATATAATATATTATATTATGATATAATATAATATAATGTAGTATAATATAATATAATATAAAATAATATAATATAATATAATATAATATAATAGAATATAGTATAATATAGTATAACATAATATAATATGATATAATATAATATGATATAATATAATATAATATAATGTAAAATAATATAATATAATATAATATAGTATAGTATAATACAATATAATGTAATATAATATAATATAACATAATATAATATAATATAATATAATATAAT
>NC_134798.1:34968817-34978817 GCF_046742065.1 Oratosquilla oratoria
TTTAGAAATAATAAAAAGCTATAGTTGATATTGAATTTGGAATAAAAAATTTATTCTAATTTTTTTTATTTACCTTGAGCAGCCGCCATTTTGGAGAACGATCTTAAAATACTCCTGTGGCATCTTTTTTTTCTAGGGTTAAATTTCCATACTTCTGTCTACCATGAAATGCCAAACGATAACATTTTGATAATCATGTCAAATCCACAGTATGATATGTTACATAAACAATAAAAGTTTATCATGTATTAAAATTTTTATCAGCCTAGCTTTTTTATTATATACTTTATGCTTATATATATATATACATATATATATATATAAATATATATATATGTATATATATATGTATATATATATATATATATATATATATATATTCAAACACAAAAATAATTCTATTGAAATTTCTAATTTTTCATTTTATCAGAATCCTTGATATTCTATTATATTCAAATCAAAATGTTTATCACTATATATAAACATAGACAATTGTTTCAGAAACGTGTATGGACTCATAATCGTACATAGTTTATGTTATTTTCCAGTAAATGGTTTAAAAAATATCATATGTAATGTCACAAACTATTCTTGGGTATATTAGTTTTTGTTCTCCAAACTAAACTACAGTTGGTTCTCTCTATGAGGACCATTATTCTAAAAGAAATAGTCCAAAATAAAGGTGTTTACATATAGAACAATAACTTTTTTGATAATCTTGTATTTTGATGAAATATTTTTTTTATTTGGGAATGTTAGAGATTGTCAAATTTGAGAGATGTCCAAAAGAGAGAATTATCTGTGTACTAACGTAAATACTGATGTAAGTACAATGAGGTTAGATTCCACACTACATGACACATATTCCTTTCAGAGTCACATTAGAAATTAAATACTTTATTCAGCAATAACATATGTAGTATGACGTACATAGACATTGGATTTCCTTTGTGCTTCCAGATCTCTACTCTACAAGAAAATCCAGTGATGGCGGATCACGTTGCCTAAATGAAAAGTAGATTGCCGTCATGAATATCTGCAGGATGGAATGCAAATCTCTACCAGTCTTACTAAGATAAATCGGTCTCACTACAAAGATATCGTATGTATATATTACTTATATGAACAATAGGAATAAGTAAGCTATTGGAAAAAATATGGACACCTACTAGAAAGGAAAAAATATACCTGCCCAAAAACATACACACACGCACACACACACACAAACACACACACACACACACACACACACACACACACACACACACACACACACACACACACACACACACACACACACACACACACACACACACACACACACACACACACACACACACACACACACACACACACACACACACACACACACACATATACACACACACATACAAAGGATTACAAAGGCGGAGGATACCGACAGGAGACCTTTTGATCCATATCTAGGTCGGATGCGAAAAAAAAATCATATTAATAATAAAATAATAAATAAAAAATATAATTATGTAAATGACAAATAAAATACATAAATAAATGCATAGGTATAGTTGAATAATAAACAAACAGGTAAATAGTAAATAATGATGAATTGACATATAACTAATAATAAATGAAAATCAGACAGACAAAAGATAACAAAACAAAAACAAATAATATAAGATCAATTATAATCATTACAGCATATTACTTAGGTATTTATCTAAATGATTCTTAAAGCTTTGAACTGAACTACATTGCACTACCTGTGCAGGAAGTTTATTCCATTCATTAACTACACGGTTGGCAAAGTTGTTTCTACCAACTTCCACATTGAATCTATTTCCGGAGTTTGAGACCATTGTTTCTTGTCTGATTCTCATTCAATGTGAAAATTTGGTCACTTTTGATGTTGTCAATTCCCTTTAAAATCTTAAAGACCTGTATCAAGTCACCTCTGAGTCTACGCTTTTTTAGGGAAAAAAGATTCATGTGTTTTAGTCGATTTTCGTATGATTTAGTTTTGATATTTGGAATCAGTTTTGTGGCTCGCCGTTGTACTTTTTCCAATCTGTCAATGTCTTTAATGAGATTCGGTGACCATACGGAAAAGGCATATTCCAAATGTGGACGAACTAACGATTTGTATAGCTTGTTAATGAGTGATGGACTTTTGAAATCAAAAGATCGCGCAATCACTGCTTGGATGATTTGAGGTCGTTACTGATAATTACGCCGAGATCTTTTTCACTATCCACTTTTGTTAACGAATTTCCAAATAACTTGTAATCGTACTTACTGTTATTTTTACCTATGTGCATTACCTTGCATTTACTTGTATTAAATTTCATTAGCCACTTTTCAGACCATTGCTGTAATTTATCTAAATCTTCTTGAATATATAATTGGTTTGAGTGATCATTTGCCACTCCGCACAGTTTTGTAACATAAGCAAATTTGGAAACAGTAGATTTTAGTCCATGGTCTATATCATTTATATATACTATGAATAGAAGTGGCCCAAGAACGGAACCCTGAGGAAATCCACTTGTAAAAATTTTCCATCCAGAAATTTTTCCATTTAAAACAACCCTCTGTTTTCGACCATTCAACCAATTACTAGTCCAACTTCGGATGCGAAAAAAAATCATTTTAATGATAAAATAATAAATAAAAAATATAATTATGTAAATGACAAATAAAATACATAAATAAATGCATAGGTATAGTTGAATAATAAACAAACAGGTAAATAGTAAATAATGATGAATTGACATATAACTAATAATAAATGAAAATCAGACAGACAAAAGATAACAAAACAAAAACAAATAATATAAGATCAATTATAATCATTACAGCATATTACTTAGGTATTTATCTAAATGATTCTTAAAGCTTCGAACTGAACTACATTGCACTACCTGTGCAGGAAGTTTATTCCATTCATTAACTACACGGTTGGCAAAGTTGTTTCTACCAACTTCCAAATTGAATCTATTTCCGGAGTTTGAGACCATTGTTTCTTGTCTGATTCTCATTCAATGTGAAAATTTTGTCACTTTTGATGTTGTCAATTCCCTTTAAAATCTTAAAGACCTGTATCAAGTCACCTCTGAGTCTACGCTTTTTTAGGGAAAAAAGATTCATGTGTTTTAGTCGATTTTCGTATGATTTAGTTTTGATATTTGGAATCAGTTTTGTGGCTCGCCGTTGTACTTTTTCCAGTCTGTCAATGTCTTTAATGAGATTCGGTGACCATACGGAAAAGGCATATTCCAAATGTGGACGAACTAACGATTTGTATAGCTTGTTAATGAGTGATGGACTTTTGAAATCAAAAGATCGCGCAATCACTGCTTGGATGATTTGAGGTCGTTACTGATAATTACGCCGAGATCTTTTTCACTATCCACTTTTGTTAACGAATTTCCAAATAACTTGTAATCGTACTTACTGTTATTTTTACCTATGTGCATTACCTTGCATTTACTTGTATTAAATTTCATTAGCCACTTTTCAGACCATTGCTGTAATTTATCTAAATCTTCTTGAATATATAATTGGTTTGAGTGATCATTTGCCACTCCGCACAGTTTTGTAACATCATCAAATTTGGAAACAGTAGATTTTAGTCCATGGTCTATATCATTTATATATACTATGAATAGAAGTGGCCCAAGAACGGAACCCTGAGGAAATCCACTTGTAAAAAATTTCCATCCAGAAATTTTTCCATTTAAAACAACTCTCTGTTTTCGACCATTCAACCAATTACTAGTCCAACTTAATAGGCTACCACTTATTCCGTGTAAAGCTAATTTAGTAATTAGTCTTTCGTGGGGGACGGTATCAAAAGCTTTTGCAAAGTCTAGATATATTAAATCTATATTGTTTCTTTTGTCATAATTCGAGATAACTGTGTTGTAGAATTCGAGTAAGTTAGTCACGCAAGAACGTTTCCGTTTGAAACCATGCTGGCTATCATTTATCAAACGGTTACTTTCTAAATGATGTTCGATAGCATATCTGATGATAGTTTCCATTATCTTTCCTACACACACACACACACACACACACACACACACACACACACACACACACACACACACACACACACACACACACACACACACACACACACACACACACACACACACACACACACACACACACACACACACACACACACACACACACACACACACACACACGCACGCACACACGCACGCACACACACACACACACACACACACACACACACACACACACACACACACACACACACACACACACATAAACAGTTCCAACTTGTACCCATCTTGTAGGTCTTTCCAGTTTACTCATCTTCACGAAAAAATATTTTTTCTGATATTCCTCAGTCATATGGACTTTCAATTTCCATTTTCTCGTGATGCTTTATCATTCCAAATCAGTATAGCTTGTTTTAATTTTGTCCACTAATTTGAGTGACCTGAACGCAGCAATCAAACCACCTCTCTTTTCTATCCTATAACCAATATAGATCCAGTGTTTTCTTGACTGTCCTTCTCCACTTTATCTGGAAGACTGGGAACTATTTTGGTCCTCAAGTGACTTTTGCATCCTCTGTAAGTATGTTAGCGTAACTTGTTCTTCCATCCATCATATTAATTACTCACGTAGGCAAGGTACATTAATCGTGCCAATGGAACTCCGATAGTTACTACCCTCGAATCTGTCATCTTATTCCTTACTATGATTCTCAAGCAACTTTCCTTCAAGAAATCTCTCACCTATTCAGGCAGTTCACCTCTCACTTCTTCAAAATGCTCTAATTTCCATTGGATTTAATTACGAGCTATTTCGCCAAAGGCCTCCTCTAAACCTAGATGCACACAATCCATCTATTCACTGTCTAACAGCACACCAATAACTCGAATTTGGCACATGATTTTCCAGATGTGAAGACGAATTGTCTGTTAAAATGTTTAACTCTGCTATCTAATTAATATATCGATATTTCATCATTTTCTCATACAATTTACTTATTGTATTGGCCAGAAATACTGGCCTACAGTTCAATTGTACAACCTCACTTTCTTCTTTATTAAGTGGTACCACATTGGACCTTTTTAAGTCCTGTGGCATTACTTCTTTCAATGAACACCAATCATACCAATTTCTACCTGTATTCTTCAAGTATCTAGCTTGAGATTCTCTTGGTCCTATAACTATTCATAATCCAGTAATTTCATGAGTTTGGTCAATTTCTTCACTTTTACGTTTACATCTTGTAATCCAATATTATTGCTCCTATTGCCTTCCTATACAAAATTACTCTCTAGTAGAAATATATTTGAAACATTTACTATTTTAGATGAAGTTGATGCCGTTTCAAATACTTTACCATCCACTATTACCATAGAAATTCATTCTATGTTTCAGTTTACAATAAACAAACCTCTAGAATTGGTTCAAATCTGCATCTATGGATTCCTATTCAAAAATCCGTTCTACCTTTCTTTGGGTTCGTGTGCACCTATCTATACCATATATTCTTCCTTAATTCCATCAATTCTTTTCTTAATATATTGCAAGCCCCTTGGCTTCTTTTGTTGCCTCATCCTTTTATTAAACCAATCTTGCTTACAATTTCTTATTCCATTAAACCTCTCTACATATTCATTTTAAATCAACATTATGAATGTATAGTAAGATTTTCCTATTCTTACATAGTTTCGGTAATATTCATGAATTCTTCTTTGCCTGTTAAAAAAAAAAGGTCCTCAAGCCTAGCCTGTATACTCATAGGTCATTCCTCGGCCCCAGGAGCCATCCTTCCCAAAGAAATTCAGATATTGCATGGATTTTTTCTTCTCCTAATTATACAAATACAACCTCGTGATCGATGTTGTTGAAGTGTCAGTTTCTTTTACTCTAGGCACGATTTTAACCATAGCATCATCGCGTTATCTACCATTATATGTAACAAGGCATTACTTCAGGAATCTTCATTATCACGTGCTTCCCATTCCACCCAGTTGACATCCTTGCAATTAAAGTCTTGCATAAGGCATATAATGTCAATCTTTTCTAGGAGAACAGGCGTATCTGAAAACATTTTCTGATAATCAACTTCATTCCAGGCCCGGATCTTGAGGGGACGTAAATTACTATCAGGCCCTCTTGTTCTAATATTCAGATTTCTATTCACTTATATATATTTTTTCATTGTTGTATACTTTCTCTTAACAATCACTACTCCTTTCCCCATTTTGTCTTTTCTGTCTTGTCGCAACACAGTTTATTTATTAGTCCAAAACTGTAGAGCAACATTTCTAGTAAAGTTAGTTTCTACTAACAACAAAATATAAGACTTTTGTATCATCATATAGCGACATCCAACTGGGACGATAGTAACCCATATACGTTAACATAAACTACTTTTGAATCCCTTATACTGCTACCTGCGTTATCTTACGCTGTACTGTATTTTCCTGTTGGTATTTCCTTGATCTTTGATTTAGGATTATCTAGAAAAACTGTTGTATTACTTCAGTCCTTTTTTAAGTTCATATTAGTTGCTTTATTCATCCTGTAACAGGTTTTTTGTCTACGAGTAACTTATCATTGTTTGGTAAATTGCAAGACTTGATGACTACTTTATTTTGTGGCTAGTAATTTGATTCTAATATTGGGTGAAAGTAATTCGTCCCACATGTACCTTCCTAACCTAAACACATCTTTGAGCTTATTAGTTAAGTTTGAGTCATTTCTAATAACCGTATGGGTAATTTCTTTAGAATTACGGAAGTCTTGATACTGAATTTACCTCTATGAAATAATATGACCCTTTTTTCTGCTATGAAAAATAACAAACATGGTCTTATGTATTTTTTGCCCTATAATATGTTTATTTATTTTATTTTATTTTTTAACATCTATCACAGGCCTCTAAGTCCTCGGTCAGCATTTCAACTTCTGCAGACCAGGTATGCGGGCCACATAATCCGCAACGCCTACCCCTGATCCCTTTATCTATGACACTCATTCGAATAGTCTACGACATTCTTTGATTCTGGCGTATTTATAGGTATTCTTACTATAAGCATTATCATTGTTATCATATATGTGAGTATATGTTAGTGTGTGTGTGTGTGTGTGTGTGTGTGTGTGTGTGTGTGTGTGTGTGTGTGTGTGTGTGTGTGTGTGTGTGTGTGTGTGTGTGCGTGCGTGTGTACGCGTATATATGACTGTTTATATAATCATATGCTACCATTGAACCAACTACGGTAAGAAACCTCATTTTATCATGTCTATTTCGTAACAAAATATTTTTGTTGTATTCAGCATATTCTTTTTATTTTAGTTGTTATTTCTTTGTTACTCTTTTAGATGTTTATTTGATAATCTAGGATTTGAATCGATTTTTGTAATGTTAATGATAAAAGATACGTGTCTACTGATTGTACCCGTATTACAACTTTATAAAGCGTAAAAATATATTTAATAAACTGGCTGTTCAACGTGCGTTTGTTATTGTATCCTTAACAGTACTGATGTATAATACTAAGACTTCAAAATGATATATAAAAACCCGATTGAAAAGCCTGTAAAATGTACTAAGAATATGACTGGAAATATTCCTGGTTGAAAAACCTGTAAAATCATAGGATGTACTGAGAATATGATATGAAATATTCCTGTGTTACGTGATTATTTATATGACTTATAAAGAATCCGTATACCCAAATTTTATGTGCTTATAGAATTTCCAATTTTCTTTTTTATGTTTTTGAAAATTACTATCAGCTCAATGAAACGTTCTCGTTATCGAATGTACTAACATGAGCTATCGCTTCCCCCCCTCATTAAAAAAAGAAAGAAAAATTTACCCAAGACAGCGTAATTTAGAACAAACGAGAAAAAATATCCGAAAGCAAACCTACTACAAAAATAAATTGAACGCCTATAACATATCTGAAGATATGTTATGAAATAAAGAAATAACGAGAACAACTTTCGTAAACCTTACCTAAGGAAGCAATGTAACTAGAAAACATGAATATTTCTATATTACTGTACTTGTATTTACTATAACAAAACAATGATTGTCATCATCCCCAGATAATTTTATAGCGGTAATTAGTTATGAGAAATAAACATAAATCGTTCACTATAGCATGTATGCGAAAGAAAAATGTCTATTTTCCTTCAAGAGTATTTTGATATATATATATATATATATTCACATATATATATAAATATATATATATATATATGTATACATATATATATATATATATATATACGGAGTGTCTAAACAAGGGAGGTATAGTGAGGGTGAACTGGCTGGTGAGGTTGTTTAATGTTTGTCTAAAAGAAGGTGGAGAGCCGGAGGACTGGAGGGTTGCCTGTACAGTTCCTTTTGTAAGGTGTAGGAATTTCGGAGGGATCGGTTTGTTGAATATAGTTGGAAAGGCTTATGATCTGTCATTCTAAATATGATTCAGGGAATCTGTATAATAATAAGGTCCAAATTTCAGGAAATATGTATACACCTGAAAATTTTAGGGAATATACATATTCCTCGAGAGAAGCAGTCAGTATACACATTCCCTGAAAATATCAGAGAATATATATATTCCCTGATTTTACAGATTCACTGTAACATATATATATATATATATATATATGTATATATATACATATACATATGTATGTATGTATATATATATGTATGTATATATATATATATATATATATATATGTATATATATACATGTATGTATATATATATATATATGTATGTATGTATACGTATATATAATGTATATAAATATGTATATATATATACATATATATATATACTGCATATATATATATACTTCATATATATATATATACACATAAATACATACATACATACATATGCTGTATGTATGTATATATATCTACATATATATATATATATATATATGTATGTATATATATATGTATATATATATATATATATTTATATTTATATATATATATATATATATATATATATATATATATTATATATATGTTGACACATTATGATAAGTTGAAAAAGGTGGAAAAAAGAGAGTCACGGGTCTCGTTCCCAGTTTATTCCTAACCGGTTTTGCTTGTAGCTTCTTCAGAGGGAGAAGCTACAAGCAAAACGTATGCGTATATATATATATATATGTATATATATATATATATATATATATACATATATATATATGTATGTATATATATATATATACGAATAGATACATACATTTATATATATATGTATGTATATATATAAATGTATATATATATATATATATGTATATTGTGTGTGTGTGTGTGTGTGTGTGTGTGTGTGTGTGTGTGTGTGTGTGTGTGTGGTGTGTGTGTGTGTATGCGAGCATATATATATGTATATATATATATATATATACATATATATATATATAAATATGTATGTATGTGTGTATGTATGTATTACAAACGATTGCAAAGGCGGAGCATTCCGACAGAAGACCTTTTGGTCCATATCTATGTCGGATGTGAAAAAAATCATAATAATAATAAATAAATAAATAAATGAAAACTATAATAATGTGAATAACAAATGAAATATATAAATGTATAGGTATAATTGAATAATAAACAATCAGGTAAATAGTAAATAATAATAAATTGACATATAACTAATAATAAATGAGAATCAAACAGATAAATGATAACAAAAATAAATCATATAAAATAAATAATAATCATTACAGCATCTTGCTTACGTGTTTATCTAAATGATTCTTAAAGCTTCCAATTGAACTACATTGCACTGTCTCTACAGGAATTTTATTCCATTCATTAACTACACGGTGGGAGAAGTTATTTCTACCCACTTCCAAATTGAATCTATTTCATGATAGTTTGAGACCATTGTTTCTTGTCTGATTCTCATTCAATGTGAAAATTTTGCCACTTTTGATGTTGTTAATTCCCTTTAGAATTTTAAAGACCTGTATCAAGTCATCTCCAA
>NC_134798.1:34983817-34986317 GCF_046742065.1 Oratosquilla oratoria
TACAATGTCTCAGAAGTAATATTGCTGCATCATGTTCGTATTTGCGTTGCGAAATTTTCTCGTTTGTCACAACATTGTATAGACATAGTTTCACAACTACTTTTGGATATAAAAATCGAACTAGTTACTCCATTGCGTTCCTGAATATTAAATCCTATCAGCACTGGGTGGCATTTTACTATCATTTATTCTAATTGTTGCCAGTATATTCTGTTCACTTCTATAGTACCCCTCGCTAGCTAAAAGGTTCATTCTTATCAATGGTATCCCCTCGGAGCGAAGGGGCTCTGAGACAATCCAGAAACTGTTGCAAGGAAATCCAAAAACAATTGCGAGATAATCCAGCAAACACGTGAAGGATGCGGCAACACTGTGGCAGAGTCAACGTATTTTTGTGTGTACGAGACCTTAGAGAGTTTCCAACGCAGAAGCATCATAGAGTGACGGTTACAAGATTAAGCCGCCCGGGGCGTTTGTCCTCCGATGCATTTTTCCGGCTGCTATCACTTGACTTTATTCAGTAAAGGAAAACGCACTATTTGCACTATGGCTTAATGACAATCTAGATTAGTCTCCCTCTATGTCGTCGCGAGATTTTGTGTGCTTTGAGGAAACTTGACTTAAACTATCAGTTGTTTTAAAAAACGATTAGACAACTTTATGGATGGGGATGACAGGTGGTGATGGATACGGAGCTGCCCAGTGTAGGCCTTGTGGTCTCTTGCAGTTTCCTTTATTCTTATGTTCTTATGTTCTTAACATGACTTCTATAAGATGTCAAGAGACTTCGACAAGATATTGGCCATCTAGGAGACCCAGCAGTAAACTCCTTCATATCGTCAACCTCCTAGAAAGAGACAATTGGGAAAAAGCTTGTCTTTAGGGGGACATAGACACAATGATTGGAACACTTCTTACAGAAAAAAGTACAAGACTCACTATAAATGAAGGTCATCACAATAGGCCCGAAGACAAAAAGGTTGAGAGATAAGATCACTTGAGGTAAGTTTGCAGAAAGAGAACAGAAAGCATCAGGAGGTTAGAAACAATAGAATAGATGGCAAACATTTTATTCAAACATTTTATATACAGACACACACACACACACACACACACACACACACACACACACACACACACACACACACACACACACACACACACACACACACACACACACACACACACACACACACACACACACACACACACACACACACACACACACACACACACACACACACACACACACACACACACACACACACACACACACACACACACACATACACACGTGTACACACACAGAATGCAAGATCTTGGAGCAGGAGTCAACATAAGCAATGCATACAATAGAATGAGCCTATATCAACAATAATAAACATATTTGATGTGTTCTTTTAATTATGCAGGCAAAGGCATAGTCATTTACTGAAGAGTACAAGGTAATATGCTGGATTCCAAATCATGAAGGGAAATCCAGCATCCTTACAGAAAATTTCGCAGAATCAGCCACAAAAAGAAACGCTGTAGTACATAAAGTATATCTTTATTGTACTCAAGTTTAAAATTATATTGACATTCTAGTATTATTAATATTTTTCTATGGCAAATTTAAGACTAGTTTTGTGGGACAATTTTCTATTAAAGGATTAATTATAATAAACATAAAAAATGCATAAAACTATGCTCTTTTCAATAACGACACCCATATCATACATGGTCATAATTCATTCTTATTATCATAATGATAATACTGCCACTTATTCATTATATTATTTGATCTTTTAACTATGTTCCCTTTTCATAAGGCCTTCAAATGGCAGGTCATACATTATGGCTAAAGAGCTTTTGAACATTTAATCGCATTGCATAGGGCCCCAGTTAGTGAATTACATAATGAGAGAATAGCCATTGGTATAAGTATGAAATGTACGTGCTAAATACCACGAAACAGTTCTGTTATGAAAGGAACAAAACGTATGATGTAAACTTATTACAAGAGTTCCATGAAGAAAAGCGTTATGAACATATAACATGTTTGTGACACTTGACATAGCAAGAAATTTATACTTACGATTATTTAAATCGAATATTATAAATAGGTGCAAATGTGTGTATGTGACTGTTACGTGTACAAGCTTATAAATAAAGGATTGCATATATATATAAATATAAACGTGCATATGAGAATATATATATATGTAAATAACAATACATGTATATATATATATATGTATATAAATATGTATATATATATATATGTATATATATATATATACAACCATATATGTATATACATATATATATATATATATATATATATACATACATATATATGTATATACATATATGTATATATATACATATATATGTATATACATATATATATATATACACATATACAAATACATGTACATATACATATCCATATCCATATACATATACATATACATATACATATACATATACATATACATATACATCTACATATACATAT
>NC_134798.1:34998817-35001317 GCF_046742065.1 Oratosquilla oratoria
AGATGTGTGAAAGAAGGAAGCTGAAGATAAATGTGGGCAAATGTAAGGTGATGAGATGTACAAGGGGAGAGAGTGACAGCAGGCTGGAAGTGAGCATTAAGGGTGAAAGACTGGAGGAAGTGGATAGTTTTAGATTCTAGTGTACGAATATGGGAGGAAAGGGAGGAGTGGGGGTGGAGGTAGAATGTAGATTGAGAGAAGCGAGTAAATGCCTTGGTGGATTAAAAAGTGTAATGAGAAATAGACATCTGGGAATGGATGCTAAGAGGTTATATGAAGGAGTGATTGTGCCAACAGCACTGTACGGGGCATAAACATGGAACATAAGAGAGGAAGAGAGAAGGTGTTTGAATGTGTTTGAGATGAAATGTCTGAGAACTATGATAGGGGCTACTAGGCTAGATAGAGTGATATATGAGTAGGTGAGGAGGAGAACAGGGGTGGAAAGGGAGTTGGGAGATAGGGTTGATGAAAGAGTATTAGGATGGTTTGGATACATGGGAAGAATGAGTGAAGAAAGATTAGTAAAACAGGTGTGGAAGGCAGAGGTGGAAGGAGTGAATATGAGGTGGCGTCCTAGGATGATATGGATGGATGGGGTGTAAGGGGCATTACAAAAGAGAGAATGTCTGTTGAGGAAGGACGGGAGAGGACAGAAGATAGGGGTGAATGGAGAAGGGTTACATATGGATGATGCTATGATACATGAGAGGGATTGGGTGGGGGATGGGGTGTGAGAAAGTATGTGTGAGAAAAATTTGACGGAGCCCGAAGGGATTTCTCCCCATCTTCTCCTTTTCTGCATGAGGGGACGGAGAGGAGGGTTCGCCGAATTTATGAATAGGCTTTGCTGTGGATGTGCTGTGTCTTGCGACATTGCTTCTGACCCAGGGCAGTGGACAGAATGCAGGGATGACCCGTCATCCAGGAGGTGTCAAGATTAGAGGGAGGGAAGAGGGTAGAGGGGAGTGGAGTATGTTAGGGATGGAATGGGTTGGAGTGGTTTCTATGCCTTTTTCTTGTTGGCTACCCCCCGTGTAAGGGGGAAAAAGCCTTTGGTATATGTATGTATATATAAATATATAACTATGTATAAAAATATACATACATACATACATATATATATATATATATATAAAAAATATATATATATACGTGTATATATATATATATATATATGTATATATATATAATATAAATATATATATATATATGTATATATATATATAATATAAATATATATATATATATATATATATATATATTTATATTTATATGAAATGACGTAGATGTAGTAGCACATGAGTAAAATAAAACTAAGACCCACTCTTGTAGAGAGATAAGCTGAGATACAGAGTAACCATATATTTCGACCACTGACTGTGATCCCCTTGAGCTTATCTTTTTTCGGAGAGTTATATATATATATATATATATATATATATATATATATATATATATATATATATATATATTAGGGTGGCACTGAACATAATTTCGAAAATAAGTTACGTAATTCAGCTTAATCGGTGCATATTAAGAACTGCCACATCGGTCATGTTTGCACGACTAGTGTTCCGTTTGAGTCTCTTCCCTCCTTTCATCCTTTATTTCTGCTTTCGGGATTTTAATACCGGTACCACCAAAAGGCCATGCCTTAATAAATGTTATTTACATTCAGTAATCAACTGTACTAATCCATCCATCTCCATCGTTTTTTCACAGGTTGACATGGCTAAAAAACGAAGCGAAAGTGTGTTGCCTCTGATTGGCAGTCCGATAGAAGAAATTCTCGGCTCCAAACTTCCATCAAATGGCGATATTCTGCGTCATTTTATGTACCACCACAAGACGCTGAAGAAAGCAGACCTTAGTTCGGCACAAGCTGTGATTTTTCGTGTACAAGAATTCTGGAATCGTGCCCGGATTCCCACGATTACAGCTAAGAGTGCTACGAGGAAAGTTCTCGCACTCCAGACACTCCACTGATTGTCCACTGGGACGGAAAAATCGTTCCACATGTCACTGGCGGAGTTGTGGATCGCTTAGCCATCTTGGTCTCGGGAGATGGAGTGGACAAGCTTCTTGGTGTACCTATGCTCCCGTCTGGAACCGGAAAAGCCCAGGCTGACGCTGTGATGGAAGCTTTACAGGACTGGGGCCTTGAAGACCGTGTAATTGGGCTCGGCTTCGAACACGGGGATCATTGGAGGAACGTGCATCCTTCTAGAGCAAGCGCTTGGACGACAGCTTCTCAATCTTGCGTGCCGACATCACATGCATGAACTCGTTGCAATGAAAGCCTTCACAGAATGTATGGGACCGTCGACGGGACCTGAGATAGTTCTATTCTCAAGATTCAAGAACCAATGGATGTTCCTGGCAACGACATCAGAAGACGTTCGCCCTCTTCTCGACGAGGAGATTGTTGCCCCTCTTCTCGAAAAACGAAAGGAATTTCTGGAGCTCTTTGGTCGACATCTCACCAAAAGTCAACCGC
>NC_134798.1:35018817-35021317 GCF_046742065.1 Oratosquilla oratoria
ATAATTATTATTTTATTATTATTATGTTTTTTTCGCATCCGACCTAGATATGGACCAAATGGTCTCCTGTCGGCATGCTCCGCCTTTGTAATCCTTTGTTAGATGACTTTATTCAACGACAGAGCAGGTCCCGGCCGAACGGTGTCTTGATCGATCAAGACTCTGATCAGTCACTCTGATCAGTCACGGCCAGAACCCACCGAAGAATGAATTGAAATAGCCTGGCCTTTACCACATCAGAATCTACACTGAGTTATATGCTATTCATCCCTTTGAATATACTACCCAAATTTTATATGTATATGTATATGTATATGTATATGTATATGTATATGTATGTGTATATGTATATGTATATGTATATGTATATGTATATGTATATGTATATGTATATGTATATGTATATGTATATGTATATGTATATGTATATGTATATGTATATGTATATGTATATGTATATGTATAAGTATAAGTATATGTATATGTATATGTATATGTATATGTATATGTATATGTATATGTATATGTATATGTATATGTATATGTATATGTAAGTTTTGCCTGCCTCCAGGCGATTTTATTCAACTGAATGAAAACCCTTTTGGACAATAAAATAACAGAAACTGAATTTTTTTCTTGGAATAGACCAAAATTACTGATAAGCCAAAATGGAAGGTTATGAAGAGGAAAGAGGAGGACAATGAATAGATAAGCGACTGATTTAAGAAAAACAGAAGGAAAAGAAGTATATAATCAGAATGGACGACGTTCAATTGTCTTTCTGATACCGAACAAGAAAGAAAACACTGAATAATGGAAACTATGAGAATATGGGAATAACATACGGCCACACTTATATATAGAAGGAAAAAAATCACCTTCGTATCCTCAATTCGGCAAGATTATAACATACACAAAACATGCCTATTTAGGTTAGCAGTATATGGATGCGAATCAATACATCTATGTGTCTGCTAATCTACAAATAGAGGTATGATATGATATAATCTTATGTATGCACATAACTATATACTCGTAATATGTTTATATGGAAACAAAAATAATGTATAAAAATACAACTTCTATATATGTATATATATGTAGATTTGTAAATGAAAAACTAATAACTCAATAATATTCTACATATATTTTGTTTTAGCTTATGGCAAGCTACTGTCAATTTTTCTATTGTGAACATACTTAGCTCGAAAATCTCTAATATTCGAAATTACTTTTTTTTTAATATACCAGATATAAGAAAATACTTTTTGAACTTTTTCCAAGTACTGGAATATCCAATTGCTATGAATCCCCAAAAGCAAATAATACAATTATATTACACTGTGTCTTTCTCTTGCATTAGGTAGAAGTAAATATATCGTGTTATCTAGATAGTAAAAACTGACGATTGTAGGAGAACTTATATGCTGAAATGTAATATATTATAGACACTGAAATTATTTATAGTATGTTGG
The DNA here is from genome assembly GCF_046742065.1 of Oratosquilla oratoria. Lineage (NCBI taxonomy): Eukaryota > Metazoa > Arthropoda > Malacostraca > Stomatopoda > Squillidae > Oratosquilla > Oratosquilla oratoria. Next base: position 35,020,293 of record NC_134798.1, read on the forward strand.
ACCTTTTGTTAAAGAAATAAGTCGCCTTTTGTGATTAAAAGAGAAAAATCAATTGTCCAACAATATATACATTTAATTACAAAACTGAAATTATTTATAGTATGTTTGACCTTTTGTTAAAGAGAAAAGTCTCCTTTTGTGTTAAAAAGAGAAAAATCAATTGTCCAACAATATATACAGTTAATTACAAAATTCCTAAATCTCTTTTCTCCTGTAATCCCAATCCTCCACCTTAGATCATGACAATGATCTCACTTGTCTCCCTTTTGTAGCTAATGTGTTGAATAAAAAAGAACAAGTGGGATTCGTAGTTTCACTTTCCTACTACTACGTGGTGGGTAAAACATATTGAATGATGTAAAGGAAAATTATAGCTAAATTTTATATCAATTGTGCTCATGTATTTGTTTGGTGTGTGTGTGTGTGTGTGTGTGTGTGTGTGTGTGTGTGTGTGTGTGTGTGTGCGTGTGTGTGTGAGTGCGTGTGTGTGTGAGTGCATGTGTGTGCGTGTGTGTGTGAGTGCGTGTGTGTGTGAGTGCATGTGTGTGCGTGCGTGTGTGTGTGGTGTTTGTGTGTGTGTGTGTGTGTGTGTGTGTGTGTGTGTGTGTGTGTGTGTGTGTGTGTGTGTGTGTGTGTGTTTTTGTGTGTGTGTGTGTGTGTGTGTGTGTGTGTTTTGTGTGTGTGTGTGTGTGTGTGTGTGTGTGTGTGTGTGTGTGTGTGTGTGTGTGTGTGTGTGTGTGTGTGTGTGTGTGTGTGTGTGTGTGTGTGTGTGTGTGTGTGTGTGTGTGTGTGTGTGTGTGTGTGTGTGTGTGTGTGTGTGTGTGTGTGTGTGTCTGTGTACATGTATGAATATTTTATGTATTCTCTCTAAGGACACAAATTTTATTAAAAAGCATACGAAGAAACATGTGCAATCTATCTTGCAGCAATTTTGATTTCCAGAGCGCTTTTCAAGAATACTTGAAGTGAGGGATGTTAGGTATGGATTTTTTCTTGAGATTATAAAGAAAATTACACAACAAAAA
>NC_134798.1:35028817-35031317 GCF_046742065.1 Oratosquilla oratoria
ATATAATCGTGTGTTACATATTCTCAACATAAATATCAGTTCTCATTGAATGATATGAGGACCCTATTTAAACGTTAATGACATATTAGTGACATCAATATACGATTCTACATATTGCTGCGCCCTAGCTTTATCCCCACATCAGTAAAGGTGAAAACTATCAATCTACTATGGTAAATAGATAATAAATAAAAAATTAAGATTCTATACATCAAAATTGATTGAGAAATGCAATATATTCAGTAATGGATTCCTCCACCTCTCATGTCTATCATCTCAGGCAGCGACGCTAGTGTGGATATATTGTATTGTATTGCATCTGACCTGGGTAGTGGGGCAGGGGACAAGGATTATCCTGTATATATCTATACCTATATCTGTAGCTTAAAATTTCATTAAGGTGCATTTTAAAATCAGTTGTACATTCAATAACTTGTCTTGGAAATGCACAAAGGGATATATACAACGTCATTAACTATGAAAGCCTACTCACTGTACTTTCCCACTACCTTTAAGTAAGAATCCACCAGCATTGAAGGATAAGGGGAGAACTAGGAGAGGTATCTGATATAATGTGTAATCGTAAATGTATGGAGAAAAAAAAAACGAGTGGTGGGAATTGGTTAAAAAGAAGCTACACAGAAATTTGTGTATATTTTGTTAAAAATACAGGCAAATAAGAATGATGCACAAATAGTGTGCATGCCTATAGAGGTGAATGTTAAGGACTTTGCTGACCACAACGACTTGGTAAAAGGCCACAAAAGGAAAGAATATTGAGGAACCCCTTCTAGTTTGAAGTGTTTGGTCTACTTGCATAAGTACAATCGGCGCGACATAAAAACTGGTTCTAGCCATCTATATCTATATCTATATCTATATCTATATCTATATCTATATCTATATCTATATCTATATCTATATCTATATCTATATCTATATCTATATCTATATCTATATCTGTGTATCTATGTATCTACAGTATATCTATACGTATATCTACATATATATATACATTTGCATCTGTATCTAAATCTACATCTATATCTATATCAATATCTGTATCATATACATATATATATATATATATATATATATATATATATATATATATATATATATGTATATATATATATATATATATATATATGTACCTATATCTATAGCTATATATCAAGATTTATATCTATTTCTATATTGCAACACAATTCACTAAAACCCGTCAATGTAAGATTTCGCAGAAAACCACTCGGGAAATAGGACAATATGATCCAAACGCTTTCGTCTATTCAGAAATTTTTGAATAATATAGAATGACAATGGGTAGGAATGTATATACAGAAATGTAATAGGCAAGACAGGAACATGTGAGGGCACTTAAGACAATTTTTCAACAAAGCGTGTCAGGACGGGGGCACACCGTGAGCCGCTACATGATCAACAATTTTCTTTACAATGAAATTATGAAGTTTATATAAGCCTAAACTTACGTTCATAATGTTATCAAAAGAATGTTTTATAAGATTAGATTCAATAATATTTTTATCCAACATAAAACTGCAAAAGACAATTTCCTTTATTCCAATCAGTGGTATGGCTATGGCTTGCGTATATAAAAATCCCACTGGATGATTGACCTGATCTCACACTATACCTGTGTTGATTAATCCTAGTACCTAACTCTTTTCCTGTTTGACCAATACATTTATCACATTTAAAACAAGGAATGCTGTAAACACAGCCTACATCATCACTGGGGAATTTCTAATAAGATTTTTTTAATGGAACTTGTATTCTTAAATACCACATTGATGTCAAACTGTCTAAGAATCTTAGGAAGACTTATCAAGTTCTCATGAAGAGAAAGAACTAAAAGGTTTTTGTTACAAAAGTTATTCCTTTCCTGAGAAATGTCATGGTAGGACATCCTAGCTATTTCATGAGCCTTATCAATCAAGTATTTTGGATATCTCAAGCCCGATGCAATGTCACAAATTTTCTTCAGCTCATCATCTAAGAAATCAGGGCTACAAATTCTGTAAGCCCTAAGAAACGTAGAAGAAAAGACCAATTATTAAGTTTTTTCATGAGTTAAGTAAAAGTGGACATAAGACAGGACATTTGTACTTTTTCTGAACACATCGTATATGAAACATCTTCCACTTCTGTGTATCAAAATGTCCAAAAAGGGTAACCTGTTACCTTGTCCTATCTAAGTAGTGAATTTGATAGAAGGAACAAAATTATTCAAATTAACATGAAAGGAGTCTACATTGAAAAAAAATCCATGTATAAGATGCTTAGTACTGGAGATAACGGCTTACCCATGACCATACCAATTTTTTTCTTAAAAAAATCACCATAAAAATCAACTTCGAGTCTACTACACATAACTTGACCAAATTAACAACAGTGTTAACAGAATGTGGCAACTAATGTTTCAACAATTCTTCTAGGTATGAAAATAAGTCATTTAATGGAACTCGTGTGAAAAGAGACG
>NC_134798.1:35071317-35086317 GCF_046742065.1 Oratosquilla oratoria
ATTGAGAGAGTGAGTGGTTTGAGTTAAAGATAGGACTTCGTCAGATATGTGTTATGTCGCCTTGGCTGTTCGATTTATACATGGATGGGGTGGTGTGAGAGGTAAATGCAAGGGTAGTGGGTCAGGGATTGGAGATGGTCAAAGAAAATGGAGAAAAGTGGTGGGAAATAAGCCAGTTGTTGTTTGCTGACGACACTGCGCTTGTAGCAGGATCAGAGGAGGAATGGAGTATGTTAGTGACAGAGATTGGGAAAGTGTGCGAAAGAAGGAAGTTGAAGAAAAATATGGGTAAAAGTAAGGTGATGAGATGTATAAGGGGAGAAAATGGCAGGAGATTAGAAGTACGTATTAAGAGAGAGCGAATGGAGGAAGTGGATAGTTTTAGATACTTGGGTGCGAGTGTGGCGGAAAAGGGAGTAGTGGGGGTGGAGGTAGAATGTAGATTGAGAGAAGCGAGTAAATGTCTTGGGGGGATTCAAAAGTGTAATGAGAAATGAACATTTGGGAGTGGATGCTAAGAGGAGATTGTATGAAGGAGTGATTGTGCCGACAGCACTGTATGGAGCAAAAACATGGAACATAAGAGAAGAAGAGAGAAGGAATTTGAATGTGTTTGAGATGAAATGCCTGATAAGTATGATAGTAGTTACTAGGCTAGATAGAGTGAGAAAAGAGGTGTTGAGGAGGAGGGAAGAAAGATTAGTAAAAGAGGTGTGGAAGGCAGAGTTGGAAGGAGTGAACATGAGTGGATTCTATGCCTTTGTCGTTTGGCTTCCTCCCATGTAAGGGGAAAAGCCTTTGATATATGTATGTATGTGTATGTATATGTATAAACACACACACACACACACACACACACACACACACACACACACACACACACACACACACACACACACACACACACACACACACACACACACACACACACACACACACACACACATGTATATATATATATATATATATTCTTTTTCTTTCTTTTTGAAAAAATAGCTGTTATTTGTTATAGAACCTGTGAGAAGAAAGTTAGTGTATTTCAAAAGTCGTCGAATGTAGAGGACGGTAGTAATTAATTGTGGCGGTGAAATATGCCAGAAAAATTAAATGGTGGGGGAGGAATATGATAATGGTATAAAAAGTATAAGTAACACAATCATATGAAAGCTGGGAAAGCAGATGGGTTGGGTGTTTGGCATGTAGAGTGTCTGGCAATAGGTCTCATAGTAACAGTGGAATGACTATTGAGATTCTATAATATGTGTCTACGGGAAGGAAGTGCATAGGTAGATTAGAGGAGTGTACGTATAGTTCCACTTTGCGAGGGAAGAGAGGTAATCATAAATGTAATAATCTTAGAGGGATCAGTCTGTTGAATGTGGTCGGTGAAATTTGTGGCGTGTGGTTAAATTGAGGAGATTAGCAAAGGAACTTTGCAATAACTGGAGAAGAGCAGTGTGGGTTTATAAGAAGATAGGGTATAGATCAAGTGCATGTAGTAAGATATGAGAGAAGTATTTGGCAGAGTATAAGGACTTATTTCTAAAGATTCATTGACTATGTATGAAATAAAAGGAATTTGTTGAAGGGGGTCAAAAAATCTATATGTGTTGGGCATGTGTAAGGTTTAAGCATGGAAAGAGTAAACTACCCAAGGCGAATGTAAGACTACATAAGGGTTTTGTTATGCCACCATGGCTGTTCAGTGTACAGTATGTGGATAGGAGGGTGAGGTAAACGACAGAATGCTATTCATTTTTTTTTTTTTTTGTCATTCCGGTAATAGGTGATTCTGAAGAGAAAGTGAAGAGATCGCTGACTAAGTTTGGAAGGGTGCGTGAGGAGAGAAATTTCAGAATAGATGCTGACAAAAGTAAAGTGATGATATTTTTCTACAACATATTCAGGATGGATTTAATGCAATATCATATATCTTTTCATTTACTCATATAAGAATTCTGGATTACAAACTACATTAGCTCTGAGAAACATGGAAGAAAAAATGGAAACCTTAGTATTAAGGTCATGAGTAGAATGGACATAAACATATGACAAGACATTGATGCGTTTCCAAAAACCTGGCCCATCTCTACGTTTGTGTGTGTGTGTGTGTGTGTGTGTGTGTGTGTGTGTGTGTGTGTGTGTGTGTGTGTGTGTGTGTGTGTGTGTGTGTGTGTGTGTGTGTGTGTGTGTGTGTGTGTGTGTGTGTGTGTGTGTGTGTGTGTGTGTGTGTGTGTGTGTGTGTGTGTGTGTGTGTGTGTGTGTGTGTGTGTGTGTGTGTGTGTGTGTGTGTGTGTGTGTGTGTGTGTGTGTGTGTGTGTGTGTGTGTTGTGTGTGTTTGTGTGTTTGTGTGTTTGTGTGTTTGTGTGTTTGTGTGTGTGTGTGTGTGTGTGTGTGTGTGTGTGTGTGTGTGTGTGTGTGTGTGTGTGTGTGTGTGTGTGTGTGTGTGTGTGTGTGTGTGTGTGTGTGTGTGTGTGTGTGTGTGTGTGTGTGTGTGTGTGTGAGCATACAAAGAGAATGATAAATTCAACAGATTTACCTCATGCATAAGTTTTCTTCTGTGGATGTTGATAAGATTGTAACACAAACCTTATGCATATTGGGACTTGTCCACATTCATTGCTTTGTCCTATATCTAGCTAGAGTTAGGATATATGTTGAATGGAAATCAGACAAGAAATAATGGTCTCAAAATGTCAGGAAGTAGATTTAATTTAGAAATATTTGGAAACAACTTCTCCAACTGTGTAGTAAATGAGTGGAATAAACTTCTTGCAGAGGTAGTGCAATGTAGTACAGTTCGATGTTTTAATATTCATGTAGATAAGTACCTAAGGAATATACTGTAATGTCTATCATATATTTTAATTTATTCCATCTACTGATTAATCATTATTTATGATTATCTATATATATTTGTTTTTCTATTATCTATTATAAATAGTTATTATTTATGTGTTTATCTATTACTATTCATCATCTATCTGTTTACTTATCTATTATTTATCATTATCTGTTCATCTATTTAATCTATCTATTTTTTAATTTCTTTATTCTTTTTTTTTCACATCCTTTGTAATCCTTTTGTAATTGTGACATTATGGACGAAGTTTTTCTTCCTTCAAGTATCTGAACAAACATTGATTCCTAGGGTGGTGTGATTTATTCATAGCTTTGTATTCTCAGAATCAAATACATTTCCATTGCCGTCAACATTGAACAATCACTTTTGCTGTTGCAGTCATTAAGGCTTACACATCTCAGTTACACGGGATCCCAAGTTTAGTTAGTGATTGGAGTTCTCTTTCATATAAAATCTAAATAAAATTATACAACTCACAACAAAAGTTTATCATATTCTTCTGCAGTGACATACTATAATGTAGTTCATAATTCCCTTCTAAATACCTATTTTTGTTTTCTTGCAAGTTCAGAGTTTTTCATTGCCTAATTTGTTCATACTTATTGTTTATTTGTTGTTCTCCTTCCCTGTCTTTGCTGTTTTATATTTTATGTTTATTATCATTATGGGTTCTATGTATAATCTTTGAGTATGTGGTGCTTACAAATCATGCCATGGCTTATAGTAGTCCTATTCTTCCGGCTCTGCCAATTGCACAGCGGTTAATAATGACAGTAATGTGGTCCCAGAGGTGATGATATGATCTTCCATTGCAGCTGGTAGAGCTTATGCTCCGTTGGACTAGTATCCAACCATTGTCTCGTCTGACACATGTTCTGTATATCGCATTCAGGCCTTTCAGTCCGGATTGTAACCAATATTTGACTGTTCCCGCGGCGTTATAGCGTCCGGTGCTCCAGTATGTGCTGTTGACAACGTTGATGTATAACACTGGAACACTTCTAACCTATGTTTCCTTATCAAGCGGTTCATAATCTACGATGTATCCGGTTTGTAAGGGATTGTCATCTGCAATATTTGTTGCTGTGTACATTCCTCTTGGTGTTTATGCAATGAGATGCTGCATCTCCCCCACCAAAAAAAAAAAAAAAAAAAAGTCAACCAACAAAGTGGTTCCTTCACGATATGAAACTATGATGTATTGTGATGTAATTGATGGGAGTTTTCGTTATGTTCCGGTTGTATTAGGAAAAAATTTTGCTGTTGAAATCTAGTACTCAGCCTCTATAGAACTCATTATTATAGAATAATGTTTCGAGTCTCCTACCTTGTTCTCTATCTAATAAGACCTACAATAAAATAGCACCGTCTTCTTCTGGTCCAGAATGTCTTAGATGTCCTGTAATATTCTGTCCATTTTAGCATGGAGTAGCACTATTCCCCTCTTCGTAAGGAAGAAATTTATTAACATGAAATATACACGAAGATAAAAGGACTCGAAGATACTCTTTTGATTTGCCGTTACGATGCAATGTAATTGACACAAACAATGATAAACCACATGGTCTTTACAATGTTGTTTGGTCAGTTTACACGGAAATTAGTCTTGTATGAAGATTGTTTTTGTCTGTGCGTGAAGGGCATGCGAACTGAAATTCTAGCTAGAGTTTTTAGTGACATGGGGAATTGGGCTTGGGCTAGAAACAAAATATGAATTAAGCAGTTTTAAAAATAAGCTTACAGTTACTATTACCAACACTTTACAAGAGAATATTATCAAGCAATTACAAAAAATAATTTAGCTTGATTTCATTTTAATATTTAGCCTTAAACTATGTAGGTTTTACCATAGATTTTGTTAAAATATCTTTTACGCTTTTCTTATGGTATTGTCTTTAAAGTGTCAAGTTTATTGCTTGATGGATTAGATCTTATAGAATTTAATTTCAAAATAAAATGACCAAAGCTAAAAGCAGCTTTCAAGGATTGTATTTTGTGAGTAACCGCTTCTATCTTTGGGGACAATATTTATAACAAAGAAGTGTTGTCATAGAAGAGGTAAAGGAATAATTACGGGGGGTAGCAGAACGGAGAGATGATAATTTTTTTTTATTTTTTATTTTACTTTCCAATCACAAAAACATACTGAGTAACTTAGCCTACACAGATTTCACTAAATTCACCCAAAATATGGACTGCATTAATCATGTAGTTAATACATCATCCGGTGTATTCAAGTATATGACAGGATGAAGAGAACTTATGATCTAAACTAAAATCACCTGTCAATAAGTCCTATTTGCGTTTCACTGTCTATTTTCCTTCTAAACCTATATCATTATCATAAAAAAAATCTCTTCTTCTTTAAGTGTTTAGAATGATACGGAATTTGCAGCATAATTTTCATGAACATTTCTGCTTTCATCATACATCTTTTGATATATATTAATATTTAAACATATATGATACGATCTTGATTTCGAGAGCAAGTATTCTAAACCGTTTTGCAGTAATAGTTCTTTTTTGAGTGAGTAATCATTAATGCAAAATTTTGTATCATTAATGAATTTTCAAGTCATTTAAGTCCACAGCAAGAAAAAGTTAAGCAGGATCATTCGCTGCAGAACATCGTTATGTACAATCATCATATCGATATATGTTTCACTTATGACAACCTTTTTTTTATTAAGGAGATCTTTAATCCACATAGATAAATTACTCTCTACTATTATATACCTTATCTTTTTTTAAAATATTCACCTGGAAAATTATTAGAAAATATTTTTGAAGATTTAGATATATAATGCCAAACTGTTTATACATTTGAAGTATTTAGTATGGAAATTGTAAGACATTTTTTATGCAGTATCACATTCTCCCAAAACCATGTTGAGAGATTTAAATCTAGAAAGATGTCCTCTTGACATTAATGAAGGCACTTGCCTCCTGTTAAGTACTGTTTATCCACTTCTACATATTATAATGACTGGCGCCTTTCGCAAAAATGTGGTGGACATATTTCTTTACCCAATATTAACCATGCAAAAAATCTATTAAATGATAAAGAAAATCGTTCACGTTGTGTCTACGATTCAAAGATTATTACTCAAAGATAAAACTCTAGGTCCATTAATTGTAGTTTTGTTTCCCATTGATTTTTGTAAAAAAAAAAAAAAAAAAAATCACTTTAGATATTTGGGTCGAAAGACGGTGACAGCTGCTTGTTTCAAAAGAATGACTAGAAACACGAGAAACTGCAAACTTCTGATGAGGTTATGAAATCGTTTTGTGTGTTTTTTTTCTCATTGTATAGAGTATAGACATTATTATTAGACAGGCTATTTTCTTAAAGCATGTTCATTTCTATCTCAATGTATTTTACATTTATAGAATCCTTAAGTAATGTATTTTTCCAGGCAAATCAATGTGTTATTAAAGCATTATATGGCATTGTTGTACGGGATTTTCTCTATTTTCACATTTTCCTAGAAATTGCTGAAATCACTCATAACAAAATTTATATATATATATATATATATATATATATATATATATATATATATATATGTATCTATGTATATATTGGAAAACAGTAAACACCAGATTCAATTGAAGGGTTTATTTGCCCGACGTTTTGATTCCCGTCCATGAATCGTCTTCAGGGGGTATAACGGTTACAAGAATGTGAACTCCTTATGAATCGCTGAAATGGTCAACCTGGGAAAGGTTCACCCTTTCAGTCAATTGTACAACGCATACATTACAATAATAATAATAAAAAAATACATTACAATACAAATTAAATACCAATTAGAATAAAATAAAATAAAAAGCTACAATTTTGAACATAAAACAAATGAAGAAAGAGTGACCATAGGTGACATATAGTAAACAACAACAGGACAAAGAGTAAATAGAAGTGGACCAAATGTCCGCACTGAAGAATCAGGAACAAACGACTACATTAAAAAACAAAAATACACTACAAAATACAAATAACATACGGCGGTGAACAAAAACAAGAGTAGTAAAAAGCCTCTAGCGTAACACTAACGTGAATACTTCAGAACATACATACAATGTCGGGGGTAAACGGCTAAATTACAACCAAACAAATAAAACCAAACTAAATATAAAGAGTAAATGGCAGTGAACATAAAGAAGAAGAAGAAGAAGAAGAAGAACAAAAGAAGAAGAAGAAGAAGAAGAAGAAGAAGAAGAAGAAGAAGAAGAAGAAGAAGAAGAAGAAGAAGAAGAAGAAGAAGAAGAAGAAGAAGAAGAAGAAGAAGAAGAAGAAGAAGAAGAAGAAGAAGAAGAAGAAGAAGAAGAAGAAGAAGAAGAAGAAGAAGAAAAAGAAGAAGAAGAAGAAGAAGAAGAAGAAGAAGAAGAAGAAGAAGAAGAAGAAGAAGAAGAAGAAGAAGAAGAAGAAGAAGAAGAAGAAGAAGAAGAAGAAGAAGAAGAAGAAGAAGAAGAAGAAGAAGAAGATATATTTTAGCTGGTTAAAAATATTGATGATTCTGCCTAGGGCATAATTATGTTTCTTTGAATATGGTGAAGGTCTTGATGTTCTCGATATGATACTAATAAATTTCGTGACATCATTCTCTTTATTCCTGTTACAGTTTTCAGTAAGTGATTATATATATATATCTATATATCTATATATATCTATATATATCTATATATATATATATATATATATATATATATATATATATATATATATATATATATACATTTTTTTCTTCCGCTGGATATTTCAGATATTCCTCGCACTGAACCTAATTTGCACTTACACTTACACTTTATTATTTTCTCCAAATAAGATAGTTTTGAATGCTCTTTGGTAAATGAAAATACCTTTCTCATAAATCAGCGTTCTCAACCTTATTTTAATCTTTGCGTCCATTTTCACCCAGGTTTACGTAATCTACCACCTCTCCCAATCTTATTTGTTCCATTGGCAGTGTTGACTGTATGTTTTATGTCGACGATATTTTAGAGGCTTTAGTGACATCCTTGCGGATAAATTCGATGAACATTCTATTATGATTAGAGACTAATATCCTATCAAAAATGAATGCTGATTACTTCTATACTTGTACTATACCTCCGGTTTGGTAACCTCCTTAACTCTGATTTAACCCATTCAACTCCGATGACAAGATGTCTTGTCATTTGGTCAAATAAAACAAAAAATCATAATAAAACAACAAAATGTTTGATGATCAAACAGCACCAGAAAAATATGACGTCATCAGTCCTCCTCGAAGGAGGACTGATGACGTCATATTTTTCTGGTGCTGTTTGATCATCAAACATTTTGTTGTTTTATTATGATTTTTTGTTTTATTTGACCAAATGACAAGACATCTTGTCATCGGAGTTGAATGGGTTAAGATAGAAAATGCCGACAAAATGGTGAGAATAGACACCAAGCGAAGATGGAACATTTATTAAAAGTACAACTTTTCGCTTGTTGAAGCTTTTTCGAGTACTTGCAAAGGCTTCAATAAGAGAAACATTGTTGTACTTTTAATAAAAGTTCATTCTCGCATGGTAGTAACTACTCCAACCTCCTTAACACTCCTAACCCAACTGTTTGACTTCACCTCTTCGATGCTATTTTGACCCGAAGATAGAAGATCTGCTATTGTTGAAAGATAACCTTACATGTGCTAACGTATACTAGAGTGCCCCTTAACTATATTTAAAAAAAAATCACGTAATGCTTAATAAAACCCGGTTCAGCACTAAAAGAAAATAAGATAACAATGAATCCAGTATCAAGTAAAATCTTGGTAAAAAAAAAAAAAAAAATTAACCCAGGAACTCAAAGGCAGAAAAGGAGTTAGGTTATCAAATATACAATGACCAGTACAACTTCTCTTGTTTCTTTTCTGTCAGAATCTAGTCAGAGTTTATTCTTAAAACGTTCAAGAGAACAAAACCAAAAAAAAGGACAATCATTCAGACGGTACAGTATTCATTTATTCATACTTCTATATAAATTTAGGAAATTTAGGCAATGACACCTTTATAGTGGCGAAATACGCAAAGTACTATGGTGTACCTGTACACAGAAAAAAGCCTTTTCTAATACATTTGCCTTCAGCACTCATAGGAAGCTAGCACCTTAAATTATTAAATATTACCATAAAAATTACCCTTAGATGAGTCTGATTATTAAAACAAGTGTCATTATGGAACTGATTATTCATGTTCTTACTGATAACAGAGATAACAACTAATCATCAATATGATATGAATTGCCAAAATATTCTTTTTTCTATCATGTATGGGAAAGAGCAAAACATGAAGAATAAATGAAAATAAAAATTTCACAAAGAGGGTGACTTCCAGAAGGAATGCATTTAAGTGGAATTGGTTGATGACCAACTCATTAGTAGTTTCATAATGAATTATGATAATGGGTAGCAATCTGATATGTAGAACATACAACTGTGTATAAGGGATCAAGAATTACCTTGGTTACACAAAACACGTGTAAGAGATTACACAAATGAGCATCATTATAAGTTTGGTCTGAAGTCTCCGTTAAATGATTGATTCTCTTTTTTACAAGGCAAAATCTAAAATGCTTTTCTAGCCTCGTATCACGCAATTTTTCGATCTTATGATGTGACATGATGTTAGAAAAATCAGCTAAACTTCAAATAAACGATTTCTCCATGTTCTGTATTATCTGACAAAGGTACTTGAAGAGAAAGTTTTACTAGTTTAATTAATATTCATAATTATTTTTCTGAAGACAGCATTTGCCACACTAAATGATCAAAACCTACATGTCATTTTAACAGCAATGTAGTTTCGTCAAGTGTATTCAGTATATACCGACTGTCCCTATAATTCATCACAATCTATTCAAATACAACCTTTTATCTTCTGTATAATACCGCCAGATGACTTTATTCAATTCAGGGGAGCCAGTTAAGAAATTTAAAGGTTAAGCGCATCCTGATTAATCCTTTGACCTCCATATTTGACTCTTATGCATAAACTTTTAACTTCAATCCTGGATTAAAAACAAAAACAGGGGAGCTAAGTCAGTAGTTTTGTTGCAGTTGATACACTTCATGCTTTATATATGCTGGAAGAGACGGTTCTAGTTAGGACCTACTTCACAAATTTTTTGAAATAGTGTCTTAATAGGAAGTTCATAAATTTATCTTGATACAAATATCAATAACAAATGCAAACCATCAATCTCATGTATGTTTTTGCTTAACTGAATTTATTCTTTGCGCTGCAACATCCAGCAAATATTGTCTGTATGCATATTAATTTCGATTCTTGTAAGCCTACCCGTGCGCGCGCACACACACACACACACACACACACACACACACACACACACACACACACACACACACACACACACACACACACACACACACACACACACACACACACACACACACACACACACACACACACACACACACACACACACACACACACACACACACACACACACACACACACACACACACACACACACACACACACACACACACACACACACACACACACACACACGCACGCACTGATGACGCAAAGATCACAGAAAGAATATAAAATGAGACTGGTAAATGATACAAGATCTTGACAATATATGCTCGGAGTCTATCGCGGAAAATCATTAATACGTTAAAAAGTCGAAGTACTGGAAATAGGATGAAGCTTTAAAAGACCGCTAATGAATTAATCGTTGGAAAAATCATATACAAAAGCAAAAGAAGAATAAGTTCTATGAGTGCTTGTAACAAACAACATTTCGTCCAAGCATATCAGAATAAGTATGGATTGAGCTTGGGGGACATTGACGAGTATAATAGTGGCTTTCCCCTATATATATGATATAATGTAGAAAATGATAGAATTCTTATCTACCCAAGACCAGAATAGGTAGTGATTGTGTGGTCTCGGTCCAAAGTTAAGGATATAAAATTTATTGAGAGTACACAAACAGTAGCGATTAAATTGGTTTCTAGTCTTAAAGAAAAAACGTACAGAGACCACTAGACCAATTAACATAAAAAAGAGGGTTAATGGGTGATTTGGCAGTAATGTTCAGGATATTAGAATGGATGAATAAACTTGACAAAGAAAAATATCATCACCTGTGCTAGGAGAGAAACTTGAGGTCATGGGAATATGTTGAAAAAAAGTCTAAATGTTGTCAAGTTATACAGTTCTCCTTAAAGACGCATTAACTCTAGTGGTAGTTAAAAAATTAATATAGCTCACGCTTAATCAGTAAATGATTTCAAAATTAGTTTTGGTTGCTGGAGAAGAAGAGACAGGATGTTATGGGTATAATTTCTTTCCTGGGTATCACTACTAGATAAATACATTTAGATTTATAAATAAAAAACTCCCCAACACACACACGAAAACGAAGATAAACAAGGAGACAATAAGGCACACACATGCACATACACAAGCACACGCATTAGCACAAATATTTACACATATATTTACACGCAAATATACATATACACTCACACACACAAACACAGACACACACACACACACACACACACACACACACACACACACACACACACACACACACACACACACACACACACACACACACACACACACACACACACACACACACTCACACACACACACACACACACACACACACACACACACACACACACACACACACATACACATACACACACACACACACACAATACAAACATACATACATGCACAAGAGATCTAGTGGAACAAAGGGGCTTACAAATAGAAACTAATATCCAAGGATCGAGAGTGAAGTAAAGAAAACTTGATAGATGTGTCATAGAGAAGTGCAAAGACGAAGTAGAACTGTTTTTACAGATTCGTGAATGTGAAATTGAAATAGGGAAGAAATAACCAAACTAGTGGTGGAAGGTAAGGTTTTCGATTTGTCTTTAGCTCCGTAAAAAGAAGACGAAAAAAAAAATCCCTAGAGAAGAACATT
Source organism: Oratosquilla oratoria (assembly GCF_046742065.1). NCBI lineage: Eukaryota > Metazoa > Arthropoda > Malacostraca > Stomatopoda > Squillidae > Oratosquilla > Oratosquilla oratoria. Next base: position 35,083,182 of record NC_134798.1, read on the forward strand.
TCTTATAATATAAGAAAGTGAAACGAGCAATAATTTTGGTTAAAAAAATACCAATGGAAAAGTCACTACATATGAAAAAAGCTTCAAGACCTGATGGATCTTAAACTGGATCCTCAAAATATGCAGGGAACTACTGGAACACAAGATTCGTAGTGTTATTATCATTATGTGTTTATTAAAAGAAGGAATAGTGCTGCAGGATTGAAAAAATCCAATATAGTACCAATTCACAGAGATGAAAGTGAGGAGAGACCATTAACTATATTCGAGAACATCTAAGAAGCACAAAACTAATTAAACTATGTCAATAAATAGTGAAAGATAGAACAATCAGGTATCTTGAATAGATCACCATTTCGACAGACAGTCAGATTGAGTTTGGAACTGGAAGGTCATGTACGTCTAACCTATTGAGCTTTTACCTGAGAGTGATTAATGTACTGTAAGATTGGGAAAGCTAGATGGACTGTGTGTACCACGATCAATAGAAGGGCTGTGATAAAGTTCCTGATAGTCGACTCATGAATGAAAGATCATTACTGAGCAGAAGCCATGCAGCAAAACACATATCTTCCACAGCACTGTACGACATTTTGAGTCAGTTTGACGTCACCACTTCATTATGTAGTTACATCTTTTATATACTCTAGAAATATTTGGAGCACAGAAGTACCTCCCTTAAGTTCACCTCATTTCTCATCCACTAACTACTTTTCATTCATTCCTATCTCTTGTACTCTTGAAAATCCATATGAACAAGTTGCATAAACACGGCAAAGGAAACATGGATTGGAAATGAAGCGTTAATTCCTGACGTTTCGTTTATTGACTTTCTCAAAAGGAATAAACGCTTCACTTCCTGTTCATGTTTCCTTTGCCGTGTTTACGCATCTTGTACTCTTCCCTGCTTGACAGATATGGTTCTTTCATGCCTTTACTCCATCCATCTAGCACATTATTGGTCTTCTCCCAGTATTCCCTACGTCCACTTTTACTTTCCACATTTTTCTGTTTGTCTTATTTCACTCATTCTTTCCGTTAACTCTAACCACATCATTTTTTTTTATCAATCCAATCTTCCAGCTCTATTTCCACCCCTGCTCTCCGCCTCACTTTCACATTCCTCACTCTATCCTTCCTTGTCATCCTAATTATATTTTCATACACAATTTTAAACACATTTAAGCTATTTCTTTTTGTATTCTCTAATTTCTAAATCTTTGCGTCATATATTGTCGTAGGCACAATCACTCCCCCATATACTTCTTTTTGTATTCTCTAATTTCTAAATCTTTGCGTCATATATTGTCGTAGGCACAATCACTCCCCCATATACTTCTTTTTGTATTCTCTAATTTCTAAATCTTTGCGTCATATATTGTCGTAGGCACAATCACTCCCCCATATAGTCTTTTTGAAGTCTTTCCTCACAAACACTTTCCTGCGTCATTTATTCTATAATTACCTCCACTTTTTTTTTTATTCCATCCTAAATGTAACCCAAAATACTTAAAATCTTCCTTCAGCATCTCACTCTTTAACACACCACAGTCTGCCTCAACCATTACCCCTTTTACATCTTATTACCTTACTTTTACCGCATATAATTTTAACTTCCCTCGGCCAAATAATCTCCCTAACTCCGGCACAAATCATTCCAGTCCATCATTCGTTTCATTTATAACACACTGTCATCTGCAAACAACAACTGTCTCACCTTCCATTAACTATGTTCTCACTCATCAACGCCAAACCTCAACTTAGCACTTTTGCATTTATTTCCTTTACCACCCTATTCACGAAAATCAAAAAGGCATACTTATTCATTGTTATCATATTTACCTTGTGATTTTGCTTTTTGCATCCTTTCTACATGCAGTGATCTGTATATATTAGAAATAACCTTTAATACCTTCAAAACCTTTCAATGATTTATTCATTTCGTGTCCCCTCTAACAGACTGCATATCGACCATCGCCTGCCAGTGTAAAAACTGATTCTGCCAAGAATCCTTATCCTCTGAAATGAGAGTATGACTGAAGGCTCTTAAGTGTTCATCCTCCAAATTGTTTTATTTATATTTCATATTCATTAATCTCTTACCGTTCATATTAGGTAAATTCTAGATTTTCCATTTTCCATTTCTGAAATCGTGCCTTCCTCTAATCTAAACCTACCTTTTACGTAGCCCACTGATTATCCAGGCTATTTCTATTCCTCCATCAATTCCCTGTTCATGGTGGACTTTGAATTGATCACTTTTTCAACTTAAACGGCTTCATATTTTCGTAGCCACGGGAAAGAATAATATATGTTTTTTTTCGGATATAGCTTTCTTCGTTACCATCACTATTACTATCAAATTAGCTCTCCATTATCTTCTTCCTTTTACCCTAAGGCCCTGCTCACAGTAGCTGTTTGAACTGCGCGTAAATCTCGACGTTACCACGATTGTGTGTGAACGGTTTCATTGACTTACATTGTAATTGAACAGTCACGGTTTGAATCGCTAGTATAATCAGGGCCTAAGGTAGCGTACAAGAGGCTCGATGTTCAGACAAAGAAAATATTAATTTGTGTTTATTTCCTTGCTGTAGATATCCTCATTCTAAACACTACCAAAATCAGTCCCTTTAATGGATATACATGTAAAAGAGAGAGATACATTCTTTATTAGGAATAGGCCAAGCCTTCTAAATTACTTTCTAAAAATCGTTGATATTCCAGATATTTTACAAGGCTTAGCTGATACTCTATCCTTGCTGGTTGAGCTCATACCCTTTTCCAATCCTCCTTTAATCCCAATTACCTACTATCGACACTTTTTCATGTCAACATAGATCCTTGATTCAAGGACTTCATCTGTTTGTACGTTACAACATCTCCATTCGTTCTACTTCCCATCTTTATCTTTCCAAACAAACCTCCACCTTTTCTTACAACCTCGACAATGGCAGATGCTTTGGTCTTTGACTAACAAAAAGACAAAACTTTGCTTTAATATTATTTTACTTGTAAAGCCACTATACTAACCAAATGCATATATATTTATGTAATATATTTACCTACATGAGTTATTTTTTGCAGATTCCCATCCATCCATGTCTATGTAATTGCGCTTCTGTTATTGTGGATA
>NC_134798.1:35091317-35096317 GCF_046742065.1 Oratosquilla oratoria
TTCGAATAGTGATAAGTGATTGTGTTGTGGTTTTGTAATTGGATGCCTATAGAGTTACACTGTTACAAGTATAAGACAAAGTGCAGTGTTCTAGTAATCTAGAATCAAAACAGTAGTCTGATACCGTACTCCAAAGGTAGGAGTAATAGTATAAGGTAAGCAGAGTAAGCTTCGTGTATTTAGTTTATTTAGTGACCACTTTTGTTTCTTTTGTTTATTTATATTTTTTCTTTACCATTTGTATTGCCGAAGGAGGAGCGAAATGGCTTGTGAACGGTGTGTGAGGAGAAAATTCGTGTACATGAGAGATCGGATGATCGTGAGGGACCAAATGTCCGTGATAAAACAAATGTCCATGAGGCACTAAATGTCAATGAAGGATCAAATGTCAATATAGAGCAAGATGTCAATAAAGAACAAAATTATAATGCAAGGCATGATGTTGAAACCCAAAACGAGACAAAAAGAATTAATCACGAGTTTCTTAAAACCATATACTTTAATGTTCAACGTATCAGGAACAAATTCCAAGAAATCCAGGAGTATGTCAAAAGCAAAAATCTCGATATGATAGGAATAACCAAGACGTGGTTGAATGGTGGAGAGTTTGGAGCTGAATTTAATATTGTGAGATTTAAACACTTTCACCAGAATAGAAACTACAAGAAAAGTGGGGTTGTTCTGTTGTATGTCAAAAACTATGTCCATGCCTGTGTTTTAGAGAAAGTGAAACAGGATACATATGAGAGTTTGTGGGTAGAATTAACTCAAAGAAATGGAAAAAAAATGAGTGTAGTTGTAATATATAGGCCAAAAATATTATCATTACCAGACGACAAACTGTTATTTCAAGAACTGTCTATTTTCTACAACCGGGACTTATTGATAGTAAGTTATTTCAATTTTACTAACATTGATTAGATGACCATTGAACATGGCCATATATGAAGTCGTTTGATAGATATTCTTGATGACAATTACTTAGTTCAGCATGCAAAAGAGCCCACAAGACTTGAAAATTTACTCGATCTATTGATCACTAGACGCAAAAGCATGATAACCGATGTAGAAGTTGGTGAAACTATTATAAGTAGTGATCATAACTTAGACTTAAACTGCTAAATAAATTAGAACAGATACTTGTGTATCTAAAATACCCAAATTCAGTAAAGCTCAGTTCATAGGGCTACGTCAGAAGCTTCATCTTATAGATTGTGAGGCAAAATCAAGCGAAAGACCTGTAGGTCAGATGTGGGAAATTTTTCAAAATACACTTACTAAGATGATTCATACTTACATCCCGTTTAAGGACAGAACCCCCCCCCCCCCCAAAATCAGGCTCACCCAAAATGCCTTGACAAAGAAACTGAAATAAGTATTGCTAAAAAGAGACAGGTTTATAAGAAATGCAAGTGCTCGGATGTACCTAATGACTATAAAAGATATGTAATAATACAGAGATATTTAAAAACAAAAACAAAATACGAAATGTATATCACCGATAAACCAAAAGAGATTCCCAAATAATTTTATAGTTACGGTAGAGATAAAAAGGTTATTAGGAATCACATTGGCCCACTATTATCTTTTAACTGTTAACTTGAATATTCAAACGAAAGAATGTGTGATATTCTAAACAACTATTTTTGCTCAGTATTCGTAAACGAAACATCTTAAAGTGAATTCCAAACTGAAACCTGCAAAAGTCTATGGTGGACTTACTACGGCAAAAAAATAAAAAAATAAAAAAATAAAATTAAAAGGTGTACAGAAAAACTTAAAGTTAATCAAACAACAGTGCCTGACGGTTGGGATCCAAGAATCTTAAATGAAATGAAAAAATGAGGTTGTTGTTCCATTAGAAATAATTTTCAAAAAACCCCACCATATTCGGAGATGTCACAAGAGAATGGAAGCTAGCTTACGTTACTCCTATATTCAAAAAAGGTGACAAAAAGAAACCAAATAACTACAGCCCTATAAGCTTGACTTCAATAGGAGGAAAAATAATAGAAACTATCATCAGAGATTCTATCGAACATACATATATACATAAATACATACATACATACATACATACATACATACATACATACATACATACATACATACATACAAACAACTGACGGCTTTTCTCCCCTAGAAGTGGGTAGCCAAAAACAAAGGCATAAAATCCACTCCCACCCATTCCATCTCTACATATTCCACTCCATTCATTCCCTCCCCCCTTATCTTGGCCCCTCCTGGATGACGGGTTATCCCTGCACCTCACCCACTGCCCTAGGTCAATAGCAATGTCACAAGACACAGCACATCCACAGCAAAGCCGCTTCATTAAATCGGTGACCCCCTTTCTCCATCCCCTCATGCAGAGATAGAGAAGACGGGGATGAATTCCTTCAGGTTGCGTCAATTTATTTTTCACACATACTCCCTAACCCCCCATCCCCCACCCACTCACTTTCATGTATCACAACATCATACATACGCAACCATTCTCCTTTCCCCCCATCTTCTGTCTTCCCCCGTCCTTCCTCAACAGACATTCACTTCTTTCCCAATTTCTCTTTTACCCCATCCATCCATCTTATCAATGGTCACCCCCTCATGTTCTTTCCTTCTACCTCTGACTACCACACCTCTTTTACTAACCTTTCTTCACTCATTCTTTCCACGTGTCCAAACCATCCAAACTCGTCAACCCTATCTCCCAACTCCCTTTCCACCTCCGTTCTTCTCATTTCTCACTCTATCCAGCCTAGTAACCCCTATCGTACTTCTCAGGCACCTAATCTCAAACACATTCAAACTCCTCCTATCTTCCTCTCTAATATTCCATGTTTCTGCCCCATACAGTGCTGTAGGCACAATCACTCCTTCATAGAAGCTCCTCTTACCATCCATTCCCATATATCTATTTCTCTTTAAACTTTTTATCCCCCCTAGGTATTTGCTTGGTTCTCTAAATCTACATTCTACCTCCACCTCTACTCCCTTTTCCCGCCACATTCGCACCCAAGTATATAAAACTATTCACTTCCTCCAGTCTTTCTCCCTTATTACTCATTCCCAATCGGTGCCACATTCTCCCCTTGTACATCTTATTACCTTAGTTTTGCCTACATTTATCTTTAACTTTCTTCTGATACACACCTTACCATACTCCGTCACTAACTTCTTTAAACCCTCGTCTGATTCTGCTAAAAGCGGTGTCGTCAGCAAACTTTTTTTTTTCTACTTTTGTCCATTTTTTCTAACCATCTCCAATTCCAGGCCCATTGAACAACATCACCAGCCAGTCCACCATCACTCTACCTCTCTTTTATAGACATTACGCTTAACACCCATCATACCCAGGTGCCTTTCCTCCTCTCATTATTTTAAGAGGTACTTTCACCTCATCTTTCCTTATTTCTCCTTAATTTTCCTCACTCACCACTGTCATTTTTATAACGCTTAATACTACACCTATCGTTCCCTCCTTACCTTTTTTCACATTTAGCAACTCCCTAAAAAATCTTTCCATCTTCCTCTTACTGCCGTTTCTTCCATTATCTTATCTCCATTTGCACCTTTTACCGTTTCTTCTTTACTTGATTCGTCTTCCCTTCCTCTCTATATTCCCTTCCAAAATGTCTTTTTATTACATTCAGAGTTTTCTGTCATACTCTTACCCCATTTCATATCCGATCTCATCTTTCCCTTCTTTATGATTTTCTTCTCTTCTCTTTTCTTTTTACCTCTCATATGATTCACTCGTCCTGTTTCATAACCAATCTTTGTATTCTAGCCTATTCTCTTCTACAACCTTCTTCGCGTCTTCATTCCACCAAATCACCATCCTTCCTTCTATTTCCTCTCGTCCTCTGTGTTCCCCACACCTTCTTTGCACACCTTGTGACTCCCTCCTTGAACCATCCCTATTCCTTCTTCACTTCTAGTTCTACTCCATTCTTCACTCCCTCCCACTCCTCTCTCAACTTCTTCTTGTACTCCTTCTCCTTTTCTTTCTCATTTAAGCAGTATATTCTAAGCACTTCCCTACCTTCTGCCGTTTTCCTCTTCCTCCATCTATCCTCCACTCTCAACTTACTTTCCACTAAAACATTATCTGATATTACACACTCTCCCCTTAGAACATGTACATCCTTGACTCTTCCTACTATTCTCCTGGTTACCACTATGTAGTCCATTAAAGCCCTATATACCACTTTTCCATCCACCACCCTCTCCCTTGTGCACTTATGTTTTATTTTCTTCATAAACACTGTATTTGCTATCATCAACTCTCTAGACACATCATCATCAACTCTCCACTACGATTTTTTCCAACCACTTTTTCTATTGGTTAATTTCTTACACTAATATTAAGACCTTCCAATACCACTACATTGACATTTCTCCCTAAATCCTCTAAATTTATCCAAAAATCCTCCCTTTCCTCCACTCTCTTCTCACTATCATGCCCATATACACTTACAAAAACCTACATGTCTCTTTCCAGTTCCACCTTCATCCACATTAACCTTGAAGAGATTTCCTTCCGCTCCACCATACGCTTTTCCATCTCTTCACTTACTAGTATAGCTACCCGTTCTCTCACTTAACCTCTCTTCACTCCTGACACCCTCCCAACTACACTTCCAAACTCAAACTCGCCCCTCCCTTTCAACTTAGTTTCACTCAATGCCAATACTCCTACCTTTCCTCTCATAAACATACTGCCTATCTCTTCTCTTTACTCTCATCTGTACCACATCCACACATATCAAAAGACCCAAAACTCTTCCCAGACCCTCTTATGCTTTTGCTTTTTTAGGAATGTCCCCTTTTGGGGCCACAGAGAAAAGGATTCCTAGTCATGTACCCGTCCCGTTTTTGTCGCCTTGTGCGACTCAAGTGGGAAAACTCGATAACAGTATTCTTTTCCCCCAACACAGAGTTAGATGAAAAAAGGAAATGAGTATTCAGAAAAGTGGTACAGGATAGTATTAAAAGTA
>NC_134798.1:35106317-35108817 GCF_046742065.1 Oratosquilla oratoria
TGATGTCAAGATTTGTCTTAAAAGGTAAAAGATCTCTCAATTATACACATCGATAATTAGATATGTTAATTTAGAATTAGATAGGTTTACTTAGTGGAAAACTAGACGATTTTATTCAGCTGAGACCAGAATTCCATACTAAACACATCCTCTACACAAAAACTATACCTATCATAAAAAAAAATCACAACAATACAACCTTACTATTATATTCTCAGATCTTAGTTGCTTAAGGCAATTCATTCCCATATATTCTGTCAATTAAAAAGACCATTATGGTTACTTTAGAACAATGTCTAATATTTATAATCTCTTGAAAAAAAATATGAACAACCAAATATTATTGACAACACTTATCCGATGATCTACATTATGATTATGTTCTCGCTGAGGAGGGAAATTTTTATTTTAGGGTCTCGCTCGATTAAAACACAATTCATTCTCATCTACCCACCACTAAAATGATCAATCTCTTGGAGTTAGCCAAAAGAGAATCTGCAAACAGCTTCATGGAGCATAGAGAGTTAAGGCGAATCTGTTTAGTTAAGGAAAGCTCTCACACAAAGGACTGCATTATTAAATTAATTTGTATCGTAACCACACATGAACATCTATTGAGGAAACTGAACTATGTATATTATTTGATATCAATTGATCGCTATTTTAAATGACTTAGATTACACACACACACACACACACACACACACACACACACACACACACACACACACACACACACACACACACACACACACACACACACACACACACACACACACACACACACACACACACACACACACACACACACACACACACACACACACACACACACACATACACACATATATATATATATATATATATATGTATATATATATATATATATATATATATATATATACATACATACATATATATGCATATATATATATATATACATATATATATATGTGTGTGTGTGTATATATATATGTATATATATATATGTATATATATATATATATATATATATGTATATATATATATGTATATATACATATGAGTTGCAAAATATAAACAGAATTGAAATAATCATCACAACTAAAGTAAGGATGCATTCGATGCTCATATTGAGCGATCATTTAATTGTTAGTATTATAATGAAAAGCAAAAGAAAAAAAAAATAAGAAAATTAAAATATCGGTTATAAAGATGGTTCAAGCACATAACATATTGAAATCAGTTCAATAACTGATAAAGGATTATTGTATTATCACAATCAATATAACTAAATTGAGGATTTGATATAAATATTTTGCGTTATGTCATTAACAAATTTCAAGGATCTGACTGTCTCCTTAATAGAAGAAATTCTATATTGCAACTCAAACATTTACTATGTTTTTTTTATCAATCATGGGACTATTCATAATTCTGTGTACATATGATAAAGAATGTATGACAAACATAACCAAAAGAGAAACGTATTTCATGATATGAACAAGAAAATAAAACACTTGCCTTATTAAGATAGATTCTTTTATTGTTCAAAAAAGTAGATGATGATATTCAAATTATACAGAGTAATACAAAATCCGTTTAAAAACTAAGATTTACTAATAGATTATTAATTCTATTATGAACAAATACTCCTACAAAATATCACATGCCCATTAAAGTTATCCAGTACCAATAAATCATTTCAGAGATGTGTAAAAATTATACATAGAATCATACAGAAAAGATATACAATTATTTACAGCCACATACATCCAGAACAGCATATTAGTATTGGAAGGGAGGTATAATATATGAGGTATAGACTCGGAGCGTCTCCTGATATGGCCTTGGGGCACAAGCGCACACGACTAGGAGGGTGATGGCAGAGATGGGTTAGGTGGCGGCAGCGGAAAGGGAGGAGTGTGTGGAAGGAGAAGCAGATGGTGAAATCAGAAGGGGGGTTGGTTGGTCAACAGATACCAATCATGTAATAAGGCAAATACGAGCATGTATATATCTTGATACAAGGATAGGGTTACATATACGTAGACACACACACACACACACACACACACACACACACACACACACACACACACACACACACACACACACACACACACACACACACACACACACACACACACACACACACACACACACACACACACAAGTAGATTTCTCACCACCACTTTGTAGAGTAGTAGATATTTATCATCATAACTGTCATCTCCAATAGGTTATTTATTTTATTGACATTTTGTATTTTCTGTCATCACCTACCTGCCTTTTCTTGTATGTCAGTCTTTTTTAGATAAAGACAAAATATCAACAATAAAGAGTTATCAAGGAAATTCTGTGTACATAAAAGATCGCTGAAGTCAGTTAGAACCTTAAATGGTGCTATAAGGAATTACAAGTTATTGGCTAGATGACATAGCTGACAAATCGCAACAAGAAAGGAGCCAATACCAGTTGGACTTAGGCTTGAAAGAGAGGGCACAGAGGAAGCGTATAG
>NC_134798.1:35121317-35128817 GCF_046742065.1 Oratosquilla oratoria
TCTTCTTCTTCTTCTTCATCTTCTTTTTCTTCTTCTTCCATGCAATATTAAGTACATCTTTTCTGTAGTATTCTCTCATTACCTATTTATTATTTTCGCTAATTAACCCTTTCTTTCCTTCGCGTATCATTCCCTCTCCTTTACTTATCTTTGTCTACACCTCCTCCTCGTCTCTCGCTGAGTCTTCCCTTCTTCTCCATCCCTTCTCTCTTCCCCTTTTCCCCTTTCTTAAACGCTTTAGAGTTTCTTGGTAAATTTGTTTTTCTTCATCATTCTTCTATTCCTCTTCGTCCCTTTTCTCTTTTCCTTCTACTTCCCACAATTCGTCCCTTTTTTTCCCTCTTCCCTCCCCGTGTTTGCTTATTCCTCCCCTTTCTTCGTGTCTTTCTCTTACTATCTGTCACTTTAATTCGCATTGGCCTTTCCCCGTTCTCTTCTACTTCCCTTTCCTCTATCCTCATACATTCTTCTCCTTCATAAGTTCTGTCTCTTTTTAGATCTTTCCTTACTCCTTACTCTGTCTCCTTCTCTATCTGTTTGTCATGTCCTTATTCTCTCTATTTTCAACTCCTCTACCTGATAGGTTCATCCATATGCATTTTAGCTTCCTTATTCCTCGCCATTGTTTGTCTTTCTTTGATTGTTATATATTTTACTCATTTCCTTTCTACTCCTTCTTCCTTTTCCTCACCCACATTCTCCTTTTCTTCCTCCTTATGTTTTGTTTCGCTTCCTTCCCCTACTTCTGCTCTTTTTTTTTTTTTTTTACAAATCTTTTATTCCTTCCACTCCTCGTTTTCCTCTTCTTCTTCTTCCTCTACTTGCTTTTCCTCGTTTCTTATTTTTCCTCATCCTCCATATTTTTCTCATCTTCATATTTCCCCCTTCATCCTCCTTTTCCCTCCCTTTTACACTTTATTCCGCTCTTTTTTCCTGCTCTCTTCCACTTCCGCCTCTCTGTCTCCCTCGTCGTTGTTCTGTCTCCTTTATTTCCCGATTGTCTTTTGTCCTATTTCTCGTTTGTTCTAATTGTCGAGAAGCGTTTGACTCTTGTTCGCTTAAACGTCTATTCTTGTCTGCCCGACGTCTCTTTCTGTCTCGGTCTCGCTTGGGTCAATCTCTATCGTCCTCACCCAGGCCAGGCCCTCCATCTCCTCCTCCATTCCAAGGGAGTAATAGTTTCCTCGGATTTGTGGATCACTCATATTCTTCCTTCCTTCCTTCCTTCCTTTCCTTCTTTCCTTCCTTACAAACTTCTTCCCTCTTTCCCCTTCCCTCCTTCCCTTCTTCCCTCCTTCCCTCCTACCCTCTTTCCCTCCATCCCTCCTTCCTTCCACCCATCCTTCCCTCCTTCCCTCCTTCCCTCTTTCCCTCCATCCTTCCATCCCTCCTTCCCTCCTTTCCTCCTTCCCTCCTTCCCTCCTTCCCTCCTTCCCTCCTTCCCTCCTTCCCTCCTTCCCTCCTTCCCTCCTTCCCTCCCTCCCTCTCTCCCTCCTTCCCTCCTTCCCTCCTTACCTCCTTCCCTTTTTCCCTCCTTCCTTACTTCCTTCCTATACTCTTTCGTTCTTTACCTCTTCCTTCCTTCTCTCCCTCCCTTTTTCCATTTTCCTCTTTTCCCTTCTTTCCTCCTTCCTCCTTCCCATATTTTCTTCCTTTTTTCTTTCCTTCCTTGTTTCCTTTCTCTCTCCCTTGCTTTCTCTCCTCCTTCCTCTCTTTCTTTCCACCCTTCCCTCCTTTCCACCTTCCCTCTCTTTATCTACCCTTCGCCCTTTCCCCTCTTTTTCCTCCCCCTTCCAATCTTCCTCTCTTTCTCTTATGCCTCAGTCACTTCTTCCTCCCGTCCCTATTCCATGCATGTCTGCATTCCTCCTTCCCTCCCTCCTTCCCTCCTTCCTTCCTTCCACCCGTAACTCCCTTCCCTCCCTCCCACCTTCCTCCTTTGCTTCATCTTTCCTTCTGCCCCTTCCTCCCTTCAACTCTCTATCCGTCCTTCCCTTCCGTCCTTTGCTCTCTTCCTCTCCGTCCCTAACCCGTCGCCCTCTCCCAGGCTTTTATGTTCATACTCAAACCCATATCACAGATGGAGTCAGAATCCTCCTCTTCACTCCTTTCGCTCCCTCTCCCTCCCCCTCCCTCTCCCCCTCCCCCTCCCCCTCCACTTTCCAATCCACACCCATCTCTCCTCCTATCTCTCCGCATACTCACACCCGCGACCTCGCCCAGAACCAAGTCTTGCCGCAGGCGGACCTTCCCTACCTGTAGAAGCGACCGCGCCCGCTACTGCACTTGTCACGCCCTCGGGCGTGTGGCAGGTGGCGAGGACCGAGGCAACGGGCGTGCATGTGAGCGAGGAACTCCGTTAATGACTGGGCCTGCACGTGGGCCCTAGACCTGCATACCAATACTGTAGATCAGGGTAAACTGGGGGAGGGGGGGGGGATTAGTAAGAGGTGGGGGTGGGAATACTTCAAGATATGTGATCTGGAAAATATTGTAGAATATCGAATATTGTCCCCTATGATACATACGCCGGCACGCTCCAGAATCGTGTGCAATATATATATATATATATATATGCGAATAAATCACGAAAACACGTGATTCACAAAATGCGTAAACCACTTGGAAAATAAAATAAAAGGTGACTAAACGTTTTCGTCTATTTAAGACATTTTCAATGAAAATATCTTAAATAAACGAAAACGTTCGATCACCTTTCATTTTATTTTCCAAGTGGTTTTATTACACACACACACACACACACACACACACACACACACACACACACACACACACACACACACACACACACACACACACACACACACACACACACACACACACACACACACACACACACACACACACACACACACACACACACACACACACACACACACACACACACACACACACACACACATATACACACACACACGCACACACACTTCCATCCACACATATATATATATATATACATATAAATATACACACATATATATACATACATATATATACATATATATATACATATATATACACATATATATACATATTTCTATATATACTTATATATATATATATAAATATATATATATATCCACTATAAAGTAATGTCGTAGCACATTGATAAAATAAACTTTTTATCCCACAGTCGGAGAAAAGAAGACACTAATGTCGAACGTTCTGTATATTTCGATCACTAACTGTGACCCTCTTCAGCAGAATGAATACATAGTGGAAGGCATATGCTTATATACAAAAATGTGAGGTGAGAAAAGGAACAAGCTCAGGTTACATGACCGATGCTCCGCAGGTCGCGTGGGGTTTTGTGACCTTGGAGTACATGAGGTAGCGCGTGGCTGACTGCTGAGGTAGTGATGCAGTCAGGTGACCACTGGCCATTTGATATATTAAAATTAGGTAAAAATTTTATTAGGGAAGACTAAATTATTTTCCTTTTAAAGCTACATGTTGATCTATAGATTATTTCAGCATCTTCCCAATTCATGCGGTGATTTTTATTGGCAATGTGCTGAAATACCGCGGAATTCAATTGACCATATCTAACAGAATTTTTATGTTCTTTAATTCTGGTTGCCAAATCTCTTCCAGTTTGTCCCCAATAGACAGAATCACAATCTAAGCATGGCAACTTATATACACCTGGGTTAATGTCACTTGATGGTCTACGGTGTACATTAACTATTTTCCTAAACAGTGTATTAGGATAATTGAAGATGACATTGATGTTTTCTTTAGGTAATGATTGGGACATTTCATTTATGGAATCATTATAGGGTAATTTTATACATTTATTACCTCATTTGTGTTTGTTAGTAGAGTGGGGAGTAGATTTGTGGAAACTTATTTTAGCCTTGCTAAGGGCTTTTTGCAAAAACCAATCCGGGTATCCTAATCTTGTAAGTTGTTTTCTTATGGTTGATATTTCTGTATCTAAATATTGTGAGCTGCAAATTCTTAGTGCTCGTAAAAATAGGCCCGAAGCAACACTTTGTTTTGTTTTGTCCGAATGGTAGCTTTTCTATAAACTGTAAATGAAAAGCAATTCTGATTTCTTATTATTAAAATGTCTAGAAAAGGCAATTTATTATCTACTTCCCATTCTACTTTAAATTTTATATTGTTGGCCAAATTATTAAGTTTGTCAAAGAATTCTTTAAAAGAACCCCATTCATCGTTCCATAACGTGAAAACATCATCAACGTATCTATACCAAAACATATCTGGTGGTTTGATGTTAGGTAATAAAACTAATTCAAAATATTCCATATACAGATTTGCTAATACTGGAGAAAGATTTGATCCCATCGAACAACCATATTTTTGTTTATAGAAATGATCTTTGAAAGAGAAAACATTAGTTATTATACATAGCTCTGTTAATTTTATGATTTTACTTAATGAAAGTGGGAGTTTTATTTTGAAATTGTTGTAATTTATTTTTAAAAACTTTAAAACTTCTCCTGTATCGATTTTTGTGAATAAGGAAACTACGTCGAGACTTAAAAGTTTACTATTGGCTGGTAAGTTATGGCTTTTGATTTTACTTATGAAATCTTCAGAGTGCTTAATATGTGACTTAGAAAAACGTCCTACAAACGGTGACAAAATTTCCGTGAGCCATTTTGAGGTCTTGTTAGTGCAGGAGTTCCTATTTGATATTATTGGTCTAAGAGGGATATTCTCTTTGTGAATTTTTGGGAGACCATAGAAGTTTGGTAACTGTGGATTAGTAACTTTCAGCTTATTGAACATTTCTTTGCCTATAATTTCACGAGCACGTTTGTTAAAATCAGAAGTAGTGTTCTTTAGTGGATTCTTTGCCAGTTGTTCGTATGTATCTCTATCATTTACTAAGTCAAAAACTTTATTTTCATAATCTGAATAATTGAGAATAACTATTTCCCCCCCTTTGTCTGTAAAAACATCATCATCACCAGAGCAGACAAAGGGGGGAAAATAGTCATTCTCAATTATTCAGATTATGAAAATAAAGTTTTTTGACTTAGTAAATGATAGAGATACATACGAACAACTGGCAAAGAATGTTGCTTCGGGCCTATTTTTACGAGCACTAAGAATTTGCAGCTCACAATATTTAGATACAGAAATATCAACCATAAGAAAACAACTTACAAGATTAGGATACCCGGATTGGTTTTTGCAAAAAGCCCTTAGCAAGGCTAAAATAAGTTTCCACAAATCTACTCCCCACTCTACTAACAAACACAAATGAGGTAATAAATGTATAAAATTACCCTATAATGATTCCATAAATGAAATGTCCCAATCATTACCTAAAGAAAACATCAATGTCATCTTCAATTATCCTAATACACTGTTTAGGAAAATAGTTAATGTACACCGTAGACCATCAAGTGACATTAACCCAGGTGTATATAAGTTGCCATGCTTAGATTGTGATTCTGTCTATTGGGGACAAACTGGAAGAGATTTGGCAACCAGAATTAAAGAACATAAAAATTCTGTTAGATATGGTCAATTGAATTCCGCGGTATTTCAGCACATTGCCAATAAAAATCACCGCATGAATTGGGAAGATGCTGAAATAATCTATAGATCAACATGTAGCTTTAAAAGGAAAATAATTGAGTCTTCCCTAATAAAATTTTTACCTAATTTTAATATATCAAATGGCCAGTGGTCACCTGACTGCATCACTACCTCAGCAGTCAGCCACGCGCTACCTCATGTACTCCAAGGTCACAAAACCCCACGCGACCTGCGGAGCATCGGTCATGTAACCTGAGTTTGTTCCTTTTCTCACCTCACATTTTTGTATATAAGCATATGCCTTCCACTATGTATTCATTCTGCTGAAGAGGGTCACAGTTAGTGATCGAAATATACAGAACGTTCGACATTAGTGTCTTCTTTTCTCCGACTGTGGGATAAAAAGTTTATATATATATATATATATATATATATATATATATACATATACATACATATATATATATACATATATATCGTCTCTCTTTTCTCACCATACTTCAGGTAGTGCGGTTGCCCTGGCAGTTTTAATGCGTCACGAATTTTCTCCAATGGGGATGATCTCTGTATCTCTCTTCATCTTCAACTGTCCTCATGTTCTCCCCTCTTCTTTCTATCGCTTCTCTGATTCCATCTCTCCACCTCTTCTTGGGTCTTCCCACCGGCCTATTCCCTCCAGCTGTCTACTGGTAATGTCTACTGGTGGATGTCTTTCCTTGTCTATCCCCATGAGATGCCCATACCACCTCAGTTGATTTTTCTCCACAAATGTTATTATTGGTTCAACATCGAGTCACCTCTGGATATCAACATTTGTTTTACGGTCTCTCCTTATTACACCTTTGATTAGACGTAAAACTCTCATTTCACCTACTTGGAGTTTACTCTAGGTATATTATCCTTAGAATAGTTTTGTAGATGATAACTTTCACTTTGATGGGAATATCTTTCTCATTTAGCAATTGATATAGATGTCTTGAGTTGTTAGTGTAGCTATGATTTGTCTTTGTAATTTCTATTTTCATATCACATTTTTCATTTATGTTTACTCACAAATACCCTAAAATTTCCACTGATTTTATTCGGCCCCCCTACTTATTTCGGTATCGTCACTCTTTCTCGAAACCATCGTGATATATGTTTTATCCTTATTCATTTTCACATCCATGTGTTTCAGGGTCTCATTCCATCTGTTCATTGGTCACTGTAGAGCAACAGGAGTCTTTGCTATGAGGGCAATATCATCAGCATAGGCTAAAGTCTTTCTCTATAGTCTTTATGCATTTGCCCATATATAGAATAGATAACAGTGGTGAAATTACTCCACACTACCGAACCCTTGTAGATATAGTCAATCAATATTGTTTTCCTTCTTGAGCCCTCACAGCACTTTTACAGCATTTATACAAGTTTCTTAATGGTTTAGCGAGATTAGGTTCTATCCCATAATCAAAAATCGATAGAGTTCTCATAATTTATTCCGGGGTAGAAAAACACACGCACACACACACACACACACACACACACACACACACACACACACACACACACACACACACACACACACACACACACACACACACACACACACACACACACACACACACACACACACACACACACACACACACACACACACACACACACACACACACACACACACACACACACACACACACACACACACACACACACACACACACACACACACACACACACACACACACACACACATATATATATATATATATATGTATATATATATATATATATATATATATATATATATATACATATATACACATACATGACAGAATTGAATAGATACCAAGAGAAACCGTTTAAAAATATTAAACAAGCAATTTATATATATATATATATGTATATATATATATATATGTATGCATATGTATATATATATATATATATACATACATATATATATATATATATATATATATA
>NC_134798.1:35133817-35136317 GCF_046742065.1 Oratosquilla oratoria
ATATCCTTTGGTCTTTATCGCAATCGGGATGCATTTGGCCTTAGTAGTATAGCTTTATCTTTTGGCCTTCCTGGACTGGGATTTCTGTTGTGTGGTGGTACAGTTTGTCTATTTCTCTTCTTATCACCCCATTAATATCTTTGTTAGATCATCCGTTGTTAACGAATACTTGTGTGACTCTTTCGACTTACAAATGAGTGTCGTACCAGTTGCTAGACTGGTTGAGGGCCCTTCTAGTGTAGACCCACTGTTAGGGCCTACATTAGAAGTTAGGGAGACGCTTAGAGTAAACTGCTTAAATGAGAAAGAAAATGAAAAGGTCTACAAGAAGATGATAGAAGAGTGGGAGGGAGTGAAGGATAGAGTAGAACTGTGAGTGGAGGAGGAATGGGGATGGTTCAAGGAGGGAGTCACAAGGTGTACAAAGATGGTGTGCAGAATAAGAAGGACGGAAGAAATTAGAAGGAAGGGTAATGAGTGGTAGGGTTATGAATCAAAGAAAGTTGTAGAAGAGAGGAATCGAGCATTCACAGATTGGTTACAACAAAATAGGACGAGAGAATCATAGGAGAGGTACAAAGAAAAGAGAAGTAAAGCATAAGATAAAGGAGGCAAAAAGGAGAGCAGATGTGAAATGGAGTAAAAGTATAAAAGAACATTTTGAAAGAAATGAAAATATGTTTTGAAGGGAAATTAAGAGAAGACGAAGAGGCAAATCAATTAGAGAGAAAAAGGGTACAGATGGAGAGATAATAATGGAAGAGACGGCAGTAGGAGGAAGATAGGCAGAGTATTTTAGGGAGTTGCTAAATGCGAAGGAGAGTGGGAAGGGAAAGGTAGTTGCAGTGGGAAGCGCAATGAATATGACAGAGGGATAGATTGGACACATGGAAAGAATGAGTGAAGAGAGATTAGTAAAAGAGGTGTGGAAGGCAGAGGTGGGGTGGGAGTGAACATGAATGGGCGACCACGGATGAAATTGATGGATGGGGTAAACTGGGCATTGGGAAAGAGGGAAATGTCTGCTGAGGAAGGAAGGGAGAAGACAAAATGTGGGGGTGACTGGAAAATAGTTGTGTATGGATGATGGTGTGATGAGTGGAAGGGAGTGGGTGGGGGATGGGGGGTTGAGGGAGTATATGTGATTGATATTTTGACGCAGCCCGAAGAGATTTTTCCCTGTTTTCTCATTTTATGTATGAGGGGATGGAGAGTGGGGGTCGCATATTAAATGAAGCGGTCTTGCTGAGGATGTTCTATGTCTTACTACATTCCTTCTGACCCAAAACAGTGGGCGAGATACAGGGACGACTGCCACCCACTTTGTAACCCACTCTTGCCACTGTCAATCCTGTCACCACTGTAGCCACTGTAATCTTCCTTATGGTCCTCATTTATGGATATGGCAATTCACTTCTTTTAGTAATTATTTTCTGTCCAGGAGGATGAAAATGTATTCTTATCTTTCTTCAGTTAATTTTTATACAGCGTACTTCTGAAGTCTTTTCAAAAGAATCCCACGAGAGCACGTATGCAAGATCCTACGTGAGCTTTGCAGTGATTTAGTGATTTCCTTAGTCCAGTGACTTTTAATTAACTTTATGTTTAAGATCTTCC
This sequence comes from Oratosquilla oratoria, assembly GCF_046742065.1. Lineage (NCBI taxonomy): Eukaryota > Metazoa > Arthropoda > Malacostraca > Stomatopoda > Squillidae > Oratosquilla > Oratosquilla oratoria. The sequence goes on from NC_134798.1 coordinate 35,135,435, forward strand.
CCAAAAGACGTGATCTTACAACCGTGAACAAATCTAATTTTCTCCCCTCCACCCTTTCACCAATCAGATACTTTAATTCAAGTCTATACAGCAATATTGTTTACTTTAGATAATCTCGAGTCTCTGCAAAATACCCACTTAGGTTACAAAGTAATGTCATATCAGCAATACACTCGAGCTCTTGGGCTCTTATCTAAAAACAAGGCAGAAAGGCAGACTCGTGCAGCTCCCTCGGGCTATTGTTTTATAAACACCCTACCAAAAAAAATGCAACAACCGTCTTTTACCCCTCTTTTTACCCTCTTTTCTACCACCCTCTTACAATGACCCCTTATCCAATAGGAACCGAGAAAAGAGGGAAGGAGTTGTGGTTAATGGGAGTGGAGTGTATGGGGATAAAACGCGTGGCAGTGGATTTATGCCTTTGACATTGCCTACCTCCCTTTTAAGGGGGGAAAATTCGTTGGTGTATATATATATATATATATATATATATATATATATATATATATATATATATATAATATTTATGAATATATATATACATACATATATATATATATATATATACATATATATATATATATATATATATATATATATATGAAGGTGGAAAAAGAAGTCACGGGTCTAGTTCCGAGTTCCTGAGTTTATTCCTGACCGGTTTCGCTCTATGCTTCTTCAGAGGAATGTGACTCTGGAGTGAAGCTGGCGGTATACATAGTCTGAGTAAGACTGCGTTCCCTCCTTGGAGGCGGGTTACGTTTGGCTGTACAATGATTTTTAATACAATGAACAATAGTGATAATACAGTATACAATAAATTGTTGTGATGTTATTATAAAACAGCTCCGGTGTGTGTGGAATGTTGATCGAGGGTGTA
>NC_134798.1:35141317-35146317 GCF_046742065.1 Oratosquilla oratoria
ATAGAACAGTAGCCTGAGATTAATGAATTTATCAAAATGCGTGGTAAGGATGATAGGATTATTCATACAAAAATATTTGCAAAAGACAGGAGATTCAGCTTGTGTTAGACATTCAATCGAAAAACGCTGATTCTGGCGCACTGAAAAAATGTCATGGTTAGTTCATAAAACTTGTTCAGCAGTCTTTTTGACGATAGAAAGTGGCATTCAATACGATCAATTACAACTGGAAAAATTTAATAAACAGCCTGAAACTGCTTAAGCATTAACAAACCCTTTATAATAACAGAAGAAGTCATAAGCTATAAAGAATACACGCTAAGATGGTTGCATTCTTCAGTGACATTTTCATGGTCCCCTATGAATATCAATTGTGACTGAATAACTATCCCTGTAAATCCTCTTTGTAGATGGCGTGTACCTATATATATTGTCATATAATAAGTACAGAATAGTACTGAATTTATGCAATATAAGTAAATTTGTAATAATTATTAGAAACCTCTCTTTATTGGAATAAATTCATATGTATATCACCTATCCTTATTCCTTTCTTCCCCCGTTATACATTGTCACAAATTAACTATAAATCAATATAATAATTACAGAATAGTACTAAATTTATACAATATAAGTAAATTTGTAATAATTATTAGAAACCTCTTTTTATTGTATTAAATTCATATGTATATCACCTACGCTTATTCCTTTCTTCCCTCGTTATACATTGTCACAAATTAACCATAAATCAATCCAATACAATACAACCTTTCAAATGATTAAGAATATCTAGTATCGAAGCACATCCCTACAAACGATAATGACTATTGAATATGTTTTCTGTTTTTCTCACAGCTTGAGGGACTTATGAATTAAATTGTCATCGGAGGAACTGCCCATGAAGACCTCTGAAGTCATTTTATTACACTAAGTATCTTAAGTATCGACGAATAAATGTGTATCTAAACACATTCGTGTCGACTCATAAATCCACATGTCCAGTCATTCCAGAACATATATGAGTATTCTACGTTCGTAAAGAGCTGGAGTCCAGGAGCCATGTTATCGGAAAATTTCAAAACACTGGAATCAGAGTAACAGAATTTATTACCGACGTTTCAAACCCTGTCCGGGGTTCGTCCTCAGGGTTATGAGTATTCATATAGCACTATATAGCTATACATTCTAAAGACATCTTATGCTATCCTTTGGATAGACATCATTACTGGTGATAGTTCTTTGTAATGGCCCAGATTATCATTAAAATACAGCTATGCATTCTAAATACATCTAATGCTATCCTATGGATTTTCAAAGTCCGACTCGTTCCGTCATCACAACTGATGATACTTCTTCGCAATGACCCAGATTATAATTAGAATATAGGTCCTCCTACAGAGGGACATAGAATTCTACAAGGATTCACAGATGTTGATCATTTCTAACCTTAGCATAATGAGAGCAATCTCTCATCAAGTGTCGTAATACATCAACGAACAACAATAAATTGATATTTACCTTGGTTGACCTAACCTAACCTAACCTAACCTAACCTAACCTAACCTAACCTAACCTAACCTAACCTAACCTAACCTAACCTAACCTAACCTAACCTAACCTAACCTAACCTAACCTAACCTAACCTAACCTAACCTAACCTAACCTAACCTAACCTAACCTAACCTGATATTTACCTGATATTTTCCTATCCTCCTAATTATAAATTACTTATACTTTATAGCTAAATAACAGCGACAAAAACTCTGGACTCACGATTCCTCTACAAATTACTAGAATAAGAAAAATTCAAATGAAAAATAAAACTGTCAACAGAATCACTCAAAGTTGGAAAAAGACGCAATCGTTCAAACATCAATCTTGTAATCACGTATTTGTATAAAATTCCATACAAGATTAGGTTCATACATTTCTAATGAAGAAACAAAGAACTATAAAATACAGGAAATAATAATTGAAAAATCACAGATTCCTAGAATTAGTAATATACTTTTTGCAATAACAACCACCCAATAATCAAAAGATATTAACAGAATATAAAATCGTTAACAACAGATATAGTTTCCAGAGATTCATTGATACTTACAAGTTCAAATAGTTTCAGTTTCTTAGAAAGACTCATCTGTAGTAGTGTGTCACACTGAACTACGAAATGTCACAGTCGCTATGAAATGTCACCAGACAGCTAAATATATCAGAGCCCTCTTTGAAAATGTCACGGCATAAAGCCAAATATCAGACGCTAGAAAGAATGTCACAAGTATCAGGAAGGACACAGAACACGTCCATAAAAAGACTTCATTCACATTAAGTCATTACACTCTATGAAATGTATAAGAACCATAATAATAACACCTATATATGAATATTTATTGTATTCAGTATAATTGAGATAACAAGAAACATATCAAAGTCTATTTCTCAATATCAAACTCAGTCAAATCTTAACAAACGTCAAGTGTACATAAATACAGAGAAGCATACGAACAAAAACATCAACTCACACAAACATTCACACACGCGCGCACAATTTCACACAAAATCAAACGCAAAAAATACGCCCACACTCATAAAAAAACACATATAAACACAGACGAACACACACACACACACACACACACACACACACACACACACACACACACACACACACACACACACACACACACACACACACACACACACACACACACACACACACACACACACACACACACACACACACACACACACACACACACACACACACACACACACACACACACACACACACACACACACACACACACACACACAGATGGCACCAACACTAAGCATGTTGACATACGAACAAAGATTGGACAAAGTAAATTTATTAACTATGGAGCAAAGAAGAGAAAGAGGAGATTTGATATCCATATATAGAATTATGAAAGGGATGGAAATCCTTGACAGGGATGATCTAATTAATGGATAAAAAGGCGGGGCATGCCGACAGGAGGCCTTTTAGACCATATATAGGTCGGATGCGAAAAAATCATAACGATAAATTAATAAATAAAAACTATAATATTGTAAAAAGCAAATAGAATACATAAATAAATGAATAGGTATAGTTAAATAATAAACAAACAGGTAAATAGTAAATAATAATAAATTGACATATAACTAATAATAAACGAAAATCAAACAAAAAAGATAACAAACAAGAACAAATAATATAAGATAAATTATAATCATTATTTATCTAAATGATTCTTAAAGCTTCGAACTGAACTACATGCACTGCCTCTGTAGGAAGTTTATTCTATTTATTAATTACACGATTGGTGAAGTTGTTTCTACCCACTTCCAAATTGAATCTATTTCAGGACAGTTTGAGACCATTGTTCCTTGTGTGATTCTCATTCAGTGTGAAAATTTTGTCACTCTTGATGTTGGCAATTCCCTTTAGAATTTTAAAGACCTGTATCAAGTCACCTCTGAGTCTACGCTTTTTTAGGGAAAACAGATTCATATGTTTTAGTCGATTTTCGTATGATTTATTTTTGATATTTGAAATCAGTTTTGTTGCTTGCCGTTGTACTTTTTCCAGTCTGTCAATGTCTTTAATGAGATTCGGTGACCATACGGAAACAGCATATTCCAAATGTAGACGAACTAACGATCTATATAGCTTGTTAATGAGTGATGGACTTTTAAGTCAAAAGACCGCGCAATCAATCCTAGAATCTTATTTGCTTTCTCAGAGGCTGAAATACACTGCTTGGATGATTTGAAATCGTTACTGATAATTATGCCGAGATCTTTTTCACTATTCACTTTAGTTAACGAATTTCCAAATAACTTGTAATCCTACGTACTGTTATTTTTACCTATGTGCATTACCTTGCATTTACTTGTGTTAAATTTCATTAGCCACTTTTCAGACCATTGCTGTAATTTATCTAAATCTTCTTGAATATCTAATTGGTTTAAGTGATCATTTGCCATTCCGCACAGTTTTGTATCATCAGCAAGTTTGGAAACAGTAGATTTTAGTCCATGGTCTATATCATTTATATATACTATGAATAGAAGTAGACCAAGAACGAAAACTGAGGAACTCCACTCGTAACATTTTTCCATCCAGAAGTTTTTCCATTTAAAACAACTCTCTGTTTTCGATCATTCAACCAATTATTTGTCCAACTTAATAGGCTACCACTTATTCCGTGTGAAGCTAATTTAGTAAGTAGTCTTTCATGGGGGACGATATCAAAAGCTTTTGCAAAGTCTAGATATATTAAATCTATATTGTTTCTTTTATCATAATTCAATATATCTGTGTTGTAGAATTTGAGTAAGTTAGTCACGCAAGAACGTTTCCGCCTGAAACCATGCTGGCTATCATTTATCAAATTGTTGCTTTCTAAGTGATGTTCGATAGCATCTCTGATGATAGTTTCTGTTATTTTCCCACGATTGAAGTCAAACTTATAGGCCTATAGTTATGTGGCTTCTTTTTGTCACCTTTTTGAATATGGGAGTAACGTTAGCTATCTTCCATTCTCTTGGGACATCTCCGGATATGATGGATTTCTTGAAAATAATTTCTAATGGAACAGCAATCTCATTTTTCATTTCCTTTATGATTCTTGGATGCCAACCGTCAGGCCTTGATGTTTTATTGACTTTGAGTTTCTCTATACACCTTTTAATTTTTTCTTTTGTTATATTTACCGTAGTAAGTTTACCCTAGACTTTTCACAGGATTCAGTTTGGAGTTCACTTTGAGGTGTTTCGTTTACGAATACCGAGCTAAGATAATTGTTTAGAATATTATACATTCCTTCATTTGAATATTCAAGTTGACCGTCAGTAGATAATAGTGGACCAATGTGATTCCTAACAACCTTTTTATCTCCAATGTAACTATAGAATTTTTTGGGATTCTCTTTGGATTTATCAGCGATATTCATTTCATATTGTCGTTTTCGTTTTTTTATTGTCTTTTTTTAATT
>NC_134798.1:35153817-35156317 GCF_046742065.1 Oratosquilla oratoria
ATGTGTATATATATATGTATATATATATATATATATATATATATATATACATATATATATGTATATATATATATAAATCAATAAATAAGTGAATAAATAAATAAATATATGAATAAATGAATTGATAAGTAAATAAATAGACAACCAAGTAAGTAAACGAATAAATAAATCAATTGATAAAGAGATAAATAGATTCAGCCACAGTGAATGAAAAGTATCAGTTTATAAATGCAGGCTTTATTTCACAGTTGCATTTATAAATTTCTATCATAACCAATAGAATACTTAAGTTTTATGAAAATCATAATTAACACAATATGTCCTAGTCTTAATTTTTTCATGAATTTTTGGAAAACTTTCTTCCCAAGCACAAAGTAAAAAACATTAGATTATGAACATAAGGAAAAAGGAAGCTATATAAGTATTACTTTGGACATCCACTTGGAATATCATATGAATGGAAAAAATTAAATTATTCATTATCAAACACCTTTGTAAGATATCTGGACAAAAATCTTAAAAGAATAGCTTTTCGTTTGGAAATTAATAACATTAGAAATATATGTAAATGAATAAAAACTTTTCATGGAGATAAAAAAAAAATTAATCTGACTTAAAAGATTTTCGGTATTGTAATTAGATAGTTCTTCTTAGAAAGAATACGATTTCATTTGCTTTTGCATTAAGGATGGGAAATTGTTCCTGCAATCGATATACAATCTATACCTCCTTCATTAAATTCCTTTCTACATTGAAATAATCGGCTAATTTCCACATCTTTTTTAGTCATTGAAATACAATACAAATCTGATCATCTTGACATAGACATAAAGCACATATAATTCTTCTTTTTCTTGCTAAATCAAATTCAACTAAAACGTTAGAATAAACCAACTCTGACATTTTATTTATTCCTACCGACTGGGTACACATGTACGCGAGTCTGATTTGGGGGACGTCTGTCCTTAAAAGGAATGTAAGTATGAATCCTCTAAGTAAGCGTATTTTGAAATATTTCCCACATCTGATCTACAGGTCTTTTGCTTAATTTTGCCTCCCAATCTATAAGCTGAAGCTCCTGACGTAGTCCTATGAACTGAGCTTTACTGAAATCGGGTATTTTAGAAACACAAGTATCTATTCTAAAATGTTTTAGTAGTTTGAATCTAACTAAATTGTGATCGCTATTTGCAACAGTTTCACCGACTTCTACATCGGTTATCATGCTTTCGCGGCTAGTGATCAATAGATCGAGTAAGTTTCCATGTCTTGTGGGCTCTTTTACATGCTGAACTAAGTAATTGTCACCGAGAAAATCAATCAAGCGACTACCTATATGGCCATGTTCAAGGGTCATCCAATCAATATCAGTGAAATTGAAATCACCCATTATCAATAAATCCCGGTTGCAGAAACTAGACAGTTCTTGAAATAACAGTTTGTCGTCTGCTAATGATAATGTCTTTGGCCTATATATTACACCTACATTCATTTTTTGTCCATTTGTTTAGGTTAACTCAACCCACAAACTATCATATGCATCCTGTACATATATATATATATATATATATATATATATAGATATATATATATAATATATATCATATATATATATATATATACATATATGTATACATATATATATATATATAAATATATATATATATATATATATATATATATATATATACATATATATATATATATAAATGGAAGAAAAAAGTGAAGAATAGATGGAAAGAATACATTGGGGAGCTTTTTGCAGATGTACATAAGAAAGAACTAGAGGACATGAAATAGCTGACATAGAACAATTAGTATCATGAACCATTTAACAAAAATTATCTTAAGGGTCACTCCTAACAGAATAAGGAACAAAATAAGGCCAGAAATAGCTGATGAACAATATGGGTTTGTAGTAGATAAGGTAACACAGAATTCAATTTTTGTGGTAAGACTACTAGCTGTAAATATGTTAGAGGTGCAAAAAGGCCTATATCCCTGTTTGTGGACTACGAAAAGGCATTTGACAAAGTAAGACAGAATGAATTAATAGAGATGTTAGAGAAAACAGGGGTGGATGGGAAGGATTTAAGGTTAATCGCAAATCTCTATTGGAAGCAAGAAGCATACATACATACATATACTAAGGCTTTTTCCCCCTTACAAGAGAGGTAGCCAAAAAGGAAAAGGCATAAAATCATTTCCACTCATTCCATCCCTGAATACACTCCACACCCCTCCACCCTCCCTCTTATCTTAGCACCTCCTGGATAAGCAAGAAGCAACATTGAAAATAGGAGAACTGTCTGATTAGCAAAAGATTAAAAGAGGCCTAAGACAGGGATTGTAATGTCGCCAGACCTGTTTAATTTATACAGTGAGATAATCATGAGAGATATTTACCATCTAAAATGAGGAACAGTAGGAGGAAGCAGACGATATTATGTTACTCGCAGAATCGGAGGCTCAGGTACAGGAACTAGTTACAGCACTAGTA
>NC_134798.1:35161317-35163817 GCF_046742065.1 Oratosquilla oratoria
AAATGTTTTCTAATATGGCTTGAATCAGAGATTTATTTCCTAACCCTTGTAAAGCATGACATTCTTTGAGGTAAGGGGAGAAAATTGGAATAAATCTAGTTAATGAAAAAATACTGTTGCGTTTGATTTGGTACACACACACACACACACACACACACACACACACACACACACACACACACACACACACACACACACACACACACACACACACACACACACACACACACACACACACACACACACACACACACACACACACACACACACACACACACACACACACACACACACACACACACACACACACACACACACACACACACACACACACACACACACACACACACACACACACACACACACACACACACACACACACACACACACACACACACACACACACACCACACACGCACACACACACACACACACACACACACACACACACACACACACACACACACACACACACACACACACACACACACACACACACACACACACACACACACACACACACACACACACACACACACACATATATATATATATATATATATATATATACATATATACATATATACATATATATATATATATATATGTACATATATATATATATATATATATATATATATATACGTAAGTGAGAATAGGAAGCACAGAAGTCTTAGTCTGAGTTTATTCCTGGCTAGTTTAACTGGTATGCTTTGAGAAAGCGTACCTGCGAAACTAGTCAGGAATAAACTCAGAGTAAGACCACTGTGTTTCCTACTCCCCTGTCAGAATCTCTCTCTCTCTCTCTCTCTCTCTCTATGTATATATATATATATATATATGTATATATATATATATATATATATATATATATATATACATAAGTGTGTGTGTGTGTGTGTGTGTGTGTGTGTGTGTGTGTGTGTGTGTGTGTGTGTGTGTGTGTGTGTGTGTGTGTGTGTGTGTGTGTGTGTGTGTGTGTGTGTGTGTGTGTGTGTGTGTGTGTGTGTGTGTGTGTGTGTGTATGTGTTTTGTGTGTATCCTTTATATATATATATACTATATATAATATATATATGTGTTTATATATATACATATATATATATATGTATATATATATGTATATATATACATATATATAAAGGATACGATTTTTTTTTTCATTTTATCAAATTGTACTGGTGTTGAATTTGATTAACTATAGCCTATATGTTAGCTTTTATGTTATCTTCTATTGGTTATGTAAAAATCTCCCTCACTCAATAACATTTCGTATTTGCTGTACACAGGAAGTGAGGGTCTGAGAGGGTGTCAGCAGCATTATTAGCAGCTGTTTGAAGTAAGGTTTGCTAATTGCAGTTTTGAGTAAGCGGTGTGTAGAAAAAAAAAATATTTTTTTGATTTATAGGTATGTAACTATTTTGGAATAAGTTTTCTTACCATAGGACCTTTATTAAAACAAGAGTAATGGGATCCATAGCCTTTATTTTATTTATTATTATTATTTCTTTTTTTTTTGGCGGGGGGGTTTGCTATGCACCATGAAATTAAGTTAAACACAATAACAAACACTAAAACGTATGACAAAACACCACCAATCGTTTCATTGCCATATTCCAATTAGAAGCATTTCTAATCAATATTTTTCTATCGGTGGGTCTGGTTTGGGGGTGTTTAAATGGCTTCTCTCATGAAATAGAAGTATCATGCAGCAAAAATATGCTGCCAAGCTGCAATCAAAAGTGTCCTTGGCAATAAAGATAGCATTAAAGTGGAAGTATCATGCAGCAAAAATGTGCTGCCAAGCTGCTATCAAAAGTGTCCTTGTCAATAAGGAAAGCATAAAATATTCTTCAAGATTTATCTGAAGAAGGAATAGAGCAACCCACACCATCACAATCGGAATTTGTCGTCGAGTGGTCAAGGATGCCGAAAAAAGTCAAGAACTGGCTGAAAGAAATTATTGGTGAAGAGAAATTTTGCTTGACTCTTGATGGGAAGAGGGTAAAGAGTAAAGAGTACCAGTTGGTCTCTCTAAAGAATTCTGCAAGAATTCTATACCTTGACATTTTGGCTTGTGAAAGTGGATCAGCTGAGAATATCTTTATTCCACTGCAATACCTGCTGGATGAATACAATCATATAGGAGCGTCAAAATGATTATTTCTGACACCACAGTAGTCAATATCGGCCACAAAACTGGCGTTGCTGTTAGACTCCAGAGACAACTTAGACGAAAGGGACTAGAAGAGCCTAAGTTTATTGGATGCTAATATTCTTGACCTGGTTCTACGGCAGATAACGAAGTTTTATTTATTTTTTTAACAAAATCACAGTCACCCAGCATCAACTAAAATTTCATTGAAGATGTTTTGGGAGACTATGAGGATTTACAAAAAAGCTAATTTAGTATAGAAATAATGCCAACACGAGAAATCCCTAGATGGAGAGACTTCAGGTTTCTTTTCTAATTCCGTGAAGCATATCATTTTTACCATAT
>NC_134798.1:35203817-35226317 GCF_046742065.1 Oratosquilla oratoria
AATAAATAAATAAATAAATAAATAAATAAATAAATAAATAAATAAATAAGTAAATAAACAAATAAATAAATAAATGAATAAATAAGTAAAGAAGTGAATAAATGAATGAATTAACAACTGAAAAGATAATCAAATAGAAATATGAATTCTAAATAATTCAACAAATAGATACTTGAGTAAATAAAAAAATGAATAAATGAATAAATGAATAAATGAATAAATGAATAAATGAATAAATGAATAAATGAATAAATGAATAAATGAATAAGCGAATAAGCGAATAAACGAATAAACGAATAAACGAATAAACGAATAGATGAATAGATGAATAGATGAATAGATGAATACATGAATAAATGAATAAATGAATAAATGAATAAATGAATAAATGAATAAATGAATAAATGAATAAATGAATAAATGAATAAATGAATAAATGAATAAATGAATAAATGAATAAATGAATAAATAAATGAATAAATGAATAAATGAATAAATGAATAAATGAATAAATGAATAAATGAATAAATGAATAAATAAATGAATAAATATATAAATGAATAAATAGATAAAAAATAAATAAATAAATAATAAATGAATAAATGAATAAATGAACAAATGAATAAATGAATAAATGAATAAATGAATAAATGAATAAATGAATAAATGAATAAATGAATAAATGAATAAATGAATAAATGAATAAATGAATAAATGAATAAATGAATAAATGAATAAATGAATAAATGAATAAATGAATAAATCAGTAAACGAATAAACGAATAAACTAACAAACGAACAAATGAATAAATGAATAAATGAATGAATGAATGAATGAATGAATGAATGAATGAATGAATGAATGAATGAATGAATGAATGAATGAATGAATGAATGAATGAATGAATGAATGAATGAATGAATGAATGAATAAACTATAAAACTATATGTATAGATAAGTAAATAAGTAAATAAATAAATAAACGAATAAATAACTAGATAGATAAATACATAAATAAATGAATATTTAAATAAATAAACCAATAAATAGATAAATAATAAATAAATAAATAAATAATAAATTGACAAATAAAAATAAATAAATAAATAAATAAACAAATAAATAAATAAATAAACGCATACATAAAAAGTAAATAACACAGATCAATCAAATAGTAAATTAACAACTTATTAACTATTTAACTTGCTAGCTGACTAACTAAATAAATTAGTTATTCAATCTATCACTAAATTGACAAAAAAAAAAAAAAGGAGCTTGAAGTATGTAAAGTAATTTCTATAGTTTAATTAAGCTTATTAGGGGATGATACTTTTTAGGATGGTAGAAAACCAAAGCGATAGAACGTTCAAACTATTGCCTCGGGAAGAGAGAAAATGAAAGTTCACATTATCAACAATGTAAACACATAATAATGATAGCAAAGCGATAGAACGTTCAAACTATTGCCTCGGGAAGAGAGAAAATGAAAGTTCACATTATCAACAATGTAAACACATAATAATGATAGCAGTTGATGTCTTGAGTTTCAGTGCCTGGAAACTTGCATTATCACTTTATTCAGCAATGTTCCGCAAGCCTTCACATAGATCTTTTAGAATACTTGTTGGTCTATTTCTATGTCATCGGCTGGTTGGGAAAAACGGAAGAGGAGGGGGAACGGTCGCCATTTGTCAGCGAAAGAAATGTAAGCATTATATTTTCTAAATTTCTAAACTTAGATATGACAATATATAACGAATAAACTTCATGAAGAAAAATACATGAAACAAAATAAAACTGCAATTTCCATCTCATGAATAATGTATCTATAAGAAAAAAACTAAAAATGGAAACCTAAGTATTGAAACTTAACCATATAATTTAAATATTAGTCTACTGTAACTACATATTAGACTATCAAATGATATATGACGAAGACTATAGATTATATATAAGGAAATGGTAAACTTCAAAAAACCAACAATTATAACAATTTGATGGAATAACTCTTGATTCAGTATTTATCCATGTGATCCCCCCCCCCAGAAAAAAAAAAGTTTTAACATTGTACCCCAAACTACTTCACGTGTTCAAGGCTGATTTAAAAGACACACGACAATTTTAACAAGTAAAAAAAAAAAAAAAAAATGAAAGCATCTATAATTAGATATTAACAGTTACTCGCACATTGGTTACAATGTCCAAAATGAAGTCGGATATATTTGTACAAAATGAATACAAACTGCAAAATTGGAGGGAGAATAGATTCAACACATCAAAACAAAAGAAATAAATACGTATGAAAGGATTCGTTCTGCATTTCCTTGAATGAAGATGTCAACATAAAACTAGACGAATGGAAGGATGTTGGTAAGAAATAATGACTGAAGACAGGTAGCTGATTCCCTCAGAAGTTGAATTTCCATAATCAGCGCAACCTTGGATACATCGTTGACCTCTCCTTCCTGAGGAAATGTAGGTATATGACACTATCCTCATACTAATAGAAAGCACCTCTTATAAATGCGACTAAAACAATATTAAAATATGTATAGAATAATTAAAATTTGAAAATAAAAAAGGTATATCGGCTGGTATCTAATGATTTTGAAGATAATGAAATAATAAATTTCCTGTTTCATAAAAAAAAAAATAGAAAATATATATAGTTAGCGGGAATTTACAAAAAGAATGGAAATTAGGAAATGATCATTCTTATTACAAAAAATGCGAAAAGCAGAAATGACAGACTACAGTGCATGTCCAACTCCATTTGTAGGAAAAACTAAGAAGACGATGATAAATGACAAGTTAAATGGTTTCAGACGTAAGATCGGAAAATTTATTTCGAACTACTGAAAGAAACAATTATCATTTACAAAAATAATATACTGTCATTCAGTGTTGTATAAATACATTCCCGCGTTCGTACACTTACCAGTTGTACTATCATAGTGGCGATGGGTTGAACGTAAAATTTCGTGTATGTGTAACTTGAGCATATAAATATATTAGAAAAGTTGCGCTCAAATGACATCTCTCTTGATGGAGCAATTGGTTAAGTCACTAACACTTGTCACATGCTACCACAGGTTCGAGTCCTTGGCTGTACCACGTTTCAATTTCTGCATGTTGGCCTCCTCGTGTCTCTCGATGTTGATGGCTTAGAATTAAAATGTATTGTGGTTGATAAAAATGTATATCTATTCACTGAGACCCATTCAGTGTTGTACAAATACTTTCCCGCGTTCGTATACTTACCAATTGTACCCATAGTGGAGATGGGTTGAACGCAAAATTTCGTGTATGTGTATGTTACTCGAGCATACAAATATATAAGAAAAGTTGCGCACAACTAATATCTCTCTTGAAGGAGCAATCGGTTAAGTCACTAACACTTGTCACGTGCTAGCACAGATTCGAGTTGTTAGCTGTAACACGTTTCAATTTCTGCATGTTGACCTCCTTGAGTCTCTCGATGCTGATGGCTTAGAATTAAAGTGTATTGATTGTGGTCGATATATATATATATATATACATATATATATATATATATACATATATATACATATATATATGTACATATATATATATATATATATATGTATATACACACACACACACACACACACACACACACACACACACACACACACACACACACACACACACACACACACTTGTATCGACATGGAACTTATATATTAACCATAAATATAACGTGAAGATTATGAGATGGATGAGGGAGTGTATAAAACACTTTCATGGTACATTCTGAAGCTAATGAACAAATGTCTTTCAGAAAAAATGCTTTATTATTTTCAAAGGTGTTTAACAAACGAAGAGATAGTTTCACCTATCTGTCGATAGATAGTTTCAGTTCAGTGTTGATCAATAACTAGTCATCTGTCGGTGTAGATGGTATGTATAAGTATATTTATATCAAAATGCAGCGGAAATCATGATTCTTCCGAAAAAGACATTTTATCCTAAAAGTAACGTCGAAAATCAGATGATGCAAAAACTCAAGAAGTGTAAAGGTTTTGATTAAATCTAGTCAGAAATTTGAAAATAAGAGTTTAAACCGGTATAGTAATTGTACATTGACTTATTGGATCTACTAGCATTCTTGTAAATTCCTTTTGGTGGATACGTCCGTGTGTATATATATATTTTTTTTAACATCCGTTTTACCTTATTTGGGCTAAATTTAGTAGTGACTTTACAGATGACTACTTTAGTTAGTTTAAATCTTTTTTTAGTAATACAGTTCATTCGAGTATCATTTACTGTTTCGCAGAACTTAGAATCATCAGCAAAATTTGAGATGGTTTTTCATCCAGAATTTGTAATTATTGTATATCTAAACTGAAGCGACCCAAGGACAGAACCTTGAGGAATTCAATTTGTAGCAATTGACCTGCTAGAAAATCTGTCATTCAGATCATCTCACTGTCTACGATTGTTCAGGCAATTGCAAATCCCCTTGATAATTCATCTGTTATTCCACGTATAGTGAGTTTAGTTTGTAGTTTCTCATGAAAGACAGTATGTATGTATGTATATATATATATATATATATATATATATATATATATATATATATATATATATATATATATACATATATATATATATACATATTTTTTTTATTTATTCAGATATCTTATATCCACACTTTCTTCGTGCTGCATTTGAAACAACTATGCTGTAAATTTCGTTTGAAACCATTGCTAGTTAGTTGATTTCGAAGTGATGTGGATTGATATTCATTTTAATTTCTCACATTGTTTTTACTATGATTCAAATTAGACTTACAAATATATGCATATAGTTTTATGTCTTCCGCCTTCCCCTCATTTTTAATGTAGAAATAACATTTGTTATCATCCACTTTCTTGATACCTTTCAAGATCAAAATTTACACAATCTACCCATCCCTGTTCCTGTTGCAGCATACAAGGTTTTTTGAGTAAATTTTCCAATTTTGATGCAAAATGCTTTTCTTTTTTAAACATTTAACTTGTGTATCTTTAATCATACTTTTACACAATTTAGCTATCATGCAAGTCAGGAACATTGCTCTGTACAGTAGTTCAATAATTTCTCTTTACTTCTTTCTTTATGAACTTAAACTACTTTACCTTCATCTAGTCTTGTGTTTCAGTCTATCAATTTTTCCAGCGCGAACATAATTAGATTATAAATCTTAACAGCGATTGGTCCTCAAATTTCTTAACCCATTAAACTCCGATGACAAGATGTCTTGTCATTTGATCAAATAAAACAAAAAATCATAAAACACCAAAATGTTTGATCAAACACCAGAAAAAAATATGACGTCTGTCCTCGCTTCCAGCGAGGACAGACGTCATATTTTTTTCTGGTGTTTGATCAAACATTTTGGTGTTTTATGATTTTTTGTTTTATTTGACCAAATGACAAGACATCTTGTCATCGGAGTTTAATGGGTTAAGTACCAACTTTGAAAATCCATAAATCCCGGAGCTTTGCTCACTTCTAACGTTAAGAGTTTGTGTATTTCATTTACTTCCACTTTTCTTTCATACAACTTACTATGGGGGAATAATTATTGGAAACTTATTTATTATAGTAACCTGTGTTGAGGCCTCTTTATGAACTTTTCAATCATTCACAATTACGAGAGTCCTTGGTGTCTTGATCTATTGTTGACAAATATGTGGGATAATTCAAACATATATTTGCATTGACCTGTGTGTGTGTGTTTGTGTGAGTGTGTGTGTGTGTGTGTGTGTGTGTATGTGTGTGTGTGTGTGTGTGTGTGTGTGTGTGTGTCTGTGTGTGTGTGTGTGTGTGTGTGTGTGTGTGTGTGTATTCACCTCAGATCTGCTGTAGTCTCTGTCGAGACAGCCAGACACCATCCTACGGCAGTGAGCTCAGAGCTCATTATTTGCCGTGTGTGTGTGTGTGTGTGTGTGTGTGTGTGTGTGTGTGTGTGTGTGTGTGTGTGTGTGTGTGTGTGTGTGTGTGTGTGCGTGCGTGCGTGCGTGTGTGTGTGTGTGTGTGTGTGTGTGTGTGTGTGTGTGTGTGTGTGTGTGTGTGTGTGTGCGTGCGTGCGTGTGTGTGTGTGTGTGTGTGTGTGTGTGTGTGTGTGTGTGTGTGTGTGTGTGTGTGTGTGTGTGTGTGTGTGCGTACGTGCGTGCGTGCGTGTGTGTGTCTGTGTGTGTGTGTGTGTGTGTGTGTGTGTGTGTGTGTGTGTGTGTGTGTGTGTGTGTGTGTGTATGTGTGTGTGTATGTGTGTTTTTGTGTATGTGAGAGAGAAAAAGAGAGAGGAATTCTATTTATTTTCTCCTTACCATAACGTGAGTTTTCACTGTGTAAAATAAACAGAGTTTTGAAAGTGTTTAAGAGTGAAATTGGCATTATACATATTAAAAAATCGCTTTACTGGACTTTCATCGAAAACATGTTTTATCTTGTTTGTACAACAGTACAAAAACTAATCTCCAATCTGTCTTGATTTGTTTTGTGGGTATTGTATGCGGTTGAAATTATTGTTGTTTTCATGCTCAGATATCATTCATAAAAATAATGTTTTTTTTCTTGTTTCGTTTCCATTGCAGGTTTTTCATGTCAACAAATTCGTCTCGAACGTCTTTCCGCAACTCAATACGTTTGGTTTGTACGCCTATTGGATTGGGCCAGCGTTTACTCATTTTCTTACAGGTGCTAAGATAAGAGGGAGGGTGGAGGGGTTTGGAGTGTATTCAGGGATGGAATGGGTGGGAAGGATTTTATGCCTTTTTCTTTTTGGCTACCCCCCTTGGAAGGGGGAAAAAGCTTTGGTATATGTATGTATGTATGTATGTATGTAGTTTAAAAAAAATTTCAACAACATTTGTGCTTTTTGCACTATACCAAAGACGAACAAGATGAAGATAAAACTGCTAAGAAACATTATGGTTTTAAGAAAATTAAATAGCTACTCTCAAGGAGTGCCAAAATATGATAAAACATAATAAGAATGGACATGTGGCACTTTTTTTTCAATTAGGAGCCATAACCGTTATCATTTCCCTTGTTATGCTGCCATCGTATCATGGAGAGGTAATGTATACAGAATTTGTTTGATATTGATAGATTGTTCCAGTTTTGAATAATTTAATGTACTGATTTTTCATTCTAGGTTGAACATTTCTAAAAGGTAAAATAATGATAATAATGATCATTTATATGACATTGCTCGTAATTTGTTTATGTGATATTTAAGTCTAGCTTTTATATTAAGCACCATATATCTGTTTTAAATAAGCTGGTCTCCCAGTGAGAGGAGGAATGTTTGACAGGAATCTTTCTGTAAGATTACACCTTTTTTTTTTATTCAGATCTTCTTTACCTGATCTTTTCCGTGTCGAATGATACTAACATTTTATCCAAGTCACTACTAAGCTATTTCATAATTTCCCGTGCTAATCCGTCCATATTTGTTCAATCCCGGTACGACTCCCGACTTCCGGAGATATCTACTCTTATCTATTCTCATAAGATAAACAAATCACCTCAGGGTGACCTGTTCCAAACTGCAGTCTACTCATGAATCCTTCACTTCTTTTGCCATATTTGAAAGGATCTCATTTCCACTGCTTTTAAACGAGTCAATCATCCACTATAACATTCAGGACAATTATTGCTTCATACCTTTTGTATATAGCTTCCTTTGATATGATTTTATTCCTCCATACCACTTTCCATACACTTTATTCAGTTTATTGTCATTTTTTGTATTCAGTTTTCAAATATTTGTAAGATGCGCTGAACAAATTTAGATTTAAGAAGGAAATAGGCAAGAATTGGTTTACTAATGGGGTGGTCGATGAATGGAATAAACTTAGTAACCATATAGTAAGCGCTGAAACTATCAGTTGTTTTAAAAAACGATTAGACAACTTTATGGATGGGGATGACAGGTGGTGATGGATACGGAGCTGCCTAGTGTAGGCCTTATGGTCTTTTGCAGTCTCCTTTATTCTTATGTTCTCCTTTATTCTTATGTTCTTATGTTCTTATTTCATTTCAGATCTGCTTCATTTCTCCTAATATAAATATATACCAGTCATTTACCATCCACTGAGATATCACCATTACCGTACTCATTGATACATTATCTAATAGTTTTGTATCCCATCAAAGTTTACCAAATTTATTTATGCTCTTCAAACACGTCCCTGATTCTGCAATCATTGTTACTTGTATACACTAGATCGTCTATTATCCATTTTTGCCCATTATCCTACAACCACACTCCCCTCCGTCTCTCATACTCCTATATAGACGTTAAATACTCGTATATGTGGTGATATTGCACACCCTTCACTAAAACTAGATTCACCTGAGACTTCTTATTTTCCTTATTTTCCACATTCGGATAAGTTTTCATACCCATCATGAAAGCCACAATATTCTTTTACCTCCATTCCATATAGTCTCACGCTTTCAAGTACCTCTTTATTATATACTATACAGTCCGCCTTCACCGGATCCATAAAACACAAATACAACTACTTCCTTCCCTCACATGGTTTCTCACTGAGCTGTATTAGAGTGAAAATATGATCTACACATTCCCATCATACACAAAACCCATATTGTCATCTCACATCATCTCTGTTTATATTATCATTATTCGTATTAAATTCATGACAAATCAATTATCTATTTGTTATTTACATTATCATAGTTTTTATTTATTCATTTATTATTATCATGATTTTTTTTCGCATCCGACCTAGATATGGACCAAAAGGTCTTCTGTCGGCATGCTCCGCCTTTGTAATCCTTTGTAATTTACACATCTTACAAAAAGGATGAACCTCAAACCCTTCCTTGGTTATGCAAACACAATATCATCACCTGTATATACTAAATCTCTTGTTATTCATTCTTGCCCACTTTTGTCCAACCACATTCCTCTACTTAAACTCTCTTTAATTTTCTTTTCCACTTCATTCATATACATGTTCAACACCCATTGTGACATTACACACTTTTCACTTAAACCGGATTCTTCCGAGACATTTTATTTCACAACCATCAGAAAAAACTTCAAATCCTCTTATTTTCTTTTGGTCACCATTCCATAGTGTCATACTCTCACATACTACCTTTCTATATGATGTCATATGTCTTCTATAGACTCAAATATATATTTTTTATTCTTCCGAGACATTTTATTTCACAACCATCAGAAAAAACCTTCACATCCTCTTATTTTCTTTTGGTCACCATTCCATAGTGTCATACTCTCGCATACTACCTTTCTATATGATGTCATATGTCTTCTACAGACTTAAATATATATTTTTTTACATTCTCTTACTGAACTATCTCAAGGTTTATATCTGACATACACATATCCATCCTCTACAAAGCCTACAGTTTCTCTTTTGTCACATCTTCTGTTTCTCTCATTATCATCTGTATTATATTTTTGCCATACATTTAACTTGTGAAGTTCAAAAGGCTAATGTTTGTAGTTCTTACATTCCTGATTGTAAAATTCTCTCTCATGAACTGATATATTCATGGTTTCCATCACTCCTCGGATACACTGCCCCCGGAACATTACACCCCATTACTCACTCACTGCCTCACATTTTTTCTCATTATAACTTTCACAATCCTACCGCTTTCTTACTGCATCCTCTATCTAATTTTCACTAGTTTGTGCCCACTCAAGTCTCTCTTTAGTTTTCTTTCCAGATCTTTCATGGGTTGACATTTCAATTGACCTATCTTAACTTACAATTAGCAGTTATTTGTAGTACTCTTTCCGTCTTTCCACATCCTCACTTTCTGTTAACTGTCTTCTCGTCCTATCAATACTTACTCTTTATGTCTTCCTTTGATTTTCTAAATTGATTCACCCTATTGTAGCAAAGTTTCATATTCTGTATTATATTAAATATCCTCCGTCTATATCTTTCGTCACGGTCACGCTTGAATTGAGCCAACTTATAATTCATTTCGTTCAAACAACTCTTAAATTTCTCTCTACTTTCCTACGTTTCACTTTTTAGTAATAGCTCATGTGTCCTTATATCTCTCTTCAGCAATTTTTCTCTCCACCATTCAGGTCTTATTCTCCTCCGTCTAACCAATCATCCTACATAGATCTTTAGCCACATCTTTCAATATTTCTGTTCTCTCTTCTTTCGCAGTCTCTATGTTTTTCAATTTATACCACTTCTTCCTCATTTGTCTTTCGTATTCCTCTGCCACCTCAATTTTACCCAGTTTCCTATTGCTTAATATATTCTATCATTCTAACTGTTTATGCCTAAATCTCCTTCTCTTCTCCATTTTAATATGTGAAATCTGGTAGTTATCCTTCCTCTCATGACAACGCAACACCCGATATCTCTCTCACTTCCATTCAATATAAGACCATATAGTCAATCACTGCAATCATAAGTCTATGGTGATATGCGAATTAGCTTATTCATGAAAGACGTGTCAATATATATATATATATATATATATATATATATATATATATATATATATACATATATGTATATATATATATATATATATATATATATATATATATATATATATATATATATAATCTGTTCTCCTCCGCTCTAGGCACTTCAAAACGGTCTGTCAATTTTTCATTGCATGCATTGCTTAATTTTGCATTCATATCTTCGAACACCCATACTTTCCTATTTCAAATAGTTCATTGCACTAGTACATACACATCATAATAGCTTTCTGCTCTTTCCCTAGTGCCTGAGGTGCATACACAATCACCATTTTCGTACAACTCTTTTTCACCTGCACATATACCGTATACTCATTTCTTTATTTGCATTCATAGACTCACACCCACAAATTTTTGCAAAACTGCACGGTCATCCATTTCGCCTTTTCATTTTTTTTTTTTATTGATGCCCTCTTGTTTCTTCGTTTTCATTTTATGTAATCCATTCTAAGATTCGTCGGATGTCCTGTCCGGTAACATGAAAAAACTCTCACAATGACTATGAATTACCATTAAGATTCGTCGGATGCCCTGTCCAGTAACATGAAAAAACTCTCGCAATGACTAAGAATTAGCACAGATATCAACATCAAAGTAATAGATTATATGTGGAAAAAAGTAATTGGAAGAACAATGAACTAGGAAAGGGTTTCAAAAAGGGCTGATGCGTTGTTTATTGACGGCGAAAAAACAATGACGTATCCTTGAGATACGTACAGATCTCCTCAAGGAAATTCAAGACCAAAATTATCGTGATCGTAGTAAATTAAGTTGGAGGGCTCATGATTCTAAGCAGAAATTATTATGTAATTAAGATGGTGGCTTGTTTTCTTGTCAGCAGTAACCAACTCTTCTACCTTTGACTACAATAATACATAAGAGGTACAGTTGTATAGGTGGTAAGAGGAAGTCAAAGAGGAAAAGAGACCGGAGGTATAAAAGAAGTTAAAAGTGATCAGCTTTCTTTAAGAGATTAATCGTCAGTCATAAAGGAATGCTGAGTAACATAGCCCATAGGAATGTCTATTAATATATTAATTGAAGGAAACATGCAGCTAAAACCACATTCGTATTAAGTATGATGAAAGAATTCCTATTCGACACAAGTACAGTAACCAGTGGGATGAATGACCATAAAAAATTATAACATCTAAAAATGATAAATAAAGTGTTTAGAAAATCGAAGGAAGGAAAGAAACTCTTACACGTCTTTGAAAAGCACCCAAAGATTCCAAAGATGAAAGGTCTACCCAAAATCCAGAAGTTAGGAATTCCTTTAAGATCTGTCACGCAGTGGATAGTAAGTACCCCATAAAATCAAGCATAACAGTATTTAGAAAAGACATGTAAAGCACACCTCAAGGAAGGATTTGGTGAATTTTATCAAATAAGTAAGCTTTAATAGTTAGAATTTAGTGACCTTTAAATTAGCTGCTATTTACAAAGGTTTCCATAGATTGTGTCATTAGTGCTGCGAGGAACATTATTGCTCATTTTGATGACAGTAAACCTGTGAAGAAGAGAAATTATCTAAAACTTGTTGATAGGTGTAACATATTCTAATTGTTTAGCTTTAACAATTGTGAATAAATCCAACACGAGGGTCATCCAATGGGATCCTCATTGAGTTCCGCTATAATTAGAATACAAACAGATTAATACCACAGGATCACTGCAAGTGACTTTGAATTGCAAGTCTATGTTCATAAATGTTTGCTTATGATATATGAGGATATATATGTTGATTTCCTCCTTCAGAGAATGAACAGAGTACACACCTTACCACTGAAAACGAAATAAATTGTTTATTACCTTCTCGAAAGCGAATGGAGAATTTTCTTTGCTGCTGCATCATATGATATCAGGGATAGCGGTGCCAATGCTGCGCTCGGGCATTATAAACGGTCACCCGATGTCACAGGGTTGATAATGAGGTTGGAAGTGCAATTATTATTTTTTTTTTACCCTTTAATATAATATACTAGTTCATAAAGGAGCTATAGTGGAGTATAGGGGGTTGGTTCTCGATGTTGCTAATGTCATTTTTAGGGTATTTTTCATATGCCAATTGATTGCTTCCATTTTTTTATTCGAATAACCACCTCCTTAGTGCTAGCTTCATTAGGCAATTTGCAACCACGCCCGAAAACTCCTCACATTATACCATGTGCGGAAATCTCCTGTCGGTATGCTCCGCCTTTGTAATCCTTTGTAATCCTTTGTAAAGAGACACAAGTGGAAGAGAAATGGATGATCTTCAATGAAATCTACAACGAAGGAGTGGATGAATACGTACCAATACAAAAACAGGAAAAGGTGTATATTAAGTGCTGGTATAACAGAAGTTGCAGTGAGGCGAAAGATACAAGAGATAATGCTTGGATAAGATGATGAAATGATAAAAAAACCTGGAAAGTGGCAAATGTAGATCAATCTGAGGAATGAATTTGTAAAAGTGTATAGGAGGAAAAAAGAAACTATGAGAAAGATATAATAGAAAAATGTAAGAACTAACCAAAATGATTCTCTAGATATGTGAACAGTGAACTAAAAAACAAATAGGAAATAGTAAAATTACGCCAAGGGGACATAAAATACAAAGAATATATGGAAAGGGCTGAAGTCATGAACAAACACTTAAAGTCTGTGTTTACTAGAGAAAATATACAGCATAGGGATGAAGGAAGGGAAGTGAGATCCCCGCCCATAAGTGAAACAATTGTAATAAGAAAAGATATAATAGACCTAATAATAAAAATTTATGTCACGGCCCGGATGGAATTGCAAACTTGATACTAAAAGAATGTATAGATGAACTATAGACAAAGTATATAAGGTAATACTCCCAAATGGATGACGGACAGATTGAAGCATGAGATCGGAATGAAAAGAGGACCTTAAGTAGAAATAAAAATTGAAGAAACACACCTTAGATCAAGATATAACGAAATGGCAAAGCTGGTTAAAAAGAATACACGTACAGCGAAACGTAATTATGAAATTAAGGTTGCTAGTCAAGCAAGATCCAACCCAAAGGATTTCTTTCATCTCTATAGAACAAAAAATAAAGAAAGAATAGGACCAATTAAAAGTGATGAAAATATCATGATAGAAACGGAGAAAAAATGAGTGAGGAGTTTAACAATTATTTTTTATTGGTGATGAAGAAAGTATATCTAATATCAGCATTAGTAAAGTAGAAGCAGTTAAGCAGACTGAAAGACTTAAAGCTACAAAATCCCCGGGTCCAGACGAAATTTTTCCGAGAATGCTAAATGAGTGTGAATTTGAAATCTGCGACCAGTTAACTGAAATATTTAATAAATCAGTAGACACTGGTTTTGTGCCTACTGCTTGGAGGCAAGCAAACGTTGTTCCTGTTTTTAAGAGGGGAGATAGATCGTCTATATGGAACTACAGGCCAATCAGTTTGACATCGATAATAGTAAATAGACTCAGAGAACACATCGAAAGACATAATTCAGTTCGTGATTAACAGCATGGTTTCTCCAAGGGTAAGTCATGTGTGACTAATCTTGTATCCTTTTACACTAAAGTATATAAGGCGTCAGATAACAATGATAATTACGATATTATTTACCTTGACTTTAGCAAAGCGTTCGATACCAGAGACTACTAAATAAAATCAAAGCCAATGGCATAGGAGGAAAAGTGTTAGAATGGATTAGAGCTTGAATTAGTAACAGAAAACAGCGGGTCACCATAAATGGAGTAAAATCTAGGTGGGGCAATGTTACTAGTGGGGTCCCCCAATGCTCGGTTTTGGGTCCCTTGTTGTTCATTATGTACATAAACGACTTAGACGACGGGATGAATAGTGATGTTAAGAACATAACAACATAAGAATAAAGGAGACTGCAAGAGACCATAAGGCCTATACTAGGCAGCTCTGTATCCATCACCACCTGTCATCCCCATCCATAAGGTTGTCTAATCGTTTCTTAAAACAACTGATAGTTTCAGCGCTTACTACATGGTTACTAAGTTTATTCCATTCATCGACCACCCCATTAGTAAACCAATTCTTGCCTATTTCCTTCTTAAATCTAAATTTGTCCAGTTTATACCCATTGCTGCGAGTCTTGCCCTGTTGTTTTATTATGATGACCTTGTTTGCATCACCCTTGTTATAACCTTTGATCCACTTGAACACTTCTATTAGATCACCCCGCACTCTGCGTCTTTCCAGAGAGTGTAAGTTAAGGTGCCTAAGCCTCTCTTCGTAAAGCAAATTTCTGAGTCCATGTATCATTTTGGTCATTTTCTCTGTACTGATTCTGGTGAATTTATGTCCATTCTGTAGGACGGAGACCAAATTTGTACCGCATAGTAAAGGATGGGTCTAACTATCGCTAGATAGAGTTTAATGATTATCTCTGCACTTCTATTCGCTACCGTCCTAGCAATGAAACCTTATGCACTGTTAGCTTTATTTCTGGAGCGAATGCACTGCTTCCTGGTTTTAAGGTCCGGACTTACCAGAACTACCAAGTCCCTCTCGCACTCAGATTTGTCTAAAAACGTGTTATCTAAGCTATATCTATTTTCGGGGCTGTGTAGCCCTACGTTTAACACGCTACACTTAGAGATATTGAAGTTCATTTGCCATTTCACCGACAATGTTAACAACTTATTAAGATCATCATGCAGAATCTCTGTGTCGTCTCCTGACCTAATTAGGCGTCCTATTTTGGTGTCGTCCGAAAATTTATTAACATTACTAGTTATCCTATCGTCTAAGTTGTTTATGTACATAATGAACAACATGAGACCCAAAACCGACCCCTTGGGGACCCCGCTAGTAACATTGCCCCACCTAGATTTTATTCCATTTATGGTGACCCACTGCTTTCTGTTACTTATCCAAGCTCTAATCCATTTTAACACTTTTCCTCCTATACCATGGGCTTTGATTTTATTTAGTAGTCTCTGGTGTGGCACCTTGTCGAACGCATTTCTAAAGTCAAGGTAAATGATATCGTAATTATCATTGTTATCTGACGCCTTATATACTTTAGTGTAAAACGATAGAAGATTAGTCACACATGACTTACCCTTGGAGAAATCATGCTGGGAATCACGAATTAAATGATGTCCTTCGATGTGTTCTCTGAGTCTATTTACTATTATTGATTCAAGCATTTTTCCTATAACCGATGTCAAACTGATTGGCCTGTAGTTGCATATAGACGATCTATCTCCCTTCTTAAAAACAGGAACAACGTTTGCCTGCCTCCAAGCAGTTGGCACAAAACCAGTATCTACCGATTTATCAAATATTTCAGTTAACTGGTCGCAGATTTCAAATTTACACTACTTAAGCATTCTCGGAAAAATTTCGTCTGGACCCGGAGATTTTGTGGCTTTAAGTCTTTCAGTCTGCTTAACAACTTCTTCTTTACTAATGCTGATATTAGATAGACTACGTTCTTCATCCCCTCTGAAAATCGGATCGCAGTCAGGTACTTTATCTAACCTCTCATTAGTAAACACCGATAGAAAATAATTGCTAAACTAAAATAGGACGCCTAATTACGCCAGGAGACGATGCAGAGCTTCTGCAGGATGATCTTAACAAATTGTTCATATGGTCGGTGAAATGGCAAATGAACTTCAATATCTCTTAAGTGTAGCGTGTTAAACGTAGGGCTACACAGCCCCAAAAATAGATACAACTTAGATAACACGTTTCTAGAGAAAACTGAGTGAGAGAGAGACTTGGGAGTTTTAGTGAGACCGGATCTCAAAACCAGGAAGCAGTGCATTAGCTCCAGAAATAAAGCTAACAGAACATTAGGTTTCATTGCTAGGACGGTAGCGAATAGAAGTGCAAAGGTAATTATTAAATTCTATCTAGCGATAGTTAGACTCACCCTTTACTAGGCCGTACAGTTTTGGCCTCCGCCCAACAGAATGGACATGAATTCACCAGAATCAGTACAGAGAAGAATTACCAAAATGATACATGGAATCAGAAATTTGCCTTACGAAGAGTGGCTTAGGCACCTTAACTTACACTCTCTGGAAAGACTCAGAGTGTGGGAAGATGTAATAGAGGTGTTCAAGTGGATCAACTGTAGGAATCTTCTTTTTTCAAAGTTTATTTTCTCCGACTGTGGGTTTCCTGTGTGTCATTTACAAATGTGCTACTACATTTCTGTTTAGAATATATATATATATATATATATATATATATATATATATATATATTTATATATATATATATATATATATGTACATGTATACATATATATATATAAATATATATATATATTTATTTATATATATATACATATATATATATGCATATATATATATATATATATATATATATACATATATATATATATATATGCATGTATATATGTATATATGCACTAAGAACCCACTATTATTTGGATTTAAGAAAAGAAGAAAATAACGGATTTCCGTATATTTCGATCACTTGCTGTGATCCTCTTCACGCGGAATACATAGACAAGAGAACATACACACATTATATACAGATGAGAGAGGTAAAGTTAGGGAACATGGACAAGTCAACTCATGTGGCATCTATATTGTTGTGCGGGTTATGTGGTAAATCGTCCGCTTTTACAATATGGGGAAATAATTTATCAACTGCCAAGGTGGTTATGTAATCTGGTGACCATTGGCCTTTTGAGATGTTAAAATTGAAGAAGTCATTAAATGAACCCCACTCTTCATCCCAAATCGTGAAGATGTCATCTACATATCTATACCAGAACATTTGGGATGAAGAGTGGGGTTCATTTAATGACTTCTTCAATAGACTTAACCACCTCACTCCTAACATTAAATTTAAAGTGGAATGGGAAGTGGATAACAGATTACCATTTTTGGACATCTCAGTCATGAGACATCATCATCTTCTTTCTTTCACAGTGTACAGAAAACCCACACATACTGGGAGTTATGTACACTTCTACAGCAAACATCCTGATAGTATCAAATATAGCGTTGCTTCGGGTCTTTTTCTTAGGGCACTAAGATTATGTAGCCCATCTTATTTAGATTCAGAGATTTCCGTCATCAAAACTCAGTTGAAAAGATTAGGGTACCCAGACTGGTTTACAAACAAAGCCTTAAGCAAAGCCAAAACCAGTTATTATAAATCCACTTCCCATCCATCTCAACATCAAAAATGGAACAAACACTGCCTAAAACTTCCTTTTAACCAATCCATCAATAATTTCTCTCAAATGTTGCCAAAAGATAACGTAAATATTATTTTTAGTTATCCTAACAATCTTTTCAGAAAAGTAGTTAACGTTCATCACAGACCAACACAAGACATAAATCCCGGAGTTTACAAATTACCTTGCTCAGATTGTGATGAAGTGTACTGGGGACAAACGGGCAGAGAATTAAAAACGAGAATTAAAGAACATAAAAACTCAGTTAAATATGCTCAACATAACTCCGCGGTATTTCAACACGTAGCCAATAACAATCACAGAATAAATTGGGACGAGGCAAAAACCATTTTCAAATCCAAATGTAGTTACAAAAGGAAAATAATTGAATCTTCCTTAATAAAACAATTCCCGAATTTTAGCATCTCAAAAGGCCAATAGTCACCAGATTACATAACCACCTTGGCAGTTGATAAATTATTTCCCCATATTGTAAAAGCGGACGATTTACCACATAACCCGCACAACAATATAGATGCCACATGAATGACAAACTAAAAGATAAACATGAAATAGTGAAACTGCGTCAATGGAATAATGAATATATATATATATGATATAGAAATAGCTGAAATTATGATCAAACATTTCAAATCTGTATTCACAGTAGAAAGTACACAAAATTGGGAGGATGGACAGAGAGAAAGATCCTCCTAATGAAAGAAATAACTGCGACACAGAAGGAAATAAGGGGCCAATTAAGAAAAACCTTGACGTCAGAAAATCACACAGTCAAGATGAAATTGCAAATTGGATACTAACAATGTATACATGAACTAACGGACAAAATACACAAGATAATTGATTTCTCACTGAAAGAAGGAAAAATACCACATGATTGGAAAAATGCAAATATTGTACCTCTATACAAAGGAGGGGACAAGGAAAATTCAATTGACTATAGACCGGTCTTCCTTACAAGCACAATAGCAAAAATGTGTTAAAAAGTTATCAAATGTAAATGGATTAAACATTTGGAAGAGAATAGATGAACTAACGGACAAAATACAAAAGATAATTGATTTCTCACTGAAAGCAGGAGAAATACCACAAGATTGGAAAAATGCAAATGTTATACTTATATACAAAGGAGGGGACAAGAAAAATCCAACTAACTATCGACCGGTCTTCCTTACAAGCACAATAGCAAAAATATGTGAAAAAGTTGTCAAATGTAAATGTATTAAACATTTGGAAGAGAATGATATACTAAGTCCAAAACAACTTGGATTTAGACGTGGAAGATCATGTGCCACAAACTTGATTTGTTTCTACTCGAAGCAAATAGAAATAATCCAAGAAAGGGACAAATGGGAGATTGTGGCTTCTTAGATCTACAAAGAGTATTTGATAAAGTACCACACAAAAAGATACTAAGAAAGATTGAAATAATAGGTGGAGTACAAGGAAAGTTATTGAAATGGATGGAAGATTTCTTGAACTGGAGAAAAATTAGGGTGGTACTTAGAGACAAGAACTCGACCTGTGAAGAAATGATAAGTCAAGGCCCACAAAGTTCTGTATTGGCTCCGATAATGTTTGCCATATATAAGAGGGAGGGAGGAGGGGTGTGGAGTGTATTCAGGGATGGAGTGGGTGGGAATGATTTTATGCCTTTTTCTTTTTGGCTACCCCCCTTGTAAGGGGGAGGGAGCCTTGGTATATGTATATACATGTATATATATATATATACATATATGCTAATAAGAACACGGGTACGTGTGTTCACTTATGCAAAGTAGACCACTTGGAAAAAGAAACTAACGAAGCAGAGCGCTTTCGTATATTACATCTTCAGTGTAACAAGTACTTGTTACACTGAAGATGTAATATACGAAAGCGCTCTGCTTCGTCAGTTTCTTTTTCCAAGTGGTCTACTTTGATCATATAATATATATATATATATATACATATATATATATATATATATATATATATATATATATACATATATGTATATGTATATATATGTATATAAATGACATGGATGAAGGTGTGGAATGTTATATGAACTTCTTTGCAGATGATGCAAAACTACTTTAGAGAGTAAGTACAGAGGAAGATTGTAAGTCACTACAAAAATCCTGGATAAAGTCTGGGAATGGAGTAAAAAATGTGAAGTGAGCTTCAACATCAAGAAATGTTGTATAATGGAAGTTGAAAAAAGTAAAAAATAGAATATCGGGATAATATAGATTTGGTACAAAAGAATTTTAAAAAGTTAACTCGGAGAGGTACCTAGGAGTAATTATCAGCAATGACATGACACCAGACAAACATATCAATGAAATAGTCGGAGAAACCTTAAATTGACTAAGATCAATGAAACTGGCCTTTGACTACTTGGGTGAAGAAATGGTGAAGAAAATATTTGTTACATTGATAAGACCAATATTGGAGTACGCTGCAACACTATGGACACCCAATACTTAAAAGAATATAAAGAAATTAAAAAGAATTCAAAGAACATTGACAAAGATGGCACCAACACTCTCCAAACTGGCATACGAACAAAGATTGTCTAAACTCGAACTACTAACCCTGGAACAAAGCAGAGAAAGAGGAGATCTACTGATTATCTACAGAATTATGAAAGGGATGGAAGTCCTCGATAAAGATGATTAACTAAAGTGGAATAAAAGAAAAACAAGATGGCATGAAAAGAAACTTAAAAAGGATAGTTATAGAAAAGATCTGAAAAAGAATAGTTTCCCGCACAGAGTGGTGGATATCTGGAATAAATTGGATAAGCAAACAGTGAGTGCAAAAACTATACAATAATTTAAGAACAAACTTGATGCCTAAAAATACAAAGACGAGTCACTATGAGCATAGCTCCCTTCCTGTAAAAAAAACTAGGTAAATACACACTCATATACACACATACACACTCACATTTATGTTTCTGTCCCAAGGCAGTGGGCTGGATACAGGGACGACCTGTCACAAATGAGAAGCTAAGATAAGAAGGAGGAGGGAGTGGTGGAAGGGAGTGGATTAGGTTGGAATGGATATGTCCCTTTGACTGGCTACCACCTTATAAAGAGGAAAAAAGCTCTTGGTATATTGTATATCTATAGATACATACATATAAATGAATATATGTATAATCGTATATGTATGTATATACTCGTATATATATATATGTATATATACATATATATATATATATATATATATATATATATACATACACACGCACACACATATATGTATATATATATATATATATATATTATATGTGTATGTGTGTGTGTGTGTGTGTGTGTGTGTGTGTGTGTGTGTGTGTGTGTGTGTGTGTGTGTGTGTGTGTGTGTGTGTGTGTGTGTGTGTGTGTGTGTGTGTGTGTGTGTGTGTGTGTGTGTGTGTGTGTGTGTGTGTGTGTGTGTGTGTGTGTGTGTGTGTGCAATAAAACACTAGGAACGTGTGTTCACAAATGCGTAAGTAACCACTAGGAAAAGTAAACTAACGAAGCAGAGCGCTTTTGTATAATTACATCTTCAGTGCTGATACAAAGAAGGAATTATAAAATGAAGAAACAAGGTACAGAATATGTGACTGAATGAGACATGGTGAAGAGGGAATTCGGAGAGGTAGTGGAAGAAGTACATGTGACATTTGATACCGTCTTGGTTAACAATAACTATGGGACAATTGCTCATAACTGGTATATTACAATTTAAATAATGTTGAAATTTCAGGGCAAATATAAATACCTAATTAGTACAAACATTGATGGCTTGACGGAAATTAACATTTATTCCCTTACTAGATTTGATCAAACTACATTCAATTGAATTTCTTTATGTGAAGTTATTGTTGTGATGACTTTAGTGTTATCCCAGTCAACTGGGTGGTTAAAATGGTTCATGCGTTTTAGCAATCTGACCAACATAAAACTGATTACATGATTTACAAGGTATTTTGTACACACATCCTTTATCACTATTGACAAAAATTTTATGAGCAATTGTCTTACAGTGTTCTTATTGTTAAAAACTACATCAATATTGAAATTACGTAATATATTTGGAATATTTTGCATGCTCTCTTGGTACGATAGAATTAACAAGTTATTCATATCAAAAGTTTGAGATGACCTAAGGTTATGGAAGGTTCTTTTAGCACAATTGAAAGCTGTATCATGATCATGTGTGGGGTATTGCAGCCTAGTACCAATATCGTAAATACATTTTATGTCACCATCGATGTACTCTGGACTGCAAATGCGTAGAGCCCTAAAGAACATCGAAGAAAAAACAGATTGTTTTACGCCATTAGGGTGTGAGGAATAATAGTGTATATATGAACAAACATTGGTTTGTTCATATAAATAGATAAAAAATAGATAAATGAAAAATAAATGAAAAAAAATTAAAATAATCATGAAATGTATAGATAAGTGTAATGGCTAAGAAAAGATGCAATAAAATTATCAAATTAATTCTTATACAATAAGTTAGTAAATAAGATGTAAATAAACATAACAGATTCATCAAATGAATAAAGAGAACTACAGTGCAACCCTTAATTCTCGATCAAGGAAATTAAATCACCTATGAACTTTGAGAGAAGATTTTTTAGATTCAGTTTAACACAATGATATTTCGATGACATTTTGTGTGTGACTGTATTCATTAAAAAAAGTAATAAAATAAAGAAAATGGTAACCAATCGCTTTTAAAATTTAGGAAACCTGAACCTCGTACCCTCTGATTTCTTTGACCAAATAA
>NC_134798.1:35238817-35246317 GCF_046742065.1 Oratosquilla oratoria
TATATCTACATAATACAATGGATGGACCGAGTTTGGGCTCTCACTATCTATGCATGGGATATATTTACATAAGATTTACAAAAGACAGAGAACAAAAACGAATTATATGATAAAGAAATAAAACGTTGAAGCATGTTGATCTGGTAGGATGACAATGACGAAGGAGAAGTATCTGTTGTTTTTCCAGGTGCTTGGGCGTTGTCCGAAACGCCTGGCTTGTCTCGCCATGGTCAGGTTAAATGAAAGCAGTGTCCATTGGGAGTTAGATACAAACATAATAGAGGGTCCCCTGAGAGTTGTCTGCTAGATATCTATAGGATTTGACTATTCCTTTCAAACATCTTGCAACAGATGCTCGGCTCAACTACCACTTACTGACCACAGTGAGGTTAATGCTCATGGAAGATAAGAAGTAATACAAGGCCTTTGGAGACTCTTGGCATGAAGATAAGTAAACATAATGTTGGAACAGTGGTGGTATCGGGAAATACTCACGATTAAAATAAAATTGAGTTAATTGTATGAGCATACGGGAGTAGATAGTATTTGCGTTCACCTAGGCAAAATGTACTCTTATGAAGTTGTCGCTCGAATGAGAAGATTGTAGCGGGAGAAGGGAATTGGAGGTCTCGGTGGAGAGGATTGGTGATGGTAGAATCAACTGACGTGGAATCATGTTCTGCCTGCTCGGTCACGTGTATTTGATTTACATTGTGAGAAGTTGCTGATTTCAATGCAGGGAGGAAATTATTTGCATAAATAATACCATTTTGAACAGGTTAAATGACTATGTTATGTTGCTTCACCAATGTTAAACCTATTAGGATATCAGCAGGAAGATGAACGTCAGCTATGTAAGTGGTAACTGGAATGGATATCACACTCATCTTTGAAGCTAATGTCTGGGGAGAATTTACCAATGATCGGGAATAGTACACCATCTACATTGCAAAAGTTGACGTCGGGGGGTTCCAAAATGGTGACACGTTTTGTTACAGTGCAAATTTATGGAAACTATGTGTTGACATGTTGTTAACTGGGGAACCCGTGTCGAGAAAGATTTTCACTTTGGTGTTGCTAGACGAAGCACTGAATGTTAAGGAATGGGAAGACAAGTCTGGGATATCCAAGATATGTACAGGTTGATGAGTGCATTACTGAGTATGGAGTAAATGTCCTTGATGTGCACTGAGTCTTGTCATTGTGTAGTCATAAAGAAGATGTGATACGTGAATGCCTTGCAGGAGATGAGCTACATGAATGGCTTGGAGGAGATGTATTACGTAAATGCCTTGCAGGAGAGTGATCTGGGGATTCTAGTCTGTGTTGCCTCCGTGCTAACAGCACACGGCTAATCGGCTAATCGCAGTATCGACTTGGTTGTGAAGGGTTTCTGTGGTAACACGTGTTTACGAGGTGTCCTGGTTTGTGGTAGTATGTGCAAACTATTTGTGTTCTTGAAGGAGAGCGTTGACGTAAGTGAAATTGAGTGCGAGATGTATGTCTTGATCTCGTGTTATGTGAAGGGAACCGTGATACCTGGACTATTGTGTGGGTGGGGGCAATAGGTACTGACTGGCTCTGGATCTAGGTGATAGCTTTGTCCGTGTCAGAGAATTTCCTGGAGAATTCAAACAGTGGTGAAAAGCTCTGGTTGGAAACAGGGGGAGGAGTTAGTACAATATATTTGCTGGTGAGTTTATATATACATATATGTATGCATATATATATATATATATATATTATATATATATATATACATATATATATATATGCACACACACACGCACACACATACACACACACACACACACACACACACACACACACACATATATATATATATATATATATATATATATATATATGTATATATATATATATACCACTACGATCAATAAGTAATGAGAAAATGTCAGGAGAGACATTATTTATTTTCATAAGCTTAGAGAAATTTGTCTCCTTCAAAATATTTGCCTCTCGTATTTACACACTTGTGTATGCACATCTCATATCTACACACTTCTACACACTTCTTCCCTCTCAATCCTGGAAAACCTCCTAAAAGACCTTTTTCAGTAGTCACTTCATGTAACTCTCCGATGCCTCTTTCAGCTCCTCTGTTGACTGGAATCTGCTTCCCCTGAGGCTGTCTTTCATGCATGGGAACAGGAAGAAGTCGCAAGGGGCTAGGTCAGGGCTGTAGGGTGGGTGTTGTACCACTTTCATTCCCCTGTCGGCCATCCAGGTGATCACCAGCATTGACTTGTGGCATGGGGCATTGTCCTGGTGAAACCACAACTGACCACTCCTCCACTGCTGAGGCCTCCTCTTCTTCATCTTCTCCCTGAATATTTTGAAATCAGTAAGGTAATATTCCTTATTGACGGTTTGACCCTGAGGAATCCATTAAATGTGAATGAGCCCCTGGGAGTCAAAGAAAGGAATGACCATGGCCTTGTCTTGCGACCTGCTTATCTTTGCCTTTTTGGGTCTGGGGGAGGTCGCGTGCTTCCACTGAGCACTCTGTCGTTTGCTCTCAGGGTCGTAGGTACCCAACTTTCGTCGCAAGTCACTACCTTATTCAGGAAACCTGAATCAACCTATATCTTTTCGAGAATGTCAGTGCAACATTCCATACGAAATTGCCTCTGGTCGTCGGAGAGGATCTTTGATACGAACTTGGCACAGACTTTGTGGAGCTTCAGATCTTCGGTCAGAACTGTCTCTACTGTGCCAATACTAATACCAACAGATTCAGATATCATCTTCACAGATATTCGACGGTCTTGCATCACTAACCTTTGCACTTCCTCAATGTTTTCCTCCTTGCGTGCACTTTTCGGTGCTCCAGATCTAGGTTCTTCCTCAACCTGTTCATTTCCTTCAGAAATTTTGTTAAACCCCCAATAGAAACTAGCTTGGCTCATCTGTTCATCCCCTTAGGCATCCTTTAACATTCCCTCCCTAAGCTTCTTGTTTGGTTTTCTTAAGCTTAACACAAAATTTGATGGCGTAACGTTGCTCCATGTTTCCCTGCATCTTGACAAGTGTTTACAGATCGGCAAACCGAATCAGACTGGTTCCACCACGTTCACCGCTGCACTCAAGCATACATATATAGAAAGTTGCCAATTAGTATTTTGATCAAATCTTATTTAATTAATCGCCTGATATTTTCTCATTACTTATTGAACATACCTTGTGTGTATATATATACATATATACACATACACACACATACATATATATATATACATATATATATGTATATATATATATATATATATATATATATGTGTGTGTGTGTGTGTGTGTGTATGAATATAAATATATATATATGTATATATATATATATATATATATATATATATATATATATACATATAAGAAGTGGGTGGGAAGAGAAATGACTCGGGTTTTATTTTAAGTTTTATTCTTGACTAGTTTCCCTACAAGCTTGAAAAATCTTGTAGCGAAACAAGTCAAGTTGGTTGACGATACAGCGAAGACCGTTGGATCGTTGGCTCGTAAGTAGATGATGGACAAAGAGCGTTGGTACTTCGGAGGAATTAGTGTTGAAGTTCTAATTCGTAACTGCTGCAGATTTGTCGTTTGGTAAGGCAAACGAGGTTAAGTTGTGTTTGTTTCGCCAGGTGTTTGACTGTAGTCCGATACGCCTGGCTTGTCTTGCCATGGTCAGTTCCGATGACAAAGGAGGATCCCTTGGAAGTTAAATCCGAGCACAATAGAGGGTCCCCTGAGAGTTGTCTGAAGACGTTGGAGTTCCTTCTCACACCACATGCGTGCGTGCGAACGTGGTATCTATAGGATTGACTCCTTTCAATCACTTTGCAACAATTGTCTTGGATAACTCTTTTCATGGACATGAGCCATCCTGCATTATTATAGTTCTCAAGTATTCTTGAGGACTTTTATATAACTAGTTGTTTCAGTTGTAAATGAGGACTTTTTTGTCAAAGAGATTTTTATGTTAGCGTTGTTTACCACGAAAGTGATGAAGCAAAAGAACTTCATAATTATTTTCCATCGTTTTAATATTGACACTATATCACAATATATCCACAGAAAATAAATATAAGATAAAGTTATTAGCTTCTGACATAAAGTCGGTTTATATTGTGCAAATTTTCTTGCATCTTCATATACACACACACACACACACATATATATATATATATATATATATATACATATATATATATATATATATATTATATATAGATATATATATATATAAATATATGTATATATATATACATATATATATATATATATATATATATATATATATATTTGTATGCGTGTGAGTATACACTTATTCATGTGTATTAGTAAAGTGGAGAGTATTCCTCTGATGCCCGTTGATTTTGATTGCCAAGTTTATATAACGCTGAATTAGGATTTTCTTAAGCATATTCCATAATTCAGGTTGATTATCTTTCTTCCTCAGGAAGACAAAAGTAAATGTTCTATTGTACTTCAGTGCTTTCAAGGTTTGGTGACATATTTTCCTTACAATCCAGGTCATTATATCTATATATATATATATATATATATATCTATATATATATATATATATATATATATATATATATATATATATGTATATGTATATTGTATTTTCCTACATTGCAAAATCGTGAACATAATAAATCGGACTATGTATGCTGTTTTAGTTCATCTTGAAAGAAACACTTACGGCATGAACATCATGTGAAAACTAACAAGGTACACTTCCAGGCTTCATAGAAGGTGTGCGGCAATTTTATGATGTTTACAGACAATACTTATACACAGCGCTCGAATATAATGTATTGTTGACGAGGTAAACACCATATGAGGACGGAGCCTTTATTTGTACGACGTGTCGCTTTTACAGCTTTTTCAAGTACTTGAAAAAGCTGTAATAAGCGAAACGTCGTACAAATAAAGGCTCCGTCCTCATATGGTGTTCATCTCGTCAGTCTTGTCGGCAAACTGCCACTTTTAAGCATAATGTATTGTATTGGTCAGCCTATGAAGATATTTAATGTAGATATATTTTCCCATAGCAACTCCACTTTAATCCAGCTTTTAGTCTTTGATTCTTCCAATGAGGTAATCAATAGATTGATTTAACTCGCTGGTCAAACTCGAATTTTAGAATTTGTATGAGAATATCTTATGTGACCAATGAACTCAGATTTTCATGCCGCTATTTTCTTACCATATTTTGTGAAATGAGCTTTTCTAATCATCTTCTACTTTTGTCTTTCTCTTATATATATTCCCGTATCATTGGGAACGTAATTGTTGTTAATTGTGGGCCTGATTAGTCTATATACCATAGTCCATCGTGTTTTCATAAAGTTGGATAAACTAAACTGAACATCTGAAGTTGGACTCATGCTCGACTTCCATAAGGTCAGTTTCACCAAGAACTTACCAGAAACTGGACGTAGATATTACTTGTCTAAAATCTCCTAGGCTAATAGTTGTGGTGTTTATGTTCATTGCACTCTAAGTATTTGCTTAGAGCAGTACATAGCAAAATATTCATGCCTGATACTTAGGAAACTTCTCGTGCGAAAGGATGATTTTCACCATAAGTATTCCCTACTCCCTACAGCCACCTAAATTCCCCTACCGTAGGGGAACCCCCCCCCCCTGCCCGTGACAACATTGGTGTATTTGCGTAAGATACAATGTAAACAACATCTAAAAGCTCACGGATATAAGAGGATCATCATTAGTAGTTTCCTGTGTCACTCTAAGTAAGTGGCGTGCTGTCGGAATATTTCAGAAGTGATCGAAGGCCCATATAAGAGAACTAGTCAAAAACATGGTCCTTTCTCATGGGGCCTTCTCTAAAGATAATAAGGCCCTCCAGGTGGCATATGTTTTCTTGGTCTTTGATTTACCTATATTTATTATTATTATTTTTTTTTTTCAAGGGCACAAGATTAATGGCAGGTGAATCAGCCTATGCGTTATATCTGATGAACCTGCTTAGATGTGTAGTTAAAATGAAAAGAGATAAAATTTAACTAGCTAGTTTCCATCCAAACATTCAGTTAATAAAAGCACCTCTGAATACTGTAGAAGTAATTTGTAGGCAATGTAGAGGAAATCTATGCAGAGGAGAAACAGTTTTCATGTAATGCATAGATATTAATGGAAAGTGAAAATAAATGAGCTATACATTGATATAACCCGTAAAAATAAATTGAAATTACTTGGTGTGAATGCCTCTGCACTAATTAAATACTGAGTGACTGGGAGAGTTAGAGATTTCATTCTACGTGCTGCACGTGGCATCAACTTGGGTGAGACAAAGTATTCCCGAAACACTTCTATGAGGAAAGATGACACACTGTCCCTTTATGAGTTCATATTTATTTACCATATATATCCTTCCATTTCTATATGGATTATCACATATTCATCTGCTCCTGTGTCCCCTTCGTTTCCATTAGTCCGTGAGTGATCTGACCATTATGTGGGAAAAGGCCTTCAGTGTAAATGAGCATTGATGTAAGGTTGATGAGTCAATGGCAATACACATTAAAAAGAACACACATATATACGCGTGTACACATAGAAACACATAGGCACACACAAACACACAAGCCTACACTTAAGCACACACACACACACACACACACACACACACACACACACACACACACACACACACACACACACACACACACACACACACACACACACACACACACACACACACACACACACACACACACACACACACACACACACACACACACACACACACACACACACACACACACACACACACACACACACACACACACACACACACACACACACACACACACACACACACACACACACACACACACACACACACACACACACACACACACACACACACACACACACACACACACACACACACACACACACGCACACACACACACACACACACACACACACACACACACACACACACACACACACACACACACACACACACACACACACACACACACACACACACACACACACACACACACACACACACACACACACACACACACACACACACACACACACACACACACACACACACACACACACACACACACACACAATGGCCCAGCACGTACAAAGCGATACTTTCCTTTTTATCATGTCCTTTTTTCCGAAGGGGTTAATGAACTTGGTAGAAGAAATGCACAGCTGTGTCGGCATGTTGAAGTGTCACATCAAATATCTTAGACAAATGAGAAAGTCTTTCAACAGAATTTAAAGAAGGGAAATGACTGAACGAAAAATGGTAGATAGGATAGAATATATACAACCAGCAAACATGAAATACAAAATGAATAAATAAAACGAAAAAGTGTAAATTAATGGAATGAGTATTACTTTTGAAAATAAACTGGTAATGACATGTATCTTGAGGATATTGATAAGTATAGACTTGGAGAACACTGCACACACGCATTTACCTGT
>NC_134798.1:35266317-35271317 GCF_046742065.1 Oratosquilla oratoria
CGTTTAGGACAGGTGGGGGTTGCGGGGATCAGATTTTTGTGGTACGGCAGATATGTGAGAAAACTTTAGGAAAAGGTAAGGATTATTATTATTATTTTCTTTTTTTTGGGGGGGGGGCTTTTATGGATTTGAAAGAGATTTATGACAGGGTAGACAGGAAGGCACTGTGGGAGGTATTGCAGATATATGGGCTAAGAAGAAAGCTGTTAACAGCAGTCAAGAGTTTTTTACGAGAGTATTAGAGCCTATATTATAGTTAGAAATGGAGAGAATGAGTGGTTTGAGGTAAAGGTGGGACTTTGTAAGGGATAAGTTATGTCGCTTGGCTGTTTAATTTTTATATAAATGGTGTTGTTTGTGAGGTAAACGAAAGGGTAGTGGGCCAGGGATTGTGGGAGATAAGCCAATTGTAACAGGATCAGAGTAGGGATTAAGGAAGCTAGTGACGAAGTTTAGGAAGGTCTGCAATAGGAGGAATTTGAAGACAAATGTGGGTAAAAGTTTGGTGATAAGCTGTACAAGGGGAGAAAACACACACACACACACACACACACACACACACACACACACACACACACACACACACACACACACACACACACACACACACACACACACACACACACACACACACACACACACACACACACACACACACACACACACACACACACACACACACACAACACACACACACACACACACACACACACACACACACACACCCACACACACACACACACACACACACACACACACACACACACACACACACACACACACACACACACACACACACACACACACACACACACACACACACACATATATATATATATATATATATATATATATATATATATATATATATATATGCGTGTGTGTGTGTGTGTGTGTGTCTACATATGTATATATATATATATATACATATATACATATGAATATATATACATATAATATATATGTGTATATATATACATATATATATATATATATATATATAGT
Source organism: Oratosquilla oratoria (assembly GCF_046742065.1). Taxonomy (NCBI): domain Eukaryota; kingdom Metazoa; phylum Arthropoda; class Malacostraca; order Stomatopoda; family Squillidae; genus Oratosquilla; species Oratosquilla oratoria. Next base: position 35,267,323 of record NC_134798.1, read on the forward strand.
TATATAGTTATATAGTTATATTAGAGGTAAAAAGGTTATTGTGAATCATATTCTAAACAACTATTTTAGCTCAGTATTCTTAAACGAAACACCTCAAAGTGAACCCCAAAACTGAAACCTGTGAAAAGTGTAGGGTTAAATTACTACGGTAAATATAACAAAAGAAAAAAAAAGAAAAGTTGTATAGAAGAACTCAAAGTTAATAAAACACCAGAGCCTGACGGTTGGTATCCAAGAATCTAAAGGAAATGAAAAATGAGATTGTTGTTCCATTAGAAATTATTTTATCCGGAGATGTCTCAAGAGAATAGAAGTTAGCTAACCTAATTTCCATATTGAAAAAAAAAAGACAATAAACTACAGGCCTATATGCTAGACTTCAATTGTAGGAAAAATTATTTAAACTATCATCAGAGATGCTATCGAACATCATTTAGAAAGTAACTGTTTGATAAATGATAGCCAGCATAGATTCAGACAGAAACGTTCTTGCATGACTTACTCCAGTTCTACAACACAGTCATCTTGAATTATAACAAAAGAAATAATATAGGTTTAATATATCTAGACTTTGCAAAAGCTTTTGACACCGTCCTCCACGAAGGACTACCTACTAAATTAGCTTCACACGGAATAAGTGGTAGTCTACTAATTTGGACCAGTAATTGATTGAATAATCGAAAATAGAGTTGCTCTAAACGACAAAAGTTCTAGATGGAAAAATGTTACGAGTGGAGTTCTTCAGGGTTCCGTTCTTGGGCCACTTCTATTCATGATAAATGTAAATTATATAAACTGTTGAGTTTGCTGATTAAATCTTCGTTGTTTTTAATGTAAGAACACTAACGGATCCTAGTATCCCAGATTGTCCCAGACGTTTCTCACTAACTTATAAAGAATTGGAAAAGGATAAAGATTTACTTATCACTAGAGCTGATAAAAGTAATTGCTTGGTTATTTTGAACAGAGTTTATTATGTTGACAAAATGAAAACTATGTTGAATGATGAAGTCACGTATTCTAAACTCCAGAAAAATCCACTGGAGTTAGTTAATGCAGAGTTTAATGAAAATTTTAAAAAGTATTTGAAAGAGTATGACTTTCGGCTTTGTCACCTTCTTTACCATATTTGTACGGGTTGACTAAAACCCATAAACCTGATAATCCTATTAGGCCTATTATCAGGCCTGCTGGTTTCATTTCTTCTAAATTATCAAAATGACTATTGTCCAATCTGAGCCCCCTTGTTGGACCTATTTCTCATTTTCACATTAAAAACAACGAAGATTTAATCAGTAAATCAAAAATATTTATTTCACTTATAATTTTAAGTTAGTTTTGAAATTAATTCTTTATTTATATGTGTTCCCGTTTTTTAATTACTTGAGTTTCTAAGAAAAGAACTTCAATTGGAGGAAAAAATGAGTGAGGAGTTTAACAATTACTTTCTATCGGTGTTTACTAATGAGAGGTTAGATAAAGTACCTGACTGCGATCCGATTTTCAGAGGGGATGAAGAAAGTAGTCTATCGAATATTAGTATTAGTAAAGAAGAAGTAGTCAAGCAGATTGAAAGACTTAAAGCTACAAAATCCCCGGGTCCAGACGAAAATTTTCCGAGAATGCTAAAGGAGTGTAAATTTGAAATCTGCGACCGGTTAACTGAAATATTTGATAAATCATTAGACACTGGTTTTGTGCCAACTGCTTGGAGGCAAGCATTGTTACTGTTTAGAAGGGAGATAGATTGTCTATATGCAACTACAGGCCAATCAGTTTGACATCGGTTATAGGAAAAATGCTTGAATCAATAAAAGTAAATAGACTCATAGAACACATCGAAAGACATAATTTAATTCGTGATTAACAGCATGGTTTCTCCAAGGGTAAGTCATGTGTGACTAATCTTTTATCCTTTTACACTAAAGTATATAAGGCGTCAGATAACAATGATAATTACGATATTATTTACCTTGACTTTAGCAAACCGTTCGATAAGGTGCCACACAAAGAGACTACTAAATAAAATCAAAGCCCATGGCATAGGAGGAAAAGTGTTGGAATGAATTAGAGCTTGAATTAGTAACAGAAAACAGCGGGTCACCATAAATGGAGTAAAATCTAGGTGGAGTAATGTTACTAGTGGGGTCCCCCAGGGCTCGGTTTTGGGTCCCTTGTTGTTCATTATGTACATAAACGACTTAGACGACGGGATAAATAGTGATGTTAGTAAGTTTGCGGACGGCACCAAAATAGGACGCCTAATTAGGTCAGGAGACGACGCAGAGATTCTGCAGGATGATCTTAATGAATTGTTAACATGGTCGGTGAAATGGCAAATTAACTTCAATATCTCTAAGTGTAGCGTGTTAAACGTAGGGCTACACAACCCGGTTAATAGATACAGCTTAGATAACACGCTTTTAGAGAAAACTGAGTGCGAGAGAGACTTGGGAGTTCTGGTGAGTCCGGACCTTAAAACCAGGTAAAAGTGCATTAGCGCCAGGAATAAAGCTAACAGAGCATAAGGTTTCATTGCTAGGACGGTAACGAATAGAAGTGCAGAGGTAATTATTAAACTCTATCTAGCGATAGTTAGACCCATCCTTGACTATGCGGTACAGTTTTGGTCTCCGTCCTACAGAATGGACATGAATTAACTAGAATCAGTACAGAGAAGAATGACAAAAATTATACATGGACTCAGAAATTTGCCTTACGAAGAGAGGCTTAGGCATCTTAACTTACACTCTCTGGAAAGACGCAGAGTGTGGGGTGATCTAAAAGAGGTGTTCAATTGGATCAAAGGCTTTAACAAGGGTGATGCAAACAAGGTCATGATATTAAAACAACAGGGCAGGACTCGCAGTAATAGTTATAAACTGGACAAATTTATATTTAAAAAGGAAATAGGCAAAAATTGGTTTACTAATAGGGTGGATGATGGATGGAATAAACTTGGTAACCATGTAGTAAGCACTGAAACTATCAGTTGTTTTAAGAAACGATTAGACAACTTTATGGATGGGGATGACAGGTGGTGATGGATACGGAGCTGCCTAGTGTAGGCCTTATGGTCTCTTACAATCTCCTTCATTCTTATGTTCTTATGTAACTTATTATTACCTGTAGACATCATTATCAATTTGATCAATTTTTGTGGGGTTGATTCCAAATTTGTTTTCAATGATGGATCTTATGTTAAAAAACTTGGTATGGTTATGGGGAACCCCTTATTCACAGTACTAAACAATTTGTATATGGAGTTCTTTGAAAGGGAATTGTTATCTTGTATTCTCCCTCGTAAAATCATCTGGTATCGATATGTCGATGACATTTTATCCATTTGGCCTGCAGATCTTAATTTGGAAAATTTTCTTATTAAATCAAATGATTTAGTGCCCTCTATTAAACTGAAAACGGAGGTAGAAAAATATAAGAAATTGCCCTTTTTGGATGTTTCAATTAGTATAAAAGATAGATGTTTTAGGTTTGACATTTTTAGAAAGCCAACCAAATCAAATGATTTAGTGCCCTCTATTAAACTTAAAATGGAGGTAGAAAAAAAAAATGCCCTTTTTGGATGTTTCTATTAGTATAAAAGATAGATGTTTTAGGTTTGACATTTTTAGGAAGCCAACCAAATCAAATGATTAAATGCCCTCTATTAAACTTAAAACGGAGGTAGAAAAAAAACATGCCCTTTTTGGATGTTTCTATTAGTATAAAAGATAGATGTTTTAGGTTTGACACTTTTAGGAAGTCAACCAATGTTTCATCATATGTTCATTTCTATTCTGCACATTACATTAATACTAAGATTTCTGTTTTTCATCCATCTTTTCAAAAGCTTATAGGATTTGTACTCCAGAGTTTTTAGACCAGAAATAAGAAGAATATATGACATTGCATTGGGCTTGAAATATCCTGAATATGTTATAGATAAATCACAATATGGCCAGGATGTCTTATTTTAATACAGCCCAAAAAGATAA
>NC_134798.1:35293817-35301317 GCF_046742065.1 Oratosquilla oratoria
CCAGTAACTCAAACTAAATGGCCTCTACATAGCTAGGGAGAAATTCGGAAATATTACGAAATGCTAAAAAGAAAAAACAATATTTAAATAGTCCCATTTGCATCCAGTAGTCTGCCATCAGCTTGACCATAAAACCTGTTATTAGCAAAAATATGATTTGTAAAGGATCCATTTGGCACTATTCTCTTCAGCCATTACAAAATCTCCTCTCCGATTTACACGGGTTAAGTTGACTGCCAAATGCCCTTCCTATTCATCTCTACCAATTTGCTCTAATTATTGTTGTGTCAAGACGAATTCGTAAGTGAACCCATTTCTTAAATTCCTATTCATCCCTACCAATTTGCTCTAGTTATTGTTGTGTCAAGACGAATGCGTAAGTGAACCCATTTCTTAAATTCCTATTCATTCCTACCAATTTGCTCTAGTTATTGTTGTGTCAAGACGAATGGGTAAGTAAACCCATTTCTTAAATTCCTATTCATCCCTACCAATTTGCTCTAGTTATTGTTGTGTCAAGACGAAATCGTAAGTGAACCCATTTCTTAAATTCCTATTCATCCCTATCAATTTGCTCTAGTTATTGTTGTGTCAAGACGAATTCGTAAGTAAACCCATTTCTTAAATTCCTATTCATCCCTACCAATTTGCTCTAGTTATTGTTGTGTCAAGAAAAATTCGTAAGTGAATCCATTTCTTAAATTCGTATTCATCCCTACCAATTTGCTCTAGTTATTGTTGTGTCAAGACGAATGCGTAAGTGAACCCATTTCTTAAATTCCTATTAATCCCTACCAATTTGCTCTAGTTATTGTTGCGTCAAGACGAATTCGTAAGTGAACCCATTTCTTAAATTCCTATTCATCCCTACCAATTTGCTCTAGTTACTGTAGTGTAAAGACAAATTCGTAAGTGAATCCATTTCTTAAATTCGTATTCATCCCTACCAATTTGCTCTAGTTATTGTTGTGTCAAGACGAATGCGTAAGTGAACCCATTTCTTAAATTCCTATTCATCCCTACCAATTTGCTCTAGTCATTGTTGTGTCAAGACGAATTTGTAAGTAAACCCATTTCTTAAATTCGTATTCATCCCTACCAATTTGCTCTAGTTATTGTTGTGTCAAGACGAATTCGTAAGTGAACCCATTTCTTAAATTCCTATTCATCCCTACTAATTTGCTCTAGTTATTGTTGTGTCAAGACGAATTCGTAAGTGAACCCATTTCTTAAATTCCTATTCATCCCTACCAATTTGCTCTAGTTATTGTTGTGTCAAGACGAATGCGTAAGTGAACCCATTTCTTAAATTCCTATTTATCCCTACCAATTTGCTCTAGTTATTGTTGTGTCAAGACGAATTCGTAAGTAAACCCATTTCTTAAATTCCTATTAATCCCTACCAATTTGCTCTAGTTATTGTTGCGTCAAGACGAATGGGTAAGTGAACCCATTTCTTAAATTCCTATTCATCCCTACCAATTTGCTCTAGTTATTGTTGTGTCAAGCCAAATTCGTAAGTGAATCCATTTCTTAAATTCCTATTCATCCCTACCAATTTGCTCTGGTTATTGTTGTGTCAAGACGAATTCGTAAGTGAACCCATTTCTTAAATTCTTATTAATCCCTACCAATTTGCTCTAGTTATTGTTGTGTCAAGACGAATGGGTAAGTGAACCCATTTCTTAAATTCCTATTCATCCCTACCAATTTGCTCTAGTCATTGTTGTGTCAAGACAAATTCGTAAGTGAATCCATTTCTTAAATTCGTATTCATCCCTACCAATTTGCTCTAGTTATTGTTGTGTCAAGACGAATGCTTAAGTGAACCCATTTCTTAAATTCCTATTCATCCCTACCAATTTGCTCTAGTTATTGTTGTGTCAAGACGAATTCGTAAGTGAACCCATTTCTTAAATTCCTATTCATCCCTACCAATTTGCTCTAGTTATTGTTGTGTCAAGACAAATTCGTAAGTGAACCCATTTCTTAAATGTGTAATTCAGTAGTGGATCTCACACAAAGCTGAATGAAATAGGCGCTAGTTTTCTGGATTCTCACCTTGTAAGAACTAGTCTACTTTTTCAGTCTATCTTTCATAGGTAAGATTACATCTAGTAGGAAATACAGTTCAACACTTTTTAAACGGCTACCGACTACAGAATTACCAATGAAATATAACTACTTTCGTAAACAGGGATGCTCGTTATAGAACTCATGTCTAACAAGAGAATTTTTTCATCAGTCGATGGACCTATTAGAGATAAAGTAAAATCTCAATCAACATCATTAATTTTTCCTCCTCCTGCTGGCGTTGGGGCAGATTTGCAACAACCCGTAGCTTTCGGGTAGGATTCTGATGTGTTGGAGGAAGACAAATTTCTTCCAGCATATCAAATGAAATCCTATGTAAATTGTTGAGGAAACAAAATAGTGTACCAAGAGGGTTTAATGGCGGAAAAAAGATTATGGAGTTGGGCATACTGCTTACTAATTGGCGGGAAAATAGCTCGATGTGATAGGGTCTTAACCAGAGACAAATATACGAATACCACCCTTGGACTAAAGGGTATACATCGTCATACATTGGACTAAGTTCTTAAGCACATTATTTCTTTCGTGGTTACTACCAGGAGATATCATTCATTAAAAGAAATCCCAGGGCGATTAAGTGCTATAAACTATCTCGGTTATCACCTAAACGACTGAGGGGAACCAGCAGTGTATATAGACTTACGAATGTTTAACTATGTATAAATGAATGTAATGTAATCTAAATAAATCCAAATTATGTGTGTCATATTTATCAAAATAACTAAAATGTTTAAACTGTTTCTATTTCTCTTTTGCCTATTACCCGTAACTCTAGTATATAAAATACTACTAAAGTTCCTGAAGCAATTACAGAAAGATTATGCACTCAATAAAACACACATATCCAAATATATACTCTTTCGATATTTTCCGACTTGATAAGAATGCACACGCTCAATCACATACTAGTTTAACTTAGCATAACACAAGCAATTCAATTCCCTTGTCATAGATCTATGTACTAGTCTCAATGTAATCGTTTGGCAATACCCAAAAACTCCAACATGGAATACGTCACCCAAAGAAAGAGGCTAAGCATATAACAAACCAGCCAAGAGCAAGCCCGACGTAAATTCGTCCCATTAAATGTGATGTAAACTAATCAAGCCAATTCACACCCTCCACGTCGTTCACCCAAGTACCCTAGAGTAAGCAGGAACAAAGAGGTCCTCCGTCACTTGCCGGAGGCTCCGAAAGGGATCAGACGCAGTTCATCAAGAACACGATCCAGGTAAGGATGATTCCATGACGATATCATCTCCTACAGCTCCTACTTCAAAATAATCGAAGTACATTAAGAAGAATTACTGAAAATAGGTAAAATAATCATACCTAAATCCAAAAAAGCGCAAACTTATCTAAAAACTCAAACACATACAAATACTTACGGACAAATATACACTTATACATACAAACACGCACACACATAAACACGCAAACACAAAAGAACGCGTATACATATACAAACACGCACACACACACATAAAAATATATGAAGACATAAACACACACACACACAAACACACACACACACACACACACACACACACACACACACACACACACACACACACACACACACACACACACACACACACACACACACACACACACACACACACACACACACACACACAAGAACGCTTATACATATACAAACACGCACACACACACATACAAACATACAAAGACATAAACAAACACACACACACACACACACACACACACACACACACACACACACACACACACACACACACACACACACACACACGCAAGAACGCATATACATATACAAACACGCACACACACACACACACACACACACACACACACACACACACACACACACACACACACACACACACACACACACACACACACACACACACACACACACACACACACACACACACACACACACACACACATATATATATATATATATATATATATATATATATATGCACATATATATATATATATATATATATATATATATATATATATATATTTATACACACACACAGACACACACACACACACACACACACACACACACACACACACACACACACACACACACACACACACACACACACACATATATATATATATATATATATATATATATATATATATATATATATATATATATATATATATATATTAGTTCTGTTTAAAAAAAATCATATTTTCCTACGTTACTGTACTTTTTTCATGCTTTTTGACCTGGAAAGGAGAAAACTACATATAATTTTTTCCAGTATGTATGGTAGCCTTCCCGGATGTAGGCTATTTTTTTTGTTCTATCAATTTATCCAAAAGGGCCAGCATTGAGGCATTTCGAAGCATATTTTTTTGTATAATTTTTTATTCATCTAAGATAGAGCAACAAATTAGGTACCAACTAAAAGAACACAATGCACTCTAAATATAGCAACTGTGAGAATTTATTAATTTTCCCCCTGAATTTTAAAAGATATGAAATTGTTCAATCTTGACTTTTTTGCTAACCTGGAGTCATTCTTTCTGCATGGATGTTTGAATTTTAAGTGAACTTAGACCAAAACTCTTACATATTTTCATAATTTAATTTCATATTTACAAAAACCTGTTAACGGTGTTGGGCAATACTGAACAGTACAAATGTAAGGCTAGCACAGAAATTCGATCCAAATCCAGAAAACTATCGACAATATATTCATAATGGGATTAAGCAAGGAGCTACGAGGATGCACAGTTGATGTCTCAGAAAATCCACGTGCAGTCCACAAGCAAGCATGAAGTCGGCCGTTCATCAGATCTCTCACTAAAACCTTCCATGTCGGACACCCTTCAGCTTGCATCAGTGGTTCCCAGCTTCTCACCAACAGATAAGCATTCTAGTGTTTCCTTTATCTCCAAAGTTTACCAGAAAATACACGGTTGAAACTGTCATCCCATTCTGCCAGATGACTAGGATCAAGAAGATGACCAGATAGAACTGCATGAAGCTCTTCGTGAAACTCCATGACAAACATAGAGAAAAGAGGAGAAAAGGGGAGTACATTTGTCTTGGAATTGGACAGACTGTTCGACATAGGAGCTTCAGATGTTGTTCAGGATAAAGAGAACAACAGACTGTTATCCAAGGAGAAGAAAGATAAGGACATTAGGTTCTACCAGGACCAGACGACTGAGAAGAAAGGTTGCATGTTGGATAATGAGACAAATTCCCAGCAACAAGTAGGCTGGGGTGAGAATCATCTGCAGAGGCAAGAATAAGGTAATCATACTTTCATACTTTTACTAATCATAATTTTGAATACCACAACAAGTTGGAAGTTTTACATGCTTACCACATTGTATAATTTTACAGCTGCAGCAGAACAAGAGGCAGGTACTCACGCGGATGACATTACCTGGGGTGATTCCAGTGACAGTGACGCTAACACAGAGAGTATGGATTACCAGCAACCTCGTCCTGGATGTTCTTACCATAAAGACACCGTGACTTTGACAAGATGCAATACAGCTGATCGTCTTGGCTTGTCTGACAATCAAGTTACTGCCCTAGTTTCTGCCACCTTGAAAGCTGGGGGGGCTGATCTGGACAAGTTAATCACTTCAAGAATGTGGGGTGGGAAACTGACGACAAACACCCCTAAAACCCTGGTGATTAGAAGGAAATGGCTTATGGAAAAGAAGAGGGATTGTGAGAAAATACCCTCATGACATTCACACATATGAGAAGCCGCCGAGAGTTGACTATAAGGAAATTGCTGCGCTCATAGTGATTGTTCCTGGAGGCAAACATCCCCGTGGGATTCATTGGAGTCGGCCAGGAGCCATTCACTAGCCCATTCAACTCATGTCAGCCGCTTGTGGTGTAGATACGAAAAACCGGATATGGTAGGCCTCGCGCCGACCCGTACATCCGAATATCATCTGATGCGGCTTGACCGCGCGAGGACTGACGTCATATTTTTCTGGTGTTTGATCAAACATTTTGGTGTTTTATTTATTTATTTATTTTTTTTTTTTTGACCAAATGACAAGAATCTTATCATCGGAGTTTAAAGGGCTAGGCAAGATGGATGGTGAGGAACTTGTATTCCATGAAGGTGCTGATGTTTTGTGACCAGCTTGAGTATGATGAAAAGACTGTTGCAAAGGTGAAACGACCTAACATCTTCCTGGCGCTGTTCTACACACCATTGTGGATGATGTCAATATCTGCGACGGATGCTCCTGGGAATGATCTTCAGCTCATCTAGGACTTGTTGAGGTACAAGAGATTAGACCCAGAGGTTGCTGGAGCAGTTCTTCAGAAGATGGAAAATCCTAAGTGGAACTTAACACAGGAGGCCGTGCCATTCGCGCTTTTCAGCAGCAGGCTGAGTAACAAGCAGAAACAGGACATTGCTGATCAGCTGCTTGCCACTCAGAAGCTAGACAGCTTCAGGAGGGAAAAACCTGTGTTTCAGAGGGTGACAGCCAAGACCACACTAGTAGATTTCATAGGTCCAGAACCCCACTTTCTGACTGGCTCCTGGATCAGGTTGAACCATGGCCAGAGAAGGAGGACTACAAGAAAGCCTTGGAACATGTGAAAAACCTCACAGAAATGAATGACATCGCTGAGTGTGGAATTAAGATGATGAGTGAATTTGCAAATGTCGTCACCACAGATCCCGAACAGAGAGAATATCTCGCCCATGCTGTGGAGTACAACAGACAGCGCTTCGAAAGCTTCAAGAAGCAAACACTTAACAAATAACTGTGTAACATCATTTTGTACATATAATCATGATCATTTTGGTAATCTATGCTGATGGTTTGATCTTGTTGCAAAATTATACTTTCCACTCTGTATGATATATGTCAAATGTATGGAACTTTGTTATTTTTCTGTAAATATCATAAATAACATGCAATTTTCTGTAAAATGTTAATCAGATTCTACAGGTTCAAAAGAGCATTAAATTTTTTTTTATTTGATAACTATTTCGTTACCCTAGCTTGCTCCATGCAAAAACCATGTCTCCTGGTTAGCATAAAGGTCAAAATTTTCAAGTATTTTGTATCTACTAAAAGTCAACCGGAAAATTCTTTAATTCTAAAGGTTGATATATGTAGAGTAGATCCTGCTCATTCATTTGCTACCAAATTTGTTACTCTATCATGAATAGACAAAAAATATATACCACAAAATATGCTTAGAAACGCCTCAAAGTTGGCCTTTTTGGTAAGACAGATAGCAAAAAATTCAACCTCCATGCGGGAATGCTACCACACATTCTTGATAATAATGGGTGTAATTTTTGTGTTTTTTTCAGGGAAAAACTACAGTAACGCTTAGAAATATGAAAAAAAACAAGAGGTCTAATGTATATGTACATATATATATATATATATATATAT
>NC_134798.1:35306317-35311317 GCF_046742065.1 Oratosquilla oratoria
CAGATACTGTAAGCCGCTGAATGTTTTCAAAACATCACTGAGTCGCCTCTCCTTGTGGCCAGGGCTGTCGGGAACCAACGCAACAAGCCCGCAGCGGATCTCGGGGCTCAAACTCACGACCACCTGCTTCTGAGTTCAAGACGGTATCCAGTGGGCTACGGAGTGGCTTATGGAGTATTCATAAAACGATGGGAAAAGAAAAATAATAGAAGAAAATGAAAAATTATATGATAGGAACATTGAACGTAATGAAAACTGGTAAAGCGCCAGTTTTAGGTAGGTGTTATACAGACTGTCTGATGCAGGACGAAACTATAATAGTGGATTGTTTAGTAAGGTTGTGTAGTGTGTGCCTAAGGGGAAGGTACGAGAGGGCCCAGGGAAGTACTTGTATAGTTCCGTTTCACAAAGGAAAAGGAGACAGGTATAAATATAACACTTCTAGAGAGATCAGTTTGTTAAGTGTAGTTTTAAAAGCATATGGGAAGGTGTTAATTAAAAGGATTAAGACGGAAACAGAGAGTGATTAAGGAAGAACATTGTAGTTTAGGAAAGGAAGAGGATATGTAGATAAAGTTCTGTTAATAGGCAGATGTACGAGTACAAGAAGTTTTTGGCAAAAGCTATGAATATTTTTAGTCCTATAGAGGTGGCAAAGGTTTATGACATTAAAGCCTTGTGGGAGGCGATGTATATGTGTGGGATAGGGGGGAAATTGTTAAAGGTAGTTTTTTTTTTTTTTTTTTTTTTTTTAGCTTATGTTAGGGTTGCAAATGATGGTAAGAGTGAAGGGTTTGAGGCGAAGGTGCACCAGGGCTGTATAATGCACCATGGTTGTTCAACGTGTACACGGGTAGATGTGGTACAGAAGATAAATGCGATGGTGATAGACAGCGGGTTGGAGATGGTTATTGAGAGTGGAGGGAATCGAGAGGTGAGTCAGTTATTGTATGTTGAAGACGCTGTACTTGTGGCTGGGTCATATGAGGATCCAAGGCAGTTTGTGGCGGTGTTTGGGAGGGCATATGAAGGGAGAAATGTAAAAATTAATGAGGGCAAAAATAAAGCGATGAGATGTACAAGATGGTAGCGAGTTTTATGTCAGTCTTAAAGGAGAGAGGCTAGACGTGAAGAGGCGTAAGTATTTAGGATCCCATGTAGCAGGGAATGGAGGAGTTATGGTGGAGATAAATTATAGAGAAAGGAAAGCAAGTAAGTCTCTGCGGAGAATGGGAAGTGTTATGAGAAATATATATCTAGGGATGAACACAAAGAAAAGGCTGTATGAGGGGATAGATTGTTCCTATGCTATTGTATGGGTGCTGGGACTTAGAATTTAGGGAGTTAGAAAGGAGGATTTCAAATGTGTTTGAAGTGAAATGGTTAAGAATTATTGTAGGGATTATGAGGGTGGTTAAGGTGAGAAATGGAGAGGTGAGGCAGAGTAGTGGCACGTAGGGTTGATCAAAGAACGCTGGGAGGGATTGGGCGCATGGAAAAAATGAATGAAGAAAGATGAGTAAAAAAAGCATGGAAGGTGGAGATGGATGGAGTGAACTTGAAAATGATGAAGTATGGAAGGTGGAGATGGATGGAGTGAACTTGAAAATGATGAAGTATGGAAGGTGGAGGTGGATGGAGTGAACTTGAAAATGATGAAGTATGGAAGGTGGAGGTGGATGGAGTGAACTTGAAAATGATGAAGTATGGAAGGTGGAGGTGGATGGAGTGAACTTGAAAATGATGAAGTATGGAAGGTGGAGGTGGATGGAGTGAACTTGAAAATGATGAAGTATGGAAGGTGGAGGTGGATGGAGTGAACTTGAAAATGATGAAGTATGGAAGGTGGAGGTGGATGGAGTGAACTTGAAAATTATGAAGTATGGAAGGTAGAGGTGGATGGGGTGAACTTGAAAATGATGAAGTATGGAAGGTGGAGGTGGATGGAGTGAACTTGAAAATTATGAACATCTGCGTCCAAAATAGAGCTAAGTGTAAATAGATACTAGCAGATTAAAGTAATTGTGTCATATCGTTATTGTTTTAATAAGGTAAATGATGGAGTATTCATAGAATTATAAGTTGCATAGCTAAATTGAATTCTATAGGTGAGAGCAATGATCGACTTTATAAGGAAAAATGTATAGTGGATGATGATTGAAACACTACTATGATAGAAAAAAAATAATAAAGTATTCATAAAAGAACACGTTACATAGCTAAATTGAACTGTACAAATGGAAGAAATGACCTTCATTAAAAGTAGAGAAATATAGAGTGGATGATACTTAAAACACTAATTTTCAAATAGAAATTAAAATATATGTCTTAATAGCAGTGCTCAAAATTATGCCGGCATTATGACTTGCACCTTAACTTTTTTTTTTTTTTTTTACATGTGTTGCTTAGAAAAACTGATGCGATCAAATAATGTGTTCACGAAGTCATCTTATTTAATAGGAAAATAAATTCATGCAAATCAAAACCGAAAGAAATAAAGAAAAGTTGAATTAAAAGAGCTTTTCAATATAAGGTCAATAATTCCAAAGAGGAAGATGATCTTGAGATTTATGAAAAAGTATACATTCTTGAATATAAAAGTCTCATAGATCCACTGTAAATTGTCTGTAGAAAGTAAGCAACTGACTTACCGAAAAGACAGCAAATACGAAATGCTTAAATGTAGATAAAATGTTAACGAATATGTAGGAATTATGCTAAGAACTTTACTTCTCAAACATCATATTTCAATTAACATATGCATCGGTAAATGTTAGCACAAATAGAAGTTAGAAGTAAAGACGTCGTTTTTGGCCTACACACTATGAATTAATTACAAGGACCAGGTGAAGGTACATGTATATGTATAATTTGATGTAATAGTTTACCAAACAGTTACTTCGCATATATAAGAACGTACACATAGATCAGGGTATAACTTCAATAATCATTCATATCTAATAGAAGATAAGAAATCCCCTATTACCTGTTGCCTCCTTATTCATCTGTTGCAGATTCATTACAAAGATTCTCATAATTAACTTACTAAGAATAAATGGTAACCAATTTAGAGAACAGGCGTACTGAACTCCATGTCATCTGCACACAATAAACCAAGCACTCGAGAAAACTTTGAACTATGATAACCCCTCTACGTATGACCTCTGTATATTACACAAAGGTCTTTGACCGAATGAAACAAATGCCCAAATAAAATTCGATATGTGAACACATTATCAAATTTCTAATGTATATGCGCGAATTGTGCCATTATAATTTCACAACATAAGAACAGAAAAATCATAATTAAACGAATAAGGTAGGGTAACATGACTTTACTACAGTTATCTATACCCTGCTTTTAATGGAAAATTAGCGAATTTAATAACATCATAAACCTTTACATTTTCAGAAGACTATGACGTTTCTACTTGTGTGTACAATCTGAATGGAATCTTGTTCATCTTACTTCTACAACAGACACGTACCTCTCTTACCTTACCTCATTTCTTTTCAGCATTCATATACCACATACAATTAGACAACGTATGTATCTCTATTCACTTTGCCTTCTTCTAATCGGATCAAAAAATAATTTTGATATGATTATTATCATTTCTTTATTCTTACCAAAATCCCCAGTTTAGTTATAGTGTCACCTTTCTGTATACCCAATTTCTTTTTTTTTTTTAATGCTTCAACAATCTTGCATTCGTTACCCTGTGCATCACTTTTTATCTTATTCCTAGACGACGGCAATCGTTAATATGCTTATTATGTCTAAGCCCAGATAAGGAAAATCTTCAATCAGTTGAATTTGAAAGGCCGTATTGATAAACAATATCATGATTCACTTAGAAAAAAAAAAAAAATCCAGTCAATGCTCAACCTCCACTTTTTTCCATCTTCGTAACCGTGCTATTATTTAAATTTACTGTCATGAATAATTCCTTCTTTCACGTATATCACTTAAAGTTTTCATCAAACTTAGCTCCACTTAACAACTGTCTTGTAACAGAACTGTTTTGTCCTTAAACAGTAATTGATTCAAAGTTCCTTTTCCTTCTCTCGCTCCCACATCTTATTATTATTTTTTTTGTCACTATCTTTCTACTTCGATTATGGGTTTTTCATGATTAAGCTGAACAAGCTAGGTAAAAGCAGCAACGACTGTAACAGCACTGTAGGAGAGAGGGCAAACGCAGAGTATGGGATCCAATATATTTGACGTTTCGCCCTGAAGAAGCTCTGCTGAGCGAAACGTCAAATATATTGGATCCTATATTCTGCGTTTGGCCTCTCAACTACAAAGCTAGGTAAAATTACATATCAGTATCTCAGCTTAATCCATTGTAGTTCTTCCATTTCTTTCTATCTTTCCTTTTGTAGATGGACGCCATGAAACTATTCCTGGATAAGTTGTTTACATATGGAAAATAAGGAATAAAAAAATGACAGCATGAGTTTATACATTTCTTTTTTATTTGTTCATATAATACACTTATTGACAGCATCTTGAGATTTTTACAATGTAGATTAAAAAGAATAGATTTTTAATATATAATTTAAGGAATTATTTTTAACAGTTAATCTCCGCTGCTGAGAACTCAGATACCTATAGAATTCCAGTCCCATTTAGAAATTACAGTATTGTCATTATGTCTAATTGGTTCAGCCCCCATATCTTTATTAGTCATGATTTAGGGGCACAATAGGAATGAAGGGATCATTAATCCACGATGGTAAGGTACAGCTACGTACGCTTTCTTTCGATTGTTTCTTATCTTCTACAATTTTTACATGTTAATCTAGTTACTTCATTTTTCATCATCATGTAAACGTTCAAAACTTGACATCTTTAATTTTAAAAACATCAGAGGACAAGTGTTCTTTTCTTACTTCTATGCAATGGGGGGACGGAGAGGGGGGGTCGCCGATTTAATGAAGCGGCCTTGCTGTGGATGTGCTGTGTCTTGCGACACTGCTTCTGACCCAGGGCA
>NC_134798.1:35321317-35323817 GCF_046742065.1 Oratosquilla oratoria
TAGCTAGTATAGGGGACAATGGATTACCCATAGCTAAAACAATGTTTTAGGCATAATGTTTTCCTTCAAACATGAAAGAGGAGTTTTCTACACACAATTTAATGAGTTTTATGATATTTTCTTTAAGAAACCTTCACTGTTATCACTTAGAACATTGTGTAAAAATGTCAGCACATCATTAATCGGAACTGAAGTGAATAAGGATTTTATGTCAAAACTAACAAGATGATAAGGATAAGTAACATAAAGAGATTTTAACTTACGTACTAAGTCTTCACTATTCTGAACGAAAGATCCAGAAATAGTGTCCAATAATAGAGAGAGAAGGGTAACAAGCCATTTTCAAAAGTTGTAAGTAGATGAGCCTATGGAGCATTGATACACATATACCTAGGCTTTTTCCCCCTTACAAGGAAGGTAGCCAAAAAGGGAAAGGCATAAAATCATTTCCACCCATTCCATCCCTGAATACACTCCACACACCTCCACCCTCCCTCTTATCTGAGCACCTCCTGGATGACGGGTCATCCCTGCACCTTGTCCACTGCCCTGGAGCCTTTGATAGGCCTGAGAAATGGTTAGGTTTGTGGGTCTTGATGAGATCATACATACCTATAGCGCGTGGAGGGGTTCTTGATAAGGTCATCACTTCATTTCAGTAAGTATTTCAGTTGTTGGTGAAAAAAAAACTTATTCAATCTATCAGTAGGGTATTTTTTTAATTTCACATTACGTATCGGGATCTTTAAACACATCGAAAACTTTCTTTTTGATCATAATAACTAAGGCACTGTTTTTGTCTGCCTTGGTGATGTGCAGTGGTTCTTCATGTATATATATATATAGTATATATATATATATATATATATATATATATATATATATATATATATATATATATATATATATATATATATATATATATATATATATATATATATATACATATAACATGAAAACCACTGTTGGAGTAAAAAAGACTGGAAACAGATAATCTATATATTTCGATTGCAAACTACAATCCTCTTCAGCAACCCTTTTCTATTGTAATCGAAATATATACATTCCTTGTCTCCAGTCTTTTTTACTCCAACTGTGGTTTTCATGTGATTGACAAATATGTGATTATATTTTTCACCTGTAATATATATACATATATATATATATATATATATATATATATATATACAAACATATATATATATATATATATATATATATATATATATATATATATATATATATATGCAAAGAAATCACAAAACACACGTGATAGAATATTTTTGCAGAAACCACCGGGAAATTGAAAAAACAGATACCGAACGTTTTCGTCTATTTAGACATTTTCAAAGGTACAAAAAAGCAATACAGAAAGAAACAATAAATACATAAGAAGACAAGGATACTCGGAGAGGTCCCATGTTACATTTTATCACACACAATTTTGTCAATAATAAAATTGTCCAATTTAAATAAACCCAAACTCAAGTTCATGTTATTTCCAAAATTTCTTTTTATAAAACAAGATTCAATAATATTTCTTTCTATAATATTATTACAAGAAGTAATTATTTTAGAATTTCCCCAGTGAACTTGAGTTTGGGTTTATTTAAATTGGACAGTTTTATTATTGACAAAATTGTGTGTGATAAAATGTAACATGGGACCTCTCCGAGTATCCTTGTCTTCTTATGTATTTATTGTTTCTTTCTGTATTGCTTTTTTGTACCTTTGAAAATGTCTAAATAGACGAAAACGTTCGGTATCTGTTTTTTCAATTTCCCGGTGGTTTCTGCAAAAAAAAAAAAATATATATATATATATATATATATATATATATATATATGTATCACATGAAAACCAATGTTGGAGTAACAAGAACTGGAGACAGGGAATCTATATATTTCGATTGCAAATTTCAATAATCTTCAGCAATCCTCTTCTGCTGAATAGGATAGCAGTTTGCAATCGAAATATATAGATTCCCTGTCTACAGTCTTTTTCATTCCAACTGTGATTTTCATATGATTGACAAATGTGTGATTACATTTTTCACCTGTAATATATATATATATATATATATATATATATATACATACATATATAAATATATATATATATATATACATATATATGTGTACAAATATATATACATACAAATACATATATATATACATATATATATATATATATATATATAATATATATATATATATATATATATATATATATATATATATATATATATATATATATATGGGAGTAACAAAGACTGGAGACAGGGAATCTATATTTCGATTGCAAATTGCAATAATCTTCAGCAATCCTCTTCTATTGAAGAGGATTGCAGTTTGCAATCGAAGTATATAGATTCACTGTCTGCAGTCTTTTTCATCCCAACTGTGATTTTGATATGATTGACAATTGTGTGATTACATTTTTCACCTGATATATATATATATATATATAATATATATATATATATATATATATATCTATA
>NC_134798.1:35343817-35346317 GCF_046742065.1 Oratosquilla oratoria
TCATTTTTGCTATACTTCTTGTACTTTCTGATTATATCTAATTTTTGGGGACTAGTTTACATTCTGTTTTGACACTAAATTTAACTGTGCAAATTGCCACTCTTTAACACATGTCTTTTAACTGTCTCAATCATCTATTATCCATGTATTGCCTCCCGTCTATTTAACTGTATGAATTTTCTCTATGTATACATTTCATTTTCATCCTGTATATTTTACCATCTTACTCTTGTAATATACTTTGAACCATCCATTAACTTGTTCTTCTCCTTTCCTTAAAATGTCCTTTAATTCCTTAAAATGTCCCTTAATGTCCCATCCACTTCTGATATTTTTTTTCCTTTTAACTTGTCCACCGTATTTATGTCTCTAACTCGAATCTATTTATCTTGTTTCTTCTCCCTTCCATCGCTCTTTAACTCTCCATTCCATCGCTCTTTAACTTCATTTTCGTCAATTCCACTCTTTCTACGCTCTCTGCGTTTAAAAATCGTAATCGTTCCAAGTCACCATCATTTTCTCCCCTTGCGTCAACGCCTGCTATTCTTACCGCAGGTTCCGTCTATTTTTTCTTGTTTTTAGATTTCTCGCTCTGCTCACTTTGACATATCTTTTATTTTAGTTTTCTTAAAGAATTCCTATCTTTTTTTCTCATTATCTTTTTGACTCGCCAAAATCTTTGCATCTGCATTGTTTTTAGATTTCTAGCTCTGCTCACTTTGACATATCTTTTATTTTAGTTTTCTTAAAGAATTCCTATCTTTTTTTCTCATTATCTTTTTGACTCGCCAAAATCTTTGCATGTGCATTGTTTTTAGATTTCTAGCTCTGCTCACTTTGACATATCTTTTATCTTAGTTTTCTTAAAGAATTCCTATCTTTTTTTCTCATTATCTTTTTGACTCGCCAAATTCTTTGCATCTGCATTGTTTTTAGATTTCTAGCTCTGCTCACTTTGACATATTTTTAGTTTAGTTTCCTTAAAGAATTTCTATCTTTTTTTCTCATTATCGTTTTGACTCACCAAAATCTTTGCATCTGCATTGTTTTTAGATTTCTAGCTCTGCTCACTTTGACATATTTCTATTTTAGTTTTCTTAAAGAATGCCTATCTTTTTTCTCATTATCTTTTTAACACGCCAAATTCTTTGCATCTGTGTTGTTCTTGTACCCTTCCTTGTCGTCTTCTTAAGTACAACTATTACTCTATTTCACGTACGTATTTTTCCTTTTCATTTAAAATTTACTTATTACGTCATTTTATATTTTCGTTTCTTATTTTTGCCATTTATCTTTACCTCACTTTTCAAACCATTAAAAAATCACTTATTTTCAATTGATCCTTCTACCATTCCTATAAATATTTACCCTGTTCCCCAATCATTCCCATTCTTATATTTTACTACTGAATATATCTTCCTGAACTGTTTTCTATTATTAGCTTTTAATTTTCTGATGTAAAAGAAAAATCACTCAAACCCACTCGATCGAACAATATCTAATATCATTAAATCCTTTCTGATTTTTTTTTAACCAAAAATTTTTACAACTTGTAACTAAGTCCTGATACAGGAAGTGTCCTTGACCAACATGATAGCCACTCTTTCAACCTTGCATTGAGGGCCATTATCTATCATTCATCATCAGAATTATCTATATATTGTCATGATTCACATCATTACATCAGATTTATTTTGTTCCTTTTTACATAAATACGTTCATCTTTATGGTGATAGTGATAATCTTTGTCTCGACTATTACTAACTGGAAACCCGTGGCACATTAATTTTTTTGTGTTGTATTAGTGTTATTCTCTGCATATGTCACCAGAGCGTGAGATTTTTTTTTTTTTTTTTTTTTTTTTACCTGGCTTGGCTTGGCTTTGGATTGTGGAACTGTCACCTCAAACTTGCGGCGGTCCAGAACAGTTAACAAATGAAACAGGAGGTAGTGTCCACATGAAGCTACTATTATGAGTGATGGTGCCCAGAGGAAACCAGAAAAGAAGGACACCCCTTAACATCAGGCGGTGCCATAAGGAGGGTGTGCTCTCAGACTGTCAGTTGTCTTTATGTGAAAAAACATGAGATCTTGGTTGCAGTTCGGAAATCGAGTGCCAGATCTTCAAGTTGAGCCTTCAGATAAAGGTAAAGGTGTCAACAGGATTTGAAGACAAAAAGAAGGCTGTCAGTTGTCTTTATGTGAAAAAACATGAGATCCTGTCAGTTGTCTTTATGAAAAAAACATGAGATCTTGGTTTCAGTTCGGAGATCGAGTGCCAGATCTTCAAGTTGCGCCTTCAGATAAAGGTAAAGGTGTCAACAGGATTTGAAGACAAAAAGAAGGCTGTCAGTTGTCTTTATGTGAAAAAACATGAGATCTTGGTTTCAGTTCGGAGATCGAGTGCCAGATCTTCAAGTTGCGCCTTCAGATAAAGGTAAAAGTGTCGACAAGATTTGAAGACAAAAAGAAGGCTGTCAGTTGTCTTTATGTGAAAAAA
>NC_134798.1:35368817-35373817 GCF_046742065.1 Oratosquilla oratoria
AAACCATCAGGGAGCAAAGACGGACGAACACGGTTACGATTGTTCCTACAGGAAGTAACGATGTGGGTAAGGTGAGATCAGAGGAACTTGTTCGGAATTACAAGGGCCTCTATCAGGAGATGAAGGAACGTGGGAGCCGTCACGTAGTCTGTGGGATCCTCCCGAGGATCTACGCAGGCTCGTTTTGGAACAGTAGAGTCATAGGGATCAATGAAAGGATATCACGATTGTGCACGCAACTGGGATACCACTTTCTTGATCCTTGGTATCTCTTTTCCAGCCGCCATGACCTTTACGCTTCCGATGGGATCCACCTTACCCGCAGAGGCAAAAATGTTCTTACATACCTCATTGTGGGAGTTTATAATGGAATAGTCCCTTTTTTGGGATAGAAATCCAAAGGGAAGGGGAAATAGAGTGTACTGGAGTCGAATACAGCTTTAATATAGAACAATATGCCAGTATAGGACAAAATATAATTTTAGGATATAATGTCGGTAGAGGACGAAATGTTCCATTAGAATGTAATGTCAAAGGACAAAATGTCGCTATGGGATGTAATGGCAGTTTAAGGACAAAATATCACGGTGGGATGTAATGATAGTGGAGGACAAAATACCACGATGGGATGTAATGATAGTGGAGGACAAAATATCACGGTAGTATATAATATCAGTGGAGGACAAAATATAATTTTAGGAAGGGATGCCGGACAGAATGTCAATGAAGGACAAAATATCACGATGGGATGTAATAATAGTGAAGGAGAAAAGATCTCGATGGGATGTAATGATAGTGGAGGACAAAATATCACGGTAAAATATAATATCACCGGAGGACAAAATATAATCTTTGGAAGGGATGCCGGACAGAATATCAATGAACGACGGGAGGCCGGTGTGAAACGCTGTGACATTAGGGGACAAAGTGTACAAAAGAAATCGGATGACCGTGAGCGACCAGATGTCCGGGATGGGGGAAATGTTCATTTTGATGGGAGAAATGTTAATGAGGTATTAAATGTCAATGAATGACCAAATATCAATATATAGCAAGGTATCAATGAAAAACAAAATTATAATGTAAGGCATGATACTGAAACTCAAAACGTGTCAAAAAGAAATAATCACGAGTTTCTTAAAAAAAAAAGCACTTTAATGCTCGTAGTATTACGAACAAATTTCAAGAAATGCAGGCGTATGTCAAAAGCGAAAATTTTGATATGATAGGAATAACCGAGATATGGTTAAATGGTAAAGAGTTTGAAGCTGAATTTAATATTGCGGAATTTAAACACTTTCATCAGGATAGAAACCACAAGAAAGGTGGGGGTATTCTGTCGTACGTTAAAAGCAACGTCCATGCTTGTGTTTTAGAGAAAGTAAAACAGGATGCATGTGATAGTTTGTGGGTATAATTAACCCAAAGAAATGAAAAAAAAAATAATTTAGGTGGAATATGCAGGCCAAATACATTATCGTTAGCAGGCGACAAACTGTTATTTCAAGAACTGTCTAGTTTCTGCAACCGGGATTTATTGATAATGGTTGATTTAAATTTTACTGACATTGATTATATGACCCTTGAACATGACCATATAGGTAGTCGCTTGATTGTTTTTCTCGGTGACAATTATTTAGTTCAGTATGTAAAAGAGCCCATAAGACATGGAAACTTACTCGATCTTTTGATCACTAGCCGCGAAAGCATGATAACTGATATAGAAGTCGGAGAAACTGTTGCAAATAGCGATCACAACTTAGTTAGATTCAAACTACTAAAAATTCTAGAATAGATACTTGTGTTTCTAAAATACCCGATTTCAGTAACGCTCAGTTCATAGGACTGCGTCAGGAACTTCAGCTTACAGACTGGAAGACAAATTAAGCGAAATATCTATAGATCTCATGTGGGAAATATTTCAAAATACGCTCTCTAAGATGATTCATAATTACAAGTCTTTAAAGGACAGACGTCCCCCAAATCAGGCTCGCTCAAAATGGCTTCACA
Organism: Oratosquilla oratoria; assembly: GCF_046742065.1. Taxonomy (NCBI): domain Eukaryota; kingdom Metazoa; phylum Arthropoda; class Malacostraca; order Stomatopoda; family Squillidae; genus Oratosquilla; species Oratosquilla oratoria. Next base: position 35,370,828 of record NC_134798.1, read on the forward strand.
AAGAAATTGAAAAAGAGTATTGCTAAAAAGAGACAGGCTTACAAGAAATGTAAGTGCTCGGGTGTATCTAATGACTATCAAAGTTATGTACTAATATAAAGAGATTTGAAAGAGGCAAAAAAAAAAAAAAAAAAAAAAAAAAAAAAACGACAATACGAAATGAATATCGATGATAAATCCAAAGAGAATTCCAAAGAATTCTATAGTTCCATTAGATATTAAAAGGTTGTTAGGAATCACATTGTTCCATTATTATCTGCTGAAAGTAAACTTGAATATCCAAATGAAGGAATGAGTGATATGTTAGATCATTCTTTTAGCTCAGTATTCATAAACAAAACACCTCAAAGTGAACTCCAAACTGAAACCTGAGAAAAATCTATGATGAACTTACTCATTACGGTAAATATAGCAAAAGAAAAATTTAAAAGGTGTATAGATAAAGTCAAAGTTAATAAAACACCAGGGCCTGACGGTTGGCATCCAAGAATCTCAAAGGAAATGAAAAATGAGATTGTTGTTCCATTAGAAATTATTTTCAAGAAATCCATCATATCCGGAGATATCCCAAGACAATGTAAGTAAGCTAATGTTAATTCCATATTCAAAAAAGGTGACAAAAAGTAACCAAATAACTACAGGTCTATAAGTTTGACTTCAATCGTAGAAAAAGTTATGGAAACTATCATCAGAGGTGCTATCGAACATCATTAAGAAAGTAACTGTTTGATAAATGATATCCAGCATGGTTTCAGACGAAAAAGTTCTTGCATAACTAACTTACTCGAATTCTACAACACAGTTATCGCGAATTATGATAAAAGAAGCAATATAGATTTAATATATCTAGACTTTGCAAAAGCTTTTGATACCGTCCCACACGAAAGACTACTTAATAAATAAGCTTCACATGGAATAAGTGGTAGCCTATTAAGTTGGACTAGTAATTGGTTGAATGATCGATCATAGAGAGTTGTTTTAAATGGATAAACTTCTAGATGGAAAAATGTTACAAGTGGAGTTCCTCAGGGTTCCGTTCTTGGGCTACTTATATTCATTGTATATATAAATGATATAGACCATGAACTAAAATGTACTGTTTCCAAATATGCTGATGATCCAAAACTGTGCGGAATGGCAAATGATTACTTAAACCAATTAGATATTCGAGAAGATTTAGATAGATTACAGCAATGGTCTGAAAAGTGGCTAATGAAATTTAACAGAAGTAAATGCAAGGCAATGCACATAGGTAAAAATAACAGTAAACACGATTACAAGTTATTTGGAAATTCGTTAACAGAAGTGGATAGTGAAAAGAATCTCGGCGTAATCATCAGTGACGATCCCAACTCATCCAAGCAGTGTATTTCAGCCTCTGAGAAAGTAAATAAGATTCTACGACTGATTACGCGATCATTTGACTTCAAAAGTCCATCAATCATTGACAAGCTATATAAATCGTTAGTTCGTCCACATTTGGAATATGCTGTTTCCATATGGTCACCAAATCTCATTAAATACAATGATAGATTGGAAAAAGTACAACGACGAGCCACAAAACTGATTCCAGATATTAAAAATAAATCATACGAAAATCGACTAAAACATATGAATCTGTTTTCCTTAAAAATCCATAGACTCAGAGGTGACTTGATACAGGTCTTTAAGATTCTAAAGGGAATTGACAACATCAAAAGTGACACAATCTTCACACTAAATGAGAAACAAGACACAATGGTCTCAAACTATCCGGAAATAAGTGGAAGTGGGTAGAAATAAATTCACCAACCGTGTAGTTAATGAATGGAGTAAACTTCCTGCAGAGGTAGTGTAATGTAGTTCAGTTCGAAGCTTTCAGATTCATCTAGATAAACACCTAAGGAAGATGCTGTAATGACTATAACTTATTTTATATATACATATATATATATATATTTATCATTTGTCCGTTGGTTTATTATCATTTGCTGTATTCTCATTTATTATTAGTTACATGTCAATTTACTATTATTAACTATTTACCTATTGGTTTATTATTTAACTATACCTATGCATTTATTTATGCATTTCATTTATTATTTACATTATTGTAGTTTTATTCATACATTTATGTATTTATCATTATTATGATATTTTTTTTCGGATCCAACCTAGATATGGACCAAAAGGTCTACTGTCGGTATACCCCGCCTTTGTGATTATATATATATATATATATATATATATATATATATATATATATATATATATATATATATATACATATATATATATATATATAGATATATATAAACAATATATATATATATATATATATATACACACTATATATATATATATATACATACAAATACACTATATATATATATATATATATACATATACATACAGTATATATATATATATATATATAGATATATATATATATACATACATATATATATATATAAATATATATATATATATATAAATAATGTATGTGTGTGTGTAAGTGTGTGTGTGTGTGTGTGTGTAAGTGTGTGTGTGTGTGTGTGTGTGTGTGTGTGTGTGTGTGTGTATGTGTGTGTGTGTGTGTGTGTGTGTGTGTGTGTGTGTGTGTGTGTGTGTGTGTGTGTGTGTGTGTGTGGTGTGTGTGTGTGTGTGTGTGTGCGTGTGTGTGTGTGTGTGAGTGTGTGTGTGTGTATGCGTGTGCGCGTGTGTGTGTGTGTGTGTGTGTGCGTGTGTGTGTGTGTGTGTGTGTGTGAGTGTGTGTGTGTGTGTGTGTGTGTGTGTGTGTGTGTGTGTGTGTGTGTGTGTGTAAATATATATATATATATGCATATACATATACATATACACAGATATGTAATAGATTGGAACAATACAACGGCGAGCGATAATAACTGATTCCAAGTATCAAAAATAAATTATACGAAAATCGACTAAAACATATGAATCTGTTTTCTTAAAAAAAAATCGTAGACTCAGAGGTGACTTCATACAGGTCT
>NC_134798.1:35388817-35393817 GCF_046742065.1 Oratosquilla oratoria
CACAAGTTCACTGTAGTTCTCCGCCTTATTGTTTCCAAGGAAGTTCTGAACGACTGCCACAAAGGATAACCATGCTGCCCTTTCTAAAGCGGTCATCTTAACAACAAACTGATCATCACGAATTAGGGTTCGAATCTGTGGGCCATCAAACACGCCTGCTTTGATCTTCTCAAATGATAACCCTGGTAAAGCTGTGATGATGTGTTGGAAACATTCACCTTCGGTTTCCAGTGCCTTGACAAATTGTTTCATCAAACCTAATTTGATGTGAAGAGGAGGAAAGATGATCTTTATCTCTGTTTACAATTGGGTCTTGTATGATATTTGGCATGCCTGCTTCAAGGGTGTCACGAATAGGTCCTTCTGGACCCAATGTCTGTCTCATGCTCGGCTGTCCCACATACAAGAGGAAACATGGAAAACTTGGTTAAACCTTTCTGTTGTCCAAGAAGAAAGTTGACCATCTTTAAGTCTACACAAATTATCCAATTGTGCTCATGATACTTTAATAAGTCCATGACCATTCTCATATCATCATAGTCTTCCCGCAAATGCACTGAGTGACCGACAGGTACTGCTCCATAAACATTGCCATTATGTAAAAAAAAAAAACTTTAGGACTGCCTTTTGAACTGTCTAAAAGAGTCTCCATTCAGCAGGACTATAGTAAGGTACACCCAGTTCTTTGAGAAGCCCTGGGATGTCATGGCAGTAAACAAACTGTCTGTCTTTTGAAAAGAAGGTCACAAAAAGCTGGTCACGCTTTCTGAAATATGATACTTTAACAGAGTGATCAACAAGATTTCTGCCTTGTAATCTTGATGCCCAAAAGCTCTGCTGCTTTCTTTGAAAGACCTAAATCCCGCACTAAATCATTCAGTTCAGCTTGGGGGAAGAGGCTTAGGGACGGGGAAAGGTTCAGTGTTGAAGAACAGTCCTCCGATTGTGAACACTTTTCTGACAATTCACTGTCACAACTGTCTTGCTGGCTTGTATCATGTCCAATGTCTTTATCGTCCAATGAAGGCAAGCCTTTGAAAACTGGAACAGGTACTTCTTTAGAGTGCGGAACAGGCCGAATAGCTGAGGGAATGTTCGGATACGTAATCTTATGTCGGTTTTTCTTCCCAACACCCGTTGTGTTTACCATGCAGAAATAACAGTCAGTTACATGGTTGGTGGGTTCGCGCCAAATCATTTGAACTCCAAAAGGCAGACTTTTTGCGTTTTCCTTTGGTCCAGTCTCGAAGCATTTCCTCACAATTGTGGCACACAACATGAGGAGCCCATTGCTTGTCTTGATCACCAAGATGAACTTCAAAATATGCCTTGTAGGCACGCTTGACGAACGAGGATATGTTACGTCTCTGACGATTGAGTGTGTAGCATCCACATATGTAGCAGAAGGCACCAGGCTTGTTTCTGCAATGATGTCTCATTCTGGAAGCCATGTTTGAACTGAAACAAAAGAAGAATGATCAAAATATTAGAAGCTATCTATATATATGGACGTTAAAATGCTTATACATGGTTTACGCAAGTTCACATATGTACAATTTCATTAACCTCAAATTGCATACAAACTAATTTCAGATTTGAAATCAGCGCCTAAAACTCTTTCAAAATCCGTTAAAATATCCAATGCAACTCAAAGTTACTGAAAAAGTGTTCCCCTGTGTTATTTATTTGTTTGTTATTATTTGTTTGTTTATTATTTATTTGCTTGATTTTTATTTATTATTACTTATCTGTCAATTTATTACTTTAGTATTTACCTGTTTGTTTATTATTTAACTATACATATCCATTTATTTATTTTATTTACTATTATTTATATTATCATAATTCTTATTGTTTTTCTTTTGTTTATTTATTACTATTGTAATTTTTTTCCGCATCCGACCTAGTTATGGAACAAAAGGTGTCCTATCGGCAGGCTCCTCCTTTGTAATATATATATATATATATATATATATATATATATATACACTTATATATATATATATATACATATATATATGTATATATATACATATATACATATATATACATATATATATGTATACATATATATATATACATATATACATATATATATATATATATATATATATATATATATATATATATATATTATCAAGGACTACTATTACACAGGACGTGCGCAACCAGATTTCTGGCTCCGCTAGCGGAGGCCATTGCTTTCTTTGTAAACTAACATTTCATATTGGACAAATATATCAAAACTAGAAACCTAACATTGTATATAGGACAAATATGTCAACTATTGACTTATTCAATGCAGTATAAGTTAATATAAATTTTTATAGTGAAATAAGAAACTATTTCTAATGCACTGTTATGCTTTGAAATGCCAATTTTAGCCGAACTTAACAGGTATTATTTTATAAGGTTAGTGGACCCCAGGGTTGGCGATTTTTTTCTTTTTCTTTTTTTAATCTTTTTAAAAAACAAAAACAATTTTTTTTTTAATTGAAATCAGATTTATTTTATTTAAATAATTTTTTTTATAGGTCTTAAATATTGTGGGACTGTTATCTGATATGCGATGTGATTGCTAAAGGACATTTTTAGCATATCAATATAAGGAGCAGTGTTATATAGACTTGCCACAAGTATACAAGGAATGGTATAAGCCTACATGTAATATATACATACATACATATATATATATATATATATATATATATATATATATATATATATATATGTATATATATCACTGTGCAGCCCACAACAAGTTTCAACAAGATTCTTGTTGAAACTTGTTCTAGGTAAGCAGCTTCTCACTGAGTCAGTTGCTGCTTTGGAATCAACCAAGAAGGACGTCTTCTGGACCTGGCAGAGTGGTTTCTTCAGGCAGAAAAAATTATCCTGTCTGGAATTATTTTGAAAAACTACCAACAACTTCTGGCAAAGGGTACCGAGCTAAATGCAAAGACTGCAGCCAGGAACTACAGGGCATTGTGTCAAGATTGAAATCTCACAGAGATAAATGCCAAGGTCAGCCACAGCATACAGAAGAAATTGATGACCCAGGTAAATAATTTTACTTATATTGTGTGCATTTCTCCCTTTTCATACGCAACTATATAAATTTGGTGAACAATGGAGAGCATGTGCAATAAAAATGTGAAGGCCTAAAGAGATGATACTTCAACTTCATTACTTCTACATTTGGGTAATGACTACATCACTATAATATACTGTGTCCACTCAACTTTGGGTCCTAGATGATTGTTATTCATTTCATTCAACATTGTGTAATATATTTCATAGGTTCCATTGGAATTCAGCCCATATGGGATTCAGCCCAACCTAACCCAACCAACCCATTATTTTGAGTGAATTTAAAAGTGGACTGAATTCTGTGTGGGCTGAATTTCAAGCCCACCTATTTCATATCCTGTTAATTATTTCCAAATAATTTAGTGGCTTGTGTGAATATGATCATTATCTAAAAAGATAACTACTGTACTCAAAAGTAGCCTAAATCACACTGTATTCATTCATTTATTTGTTCATTTATAAATTATGCAATATGCTAAAAATTTCTGTTTCCATTTCAGGATCTGTATCAACAGCTTCAATTCCTTCATCATCAGCTTCACTTGAATTATCTGTATACCTGACTCCACCATTAAAAAGGTCACTGTCAGACTCCTCCACAGGCGCCACTTCTGCTAAATCATTTTCATCTAAAAGAAAGTTATCATCTCTGGACAGATTTATCATAAAAACCTCGCCCTCTCAAAAGGAAAATATCGACGAAGAAGTTGCAAGAATTATATTTGCTACAAATTCACCATTTCGTCTTGTTCAGCATCCTCAGTTTCTCAAGATGGTTCAGAACCTGAGGCCAGGTTATATTTCTCCATCCAGAAAAGATATTGCTGATAAGTACTTGGATCTTGTGTATGAAAAGGAACACAAAAAGTGTGCAGATGACCTGAATAATGAAACTGTATGTCTTTCAATTGATGGGTGGTCTAACATCCATAATGAGCCCATAATATGTGTCACTCTAACAACATCCACTGGTCAGATTTATTTAGTTGACACAATAGACACATCAGGGAAGCCTCACACTGCTGAATATCTTCTACAACTTGTACAAATTTCGATCAAGACGGCTGAACAAGATTTTGGTTGTCACATTGGAAGTGTTGTAACAGACAATGCAGCAAATGTTACCAAGATGAGAAAAGTCTTGGAGGAATCGAGTGAACCTGAGCATACCGTCCTCACATACGGATGTGCAGCACACCTACTAAACCTACTGGCTCATGACCTTGAGATTGATCATGTAAAACAACACGTGGTCCATGTAGTAAAATATTTAGAAATAATCATTATGCTGCTTCAAAGTATCGGCAGGAAGGTAGTCAGTGTCTAGTCATGCCCCAGGACACAAGGTGTAACACAATTTCAGACTGTCTCAAGGCCTATATAGATAACTGGCCAATTCTAATGAAGATCTGTGAAATCAACAGGGAAGCTATTGATACTGAAATAAGAAACAAAGTATCAGATTTAGGCGTAAAACGTTCAGCTGAGGAATTACTGGATCGATTGCAGCCAATAGCAAAGGCTCTAGATAAGGTACAGAGTGACAAATGCACTATTGCTCAAGCGGTAGATGTTTGGAAGAAATTACTTGGCCATTTCACAAACAATAAACAAGCTGAAAAACTGGTGAAAAAAGGTATGAACAGTCTGTCACCAAAGCTCACATACTTGCCAACATGCTTCATCCAGCACTTTAAGGAAAAATGCTCAGTGTAGAAAAGGTGAATATTACTATGGAGTATGCCAATGAGAAATATACAACACTTGTTCCTGTCATTATGAAGTTTCAGGCAAAATCACCTCCTTTCCAGGCGTTCAAGTTTACTGAGTCTGTGACTAAGACCCTGACAGCTATTGAGTGGTGGGATTCACATACAGCCATGTTAGACAGTGATATTCTGTTATCAGAG
>NC_134798.1:35401317-35403817 GCF_046742065.1 Oratosquilla oratoria
CAAATTTCATAATTAGCTTACATTTTTCTCTGTTCTTTCCCTCCCCCATTAAATTGTATTCATTTTCATGTTCGTTCTTTGAGATTAATGTTTCTCATTATTTGGTATGTGTATTGTGTAAATAAATCTTCGTGCTGTATCTTCACAAAATACATTTGTACATTTTTTTCTTATTTTCTCAATTTTCATAATATCAGTTCTGTCTCTTGGCTACAAATGACATCTATTAATATATATATTTTTTTCAGAGTGCATTTCCTTCCGTGACTACTTCCTAAATGCTCAACTGGCACTTTGTAAGTAGATTGAGTGGAATCAGGTTGACCCAATTTTTTAATTGTAATAAATGTAGTAATTTCAAATCCATTTTCTATCAGTGAACAGTTGTGTGTGCGCTTAATAAAAACAAACATTTGAATGTATTTACCTTTAGATCTTAAAGATGTTCTATTTTCAACTGCCTTAAATGTTTAATAAGGGGTGTGTATATTACTTTCAAACCCAGGATGATCTTATTTTAATAAACAGGGAATTTCCTGACGCTATCTTTATCTTTTTACATCCACTTCTGTAATGATGATAACCTTATTACCTTTCTCATATACATTGTCTTTTCTCCAAGTAGCCTCATTTTCTTATTTCTCTGAAAGCCAGATGTCCGAGAATACCAACACTTATCTGTAGGCTATTGTTTAATTCTATTTTATCCAAATGTCCTGAAATATATTGCTGCATGAACTTATTTGTCATTTTTTACTGTAGTTCATTACATGGATGGTATTCACCTAATATACGATTTAATACATACATACATACATATATTAACCAGAAGTCCTTTCCATGAGATGTCCATATTGTTGATTATATATGGCTCTGGTTTTTACTGATCATCTCTCTCACTAACCAACTTGGCTAGTTGGCTTTCCACTCCTATATCTCTGATAAGAAAAAAGGCGCATTCTCTTTACCGTACCCTGATCGACCCTAGCTATAGACCCTGATCGACTCTGGCTATAGACCCTGATCGACCTTGGCTATAGATCCAGCACTGGTGTTTTTGTTTGAAGTCTGTTGTTCTATCGCGCATTTCTCTCCAGTAGATGACTGCCATATTAACCATAATTTTCTAATATAATGACATTTATCTATCGTGGCTGCTGAACCTCCCCATATGCGGACAACACATTTACTCCCTCTGTGATGATTGCAGCCTCTACGGTTAGAATATGACAGTGTGGTTAGAAGACTAAATGGAGATAATGTTTTCCGTAAAAGGTTCGCTTACAATGTGCGCGCGCACACACACACACACACACACACACACACACACACACACACACACACACACACACACACACACACACACACACACACACACACACACACACACACACACACACACACACACACACACACACACACACACACACACACACTCACACACACACGCCTAGGAATTGAAAGAGTGAGCATGAAAAGAAAGATGAAAAATTAGACTCGAGTAAAATTTAAAAAATATATTAAATAAAAAAAAAGGGATCGGAGAAAGGTTCAGGATGGATATTAAAAGCATGGGCATAGGAATTAATCTAACGAATTACAAAAGCATATGAAAACTCACTAAAATAAAGAATTCTCGTCCTTATGGGTACTATCAGAAAGTTTACACAATTAAATGAGGAAATAATGAGTACCTACTCATCTACAGGAGAAAAACAGAGAGAAACTAGGAAGAAAAAATATCACAATACAACTCGGATTCAGATACTCCTAAGAAAGGTCATGCCTGATAACTTTATTCAGTTCCTTTCTCATGGAATCACAGAAGCGGACGGCTGGAGCGTATATGGTAAATGATATGGCTACTAAAAAAATATTGGTTGACGTGTGCATAGATGTCATATATAACAGTTGATAAGATATTTTGTAAGAGATTAAAGTGGAAGTTCAATGGAGAGAGTAAAAACATAAACTGTAGCTAGAGCAAAGAAAAGTGACTTGTGGAGGCCCACACGGACCAATACTGATGATAATCATTTCTTTTATCTGCATAAACGAGCTTATTGGAGGAGTAACTAGGAACATATTAACAGACAAATTTAAGAAATAATAAGGATGACAAACGAAAAGTCTAGAGAAAACATAGACAGTTTTTTCGACCGGAAAAAAACAACCAAAGTAAAAGTAAAATGAAAAGTAAAGTCTTGTGAGTTAATATTAGTACCAGTTATATTACAGGTACTTGTATACAAAAGCGATCTGACTAGAGGCGTATTTTTCATTGTATGCTTAAACAACTTACTGATAGAGTAGCTAGCTATAGGAACATATTGGGGGACGACTTTCAAAATACAAATGAGTATAACAACCTCTGTCCACAAATTCCTATTTCTTACAAGCTTAAACAACTTACTGGTAGAGTAGCTAGCTATAGGAACATATTGAGGGACGACTTTCAAAATACAAATGAGTATAACAGCCTCTCTCCGCACATTCCTAT